>NC_092333.1:468772500-469106666 GCF_046630445.1 Rutidosis leptorrhynchoides
CCATTCATATTCAACCTTTAAGGTACAGACATATTTGCTCTTTCCATCGATATTAGGAATTGCCAATTTTATATTCTTTTTTAACTCCTTGTCCGATGAAATTTCAATAAGTGCTCGAGCAAAATTAGGCCTTCCCCACGACTCTAAAAACATTGTACTCGTGTATGAATCCAACATCTTTGGAGAACTAAGATTTGACGCAATAACACTCAATCCGGTCTCTGTAAATCATGCAATGAATTTTTAGCCAAACCGGGACACACGCTAAATCCTCCTTTGTTAGTGAAACATCCAGAGACCATCCATTAAGGAATATAGGGCTCGAGCGAATAATCCACGGGCCCGATTCAATCACACGTTGCAAACTTGTTTCTGAAGCAAACTTAACAATTGGGTATGCTACGCGCTTGCCTATAAAATACCCGTAAAGAGTATTATTGTAACGTTCATTCACTTCCAGAATAGATGCTAGTAGCTACTCAACATCTATACCCGCATCCAACTTTGCAGCCGGCTCTATGAACCTGAAATTTACAGTCTTCATATTTTCATTATCATTTAAAGCACCTACATAAGAAGCTATTGTGTTACCCTTGTCCACATCAGAGGATAACTTTTCAAGCATTGTAGACCCAAGTAACACATTATGTAACTTAATAGACATATTAGGGTTAGGTAACTTTCAGGAATATGTAATCATAATTAGTAGCTTTAGGTTTACCTCCCTTAGCACATTCCTTAGAGAAGCACTTTTTTGGGAGTAGTGGAGGGAAGTAATTTTTTTTCTTTTTTTTTTAAATCTTTTTTTCAAACATTAAGATCACATGAAAATATGTGTGACGACCTCCAGATAGGGTCTGGAAGAAACGTCACTAATATCAAACAAACCAACATATTATAATATACGAGAACAATACTAAATGATGAAAACAAACTTTATTGAGTAAGCAGCGGAAAATGAAATATCGTTACAATAATGGAAATTACAATAAAGTAATTGTTTCAAATGCAAGAATAATAAATGCGATATTTTTTGATCCTAAGTCCAAGTAGCATCACATAAGCAGTAAGTAAATAAGCTTGATCAATCGGCACCTGAGACAAACATGCTAAAGTGTCAACCAAAAAGGTTGAGTGAAATCATAGGTTTAACAAAAGTAGTTATCGTTGTTTTTAGACCATAAGATTAGTTTTCATAAGTAGATCACACAGATCTTTAGTTATCAAAGAAGATCACAAAGATCTTAAAAGTTGATCTCGCAGGGATCAAAAAGTTATGCCAATTCGTGATATTTAGAAAAACGTTCAAAGTTTGCCCCAATGACAAGTTGTGTCTATACTTGTCGGTTTAATTTCATTATTAAGTAATACAATGACTTGATCAAATGTATCGGGGACGTTACTCCCGATAGGCCTACCGTCAATAATTAAGAATGCGTTCAACGAGCAATTAAAAATATCACTGTAGGGACTTAGTCGGACATAGCCGGGTATAGCATAGTTTAACCGTTGGTACTTGTGTCTAAATTGTAAATAGTAAAAGTAGCATGTGTCTCACCCCAAAAAATTAAATAAGTTGCTAGCAATAAAGAGAGGGGCTATGAGTTCACCTTAATAGGAGAAGAGTTCGTTATTCCTTGGAAGAGAAAGATAAATGAGTTGGATGATCGTGAGCCGAATGTCAACCTAATGACATTAAGAATAGTTTAGATGTTTTTCCCGCGTTTAAGTTAAGTTTAAATATGTATGTACTTAAGTATAGTTCGTTTTGCTAAGTTTCTATTCTTAGTAAATTTCCACTTTTAGTAGATTTCCATTTTTAGAAAGTTTCCATATTTAGAAAGTTGCCATGTTTAGAAAGTTTCCATTTATAGTAAGTTAGTGTTGAACACTAGTGAGTTGTCCTTAATAATTCTACCACCTATTAAGTGTGAAAGTAATTAAGTGTATGATTACTATAGTCCGGTTGATATTGTGGACCATACCCAAACATCTATGCCACCGCGGAGTCACTAGAATGACCAATTGTTACCGGTTGGCCCTGGATTCCTCGACCAAAATCTAAGTTTGGCATTCGAAATCCACAAGCGTCCCATAGTGGTACCAAGGATCACCCTAGGCCTTAAGTAGCGTTGACGTTCGAGTAATTTTTACGTTATCGTGAATGACTATTGTATTCGTATGTCATAATCTTATAATATAAGTATTATAATATAAGTAGTACATTATAAGTGTTAGTAGTAGTATAAGTGTATAAGTGTTAGGTAGTAGTATATAGTATAAGTAGTATTAGGGTTTAGTAGTAGTATTAGTAGTAGGGTTTAAGTAGTAAGTAGTAGTATTAATTAATTATGTTTATTTAATTAGAGTAGTATTAATTAGTAGTATGTAGGTAGTTAGGGTTTGTAATAAATATTTAGGTTATAATTAAATAAGTAGTTATTATTTAGGGTTAGGTTAAAGTTAGATTAGGGTTTAAGTAATAAAGATCAAGTGTTTAGTAAAGTAGGTTTAAATTAGGGTTTACTCTTTTTTTTTAAAAGGTGGCCGTATATGTATATGATATATGTATGTGTGTATATGTATATTATATATGTATGTTCTTAACAAGATCATAATATTAGAATTGTGTATGAAGATCAAGAACAAGATTTAATTAAATGAATGAATGAATTAAAAGTTTAAGATTTAGGGTTTATACCTTGTAGATCTGGATGAAGATTAACAAGATAAGAAAAGATGACTTTGAAGATGGAAGATCAAAAACCGCAAACTTCAAGAACACGTTTGAAGATCTTGATGAACACGATGAAGATCTTCAAGAACACGATGAAGATCACTTGAAGATTACCCGGAATCAAGAATCAAATAACCAAAACTTCAAAGTGGTGTAGGGTGGTGATCGGTTTTGGTGGAAACCGATTGGTGGTGGCTGTTTTTGGTGGCCAAGGGTGGCAGCCAAAGTGGTGGTGATAGGTTTCGGTGGTGGTATGGTGGTGAGGTGGTGGCCGTGAGCCACAAGAGAGGAAGAGGGAGAGAGATGTTTATGATTTGTAATGGATGAATGAGAAAACCTAAACCCTTGCACCTCCTTTTATACTTGAGCTAGGAAGGATCTAGAATTAGGGTTTAGTTAGGTTTTTCTTGGAGGCTAAGTTAGAAATTAGAGTTAGGGTTTAATGGGGTATGGTGGCTGAAATTTTTAAAGGTATCAAGGTCTTTTCCCTTGCCCTAAATGACGGCTAGGGTTAGGGTTTAGTGAGGGAACCTTTTTCGTTTTAGACCTTGTAGTTTGGTGTGTTTAAAAGGGTTCCTTATTTGTTCCAAATTAATTATTTAAACACCTTAAGTTTTGAGTTATTACTTTTTGTACACCATGTTTGTAAGATCATTTTAATTACATCTTTTATTTGTTGTCATTTGTTGCACAAAGTTATTTAGTGCGTTTTATAACTTTTTTAAAGTTGACATTTAAGGATCAAAGTTAACTAATTAAGTTTTAATTATTCGTTTGGGCAAAATAAATAATGAAAGGATATATAAATGTTGGAAATTTGAGGGCCGTTATAGTACCTCCCCGTTATTAGAAACTTCGTCCTGAAGTTTTAGGTAGAGCTCTCGTTTGCATCAGCAGTTGAGAAAAGATGGAAGAATTTCCGTATCATTTGGTTTTTGCGTTCCCATGTATATTAGAGGCTTCTACGCAAATCCCAACGGATTTTAACAATAGAGTTTGATTTTCACGTTCCCTGGTACAATCGGGGCCCTTACGTGAATTCGAATGAGTGTTAACAATAAGTATTGCTTTGTTTACACGTTTGATCTCATGATCCTTAACCTTAATAGGTCGTTTGCAAAGTGCATTAAATGCGGAGATTTTCCAAGGAATAACAAGAGTGTCATTTGACTAGTTTTCCTTTAAAAGGAAAGTTGATGCTATATCAGCATGAAATGTATTATTGATCTCGTTAAGATTTTGAGTGTTTATGCCGCCATAGTAGGGCATATAAAATAGAGTAGAGTACGTAAAGATTTCAGTTACGTAATTTGATGTATGGCTGGTGTTTGTTAGAGATAGTACCAGCTTCAAGTTTCGAAAGGTAACCATAATACCTTTAGCTTTCAAGAGATGTCTAATAGACAAATGAGATGTTAGTTGAGAATTCATTGATCTCAGGATAATACGAGTGATTAAATGAAAGACATCGTTCAGTATACATGAGAACCTATCTTTAGAAATAGTTTCAGGATGTAGCTTTAAGATTTATGATTTCAGTTTCATGTCGAATCATAGATTAAAACTTGACTAGAATAACATCTAGTTACAAACCAAAAAGGGAGAAATGTTTAGGGTATCTTTATAAATGTTTAAGGTAACTCCTTCAGAGTAGGAAAAGTGTTTTCGCACCAATGGCGAGTTGGTTTATTATTTACTTACGAGTTTAAACGCGGATTCAAATAAATGTGAATCATTGTTTATAAGATATTGTTTCTATCATGAAGGAACCCTTGCTTCCTTGTTCAAATGATCGTAGTATTGATGTTTACGAGGGTGTTGTGGTTTAGCCGTGAAATACCGGAAGTAGAAACTTCTTAACGATTAGCATAGCAAGGAAGAGATGATGTACGTAAAGAGGTAAGTCTCGTTCTTGCACGGAGAATGAGAGTAGAGGTGATCCAAACACATTGGAGAGCAATACGAAAAATAATAAGCCAAAGTAATTTTTGAAAAGTTGTGACGTTTGATGTGTCAATATAAACGAAGCGAAGCTATTAGTTGAACATTACAAAAAAGAGTTGATTAGAAGAATGTTTAATTTGATAAAACAAAGGTAAATTGATAAAAATGTGAAAGTGTTTATATAATTAGTGAAAGTAATTTTAGAGGAGGTGACAAAATGATGTTCATAGTAAAACTAGGGTTACATAAAATTTTGTAAAGTAATTCCGATTCAATCAAAGTGGAAATTTGTAGAAGCGAAAATATAATTTGATATGTACTAGTCAAAGTACGTAAAGTTAAATTTATGTATAAGATTTTATAAATCGCATAAGTGAAAAATCATTTTTATAAATTCCGAGATAGTTTGAAAATAAAGACTCGTGTAAGAAATCTTTGGAAAACGGGGTACTTGTATTTAAGAGTTTATTTGTTTGAGAAAAATTGATTGAAGATTTTAAAATTCAGGAGAAATAATTGTGTAATAATTGTTTCGAGGTAGTGAAAACTAGTGAATTGACTTTTATCAGGGCATGAGTCCTTGGACTCAAAATGTTAACATTAAAGTAAGAAGGAAGATAATGTGATTATCATCAATTGAGTAAATCCCTCGGATTTAGAGTTATGTATGAAAGATCTTCAAATAAGATCTGAAACCTTGAATCGTTAGAGTGATAGTGAGAGTTCGAGAACTCGGCATGAATAATCTGGCAGTCGCATAGACAGGTATAAATAAGTACTAAAGCAGTGACTTTCAACTATATAATGATCGTTTGAACGCCTGAGCCTATAAAAAGGTAAACAACGAGAGGGTAAGCAAAGCTTAGTGAATGCAATAATTATACGAATACATATATAATTATACCTACTTGCATACACTTACACAACCGCAAACATGCTAGCATACATCATTAGCTTATCATCGCCATAACAAGCTATAATTCACCAATACCCCCAAGCTAGCATAACAACCGCATATAAATATAACTCGAATAATATAATATGCTTACAATACAAATAACCATGGTTAACCAATAGTACAAGGGAACGGCGCTCGCGAAAATGTCATCGGTGTTCACAACATCCATTAGGGCACTTAACACCTCGCACCACTAACCCCTAGGGTGGCACCTTAACACCTCGGCACTTCACCCCGAGTGGCATCTTAACACCTCGATGCTTCACTCATTATTTTACGGAGTGGTGTCTTAACACCTCGACACTACACTCCTAGGTGGCATCTTAACACCTCGATGCTACACCCGAGTGGCATCTTAACACCTCGATGCTACACTCTTCACGTGAAACGTGGTGTCTTAACACCTCGACACTACACATTTCACGCTACAACAAATAGATACATTATATACCTACGCATATAATTATTCCACTCACCTCAAAGTCTTCGTGTAAGATAACCGAACTTGCAACATCAATGTAACGTACCTATTACATTTTAGCACATAATCAATTCACAACTCAAGTCGGTCAAGTAACTCACTCAACAATCTAGAGTCTTTTGACCCTAAGTGCAATCCCGACCCATTTTGCACCTCTAACCCTAATAAGGGTTAACTTCACCAAAAACCCTAATTCTACCCATTTAAGGTCTTAACACGCATTTAAACACCAAGTTGACTCATTTTCACGCATGCAAGACAACCTAGGTCATCAAAGACCCATTTGACCCATTTCAAGGTCAACATATCCATTTGGGTCACCCACAACCCAAATGACTCCCACTAACACTAACTATAGGTGTACTAGTGATCTATTAGGCCTTTAAGATCCATTTACACATTTCAACATTTCAAAACCCTAAGTTAGTCACCATTTGGGTCTTCATGACCCAAACTTACCCAAAACCCCCAAATCACTCATATATGGGTTTTATGTACAACATTAACCCAAACCCTAACCCTTAAACATATTAACTAGAGAAATCAAGTTTAGGGCTTACCACCACAATCAAAACGAAGCTAACGAGGAGATGAACAACTTCAATGCTCGAGCTAGAACCCGAAACAAGCTTCTTCCTCTCCTATTTGAGCTTTCTCACACTTAAGAGCACTTTCTCTCTAGAATTGAAGTAGATGATGTTTGGTGGTTGTGAATGGAGTAATGAGACTCCCAAAAATGATCGAGGGCTTTAAAATTCGTCCAATAAGTGAAATTACCAAAATACCCATCTAAAATAATTAATAGCAAAAAGACATGCCTGCCAGCCATTCTGGACGGCGTCCAAAATGTTGGACGGCGTCCAGGTCTTCAAACTGGGACGGCGTCCCAAATGATTGGACGGCGTCCCAAATGTTTGGACGGCGTCCAAACCCAAAAAGAAAACAGGATCTTACAACTCTCCCCCACTTGAACCGGATTGCGACTGTAGCGACCCGACCAAATCATGTTTGACGGCGCCGTCTACTTAGGTCCCGTTACGTGGTCATAAGTCTTTAAGACAAAGTTTGACCAAAATATGTCGCCTTCATTTCAAAATAAAGATTGTTCCCAAAGTTTACAAGAATTGTTCATCCAATAGTTAAGTTACAACGTTATAATACGAATGAAATCTAGGCGACACGGTTTAAAGTAAAGTCAAAAGACGCTCCATGAAACGCACATATACTCGACATCCAATGCAAGTATCAAATAATGAGCGGAAGCATGTATCATGTATCGTTCAAGGACCTGAGAAAAACATAGAAATCTGTCAACGAAAACGTTGGTGAAATCATAGGTTTAAGTAAGTAAGTACAAGTGAACCACAAGATTTGCATCAATGAATTTAATAGTAATACATTCCAAAAGTTTGTTTCACGAGCACCCAATTATCAATGCTTAACATTTCCTTCCATTGAACCCCATCACTTAGTGCTAGAACATACACTGTTTCTCGAAAATATATTTCATTCGTAAACGGTAGCGAACCGTTTGAATGAGGGTTTGTCAAACCCATATGGATCCATACAACATAAGTTCTCGCTTACACCCGGCAAGTGTAACTAATGATAATCGAATTGAGGATTTTGTTCTAAACTCGTATGTAGAATGTTTGTTTTCCTGTACTTGTGTTCACTTAGTGAAGAAATGTTTATGTTTTCTCATCCCAAATGTAAGTTCAAAAAGAGTAAAAGTGGGACTATGATCTCACCTTGTATGCACGAACCAAAAAGTACTTCGACAAGTAACGTGTGCAAAGAACAATGCTAGTCTTGACCTAAACAAATAGGTTGTATTAATAACGGTAACCACGATAGGTCAAAGATGTTCAATTAGTCCTATGGCTCGTTACGACTCGATTATTTAGCATGTGAAATCAAATTGTCAAGTTTCATGCAAGATACAAGTATATAAACAAGTTAGGAAGGTTGCAAAAATCATTTGGTTAAGTTTGACAAAAAGTCAAACTTTGGTCGGTCAAAGTCAACGAAAAAGTCAACACGCTCGGGTCGTGTCCCGAACTATTTTTCTGAGGTTTTTAATCATGTATGAGCATGCTAGGACAAGTTACATGTGAATCGGAGGTGTGTAGCATAGCAAACATTATTCGAAAATTGACCAAATTGGACAGACCCAATCGGCGCGCCGCGCGGGGGGTATGGCGCGCCGCGCCACCCTGCTGCTTCAGCTATTTTTCTGCTTTTTAAATGTGCACGAACCAAAACCAATTCTAACACAATTCTTGACCCGCAAACGCTTATAACGCCTATCATACATCGTTGGAAGGGTATTCTGACAAGGAATGCAACTAAACACATATCATCAATCAAGTTTGCACTTATGACAAACAAAACCGCATTTAATGTTCCATAATCAATGCATTCAAGTCAATATTGCAATTTAATGATTTGGCAACCAAATTACATGTACAATATGCCGTTTCGAAGGTAATTAAGCATACAACACAACCTAACACTTACAATTAACATCTCATGTCATTTAATGCATCAAAAATCCATTCCTAGTTCGTGAAACCCTAACCAAAAGTCACCAAATTTCATAATCAAGTTTAAGGGGTTTCTTGATCAATCTTTACATCATAATGGAGCTAGTAACACTAAGAACAAGATTAAAACATGAAGTCTTAGCATCTAACAACATATGAACACTTAAAACTCAAGATTAAGCATGTTAACTTTCCATATGAACTAGTTACACCAAAATGGCAAGAACAAGCATACAAATCACATAAACAAACTAGACTTGAGCCATAGACACTAATTAACAACCTTTTAACTCAAAAATCTCAAGAACACATAAAATTAGTGATTTTAGAAAGTTACCCAAATGTAATGAGGTTGGTATGGAATCGAAGAGGAGATCACGAGGAGTTCAAATACGTAATTTGTTTGGCAAGATAATCACTAGCTCGATTTAAGATGATGATTCTTTGATGGAGCAAATTTAAGGAAAATGTGAAAGTAGGAGAAATAAAGGAAAATGAAATGAAAATGTGAATGAGTGGATAGAAAGGGTGTTGACCACCACTTTGACCTAGTGGTTTCTTTGACACTTTGACAAGTTTAGTCCCTCATGTTTTAATCGGGTGCGTTAAGTTACCTAAACAAGATAATTTGGAACGCGTATCAACGAGACGTGTTATAAACATATAACGGAACATAAATAGTTAAACGGAAAAGTAAACGGAAAAAGGCGGGATGTTACATTACCTACACCTTAAAAGAAATTTCGTCCCGAAATTTAAGTAGGCGTAGTAGTCGTTGTTTCTTCCTCGAGATCTTGCGTTTCCGAATTCACGAATAGATGAGGATACTTCCTTTGCATTTGATCTTGCCTTTCCCAAGTAAACTCGGGTCCTCTTTTGGCATTCCAACGAACCTTGACAATCGGAATTCGGCTTTGTTTCAATGTCTTGACGGAGGTGTCTACAATTTCAACCGGTTCCTCCACAAAATGAAGTTTGTCATCGATAGTAAGTTCTTCGAGAGGGATGACGATATCGGGTTCGGCAAGACACTTTTTCAAGTTAGATACATGGAAGGTAGGATGAACGGAGTTCAATTGAGGCGGAAGATCTAAACGATAAGCAACGGTTCCAATACGCTCCAAGATTTCGAAAGGACCAATATACCGCGGATTTAGCTTCCCGCGTTTCCCAAAACGGATTACACCCTTCCAAGGTAGGCGACGTGCAAATCACCGGACCCGAACTCATTCACGAAACCACCGAGAAAATCATTCAAATCCGAGATAGGCTTAGGACGGCCCGAAGTCGTCAAAAGAGCTATACCGACAAACGACGCAACGATCTTGAATTTCAAGTCGGTGACCGAGTAATGTTGTAACCTAAAGGTTTCAAAACAACATGTACATGTAACGACTAACGATGACTTAACGACTCAGTTAAAATGTATATACATGTAGTGTTTTAATATGTATTCATACACTTTTGAAAGACTTCAAGACACTTATCAAAATACTTCTACTTAACAAAAATGCTTACAATTACATCCTCGTTCAGTTTCATCAACAATTCTACTCGTATGCACCCGTATTCGTACTCGTACAATACACAGCTTTTAGATGTATGTACTATTGGTATATACACTCCAATGATCAGCTCTTAGCAGCCCATGTGAGTCACCTAACACATGTGGGAACCATCATTTGGCAACTAGCATGAAATATCTCATAAAATTACAAAAATATGAGTAATCATTCATGACTTATTTACTTGAAAACAAAATTACATATCCTTTATATCTAATCCATACACCAACGACCAAAAACACCTACAAACACTTTCATTCTTCAATTTTCTTCATCTAATTGATCTCTCTCAAGTTCTATCTTCAAGTTCTAAGTGTTCTTCATAAATTTCAAAAGTTCTAGTTTCATAAAATCAAGAATACTTTCAAGATTGCTAGCTCACTTCCAATCTTGTAAGGTGATCATCCAACCTCAAGAAATCTTTGTTTCTTACAGTAGGTTATCATTCTAATACAAGGTAATAATCATATTCAAACTTTGGTTCAATTTCTATAACTATAACAATCTTATTTCAAGTGATGATCTTACTTGAACTTGTTTTCGTGTCATGATTTTGCTTCAAGAACTTTGAGCCATCCAAGGATCCATTGAAGCTAGATCCATTTTTCTCTTTTCCAGTAGGTTCATCCAAGGAACTTAAGGTAGTAATGATGTTCATAACATCATTCGATTCATACATATAAAGCTATCTTATTCGAAGGTTTAAACTTGTAATCACTAGAACATAGTTTAGTTAATTCTAAACTTGTTCGCAAACAAAAGTTAATCCTTCTAACTTGACTTTTAAAATCAACTAAACACATGTTCTATATCTATATGATATGCTAACTTAATGATTTAAAACCTGGAAACACGAAAAACACCGTAAAACCGGATTTACGCCGTCGTAGTAACACCGCGGGCTGTTTTGGGTTAGTTAATTAAAAACTATGATAAACTTTGATTTAAAAGTTGTTATTCTGAGAAAATGATTTTTATTATGAACATGAAACTATATCCAAAAATTATGGTTAAACTCAAAGTGGAAGTATGTTTTCTAAAATGGTCATCTAGAATTTCAGTTAATATTACATGAATGATATTAAGACTAAATAATATTAATTTCAGTAATTATAAACTAAATATTATTTTTATTACTGAAATTTATTATCAATATTTCAGTAATATTTTGTAGGTTATCATGTAAGTTCAAGTAAGATCATCACTTGAAATAAGATTGTTATAGTTATAGAAATTGAACCAAAGTTTGAATATGATTATTACCTTGTATTAGAATGATAACCTACTGTAGTGACCCGAACTTTTCCATGTTTATATATATTAATTGAGATTGATACTTACATGATTAAATGTTTCCAACATGTTAAGCAATCAAACTTGTTAAGACTTGATTAATTGAAATAGGTTTCATATAGACAATTGACCACCCAAGTTGACCGGTGATTAACGAACGTTAAAACTTGTAAAAACTAAATGATGACATATATATGGTTATATATATAGTTAACATGATATTATGATATGTAAACATATCATTAAGTATATTAACAATGAACTACATATGTAAAAACAAGACTACTAACTTAATGATTTTGAAACGAGACATATATGTAACGATTATCGTTGTAACGACATTTAATGTATATAAATCATATTAAGAGATATTCGTACATCATAATATCATGATAATATAATAATTTAAAATCTCTTTTGATATTATAAACATTGGGTTAACAACATTTAACAAGATCGTTAACCTAAAGGTTTCAAAACAACATGTACATGTAACGACTAACGATGACTTAACGACTCAGTTAAAATGTATATACATGTAGTGTTTTAATATGTATTCATACACTTTTGAAAGACTTCAAGACACTTATCAAAATACTTCTACTTAACAAAAATGCTTACAATTACATCCTCGTTCAGTTTCATCAACAATTCTACTCGTATGCACCCGTATTCGTACTCGTACAATACACAGCTTTTAGATGTATGTACTATTGGTATATACACTCCAATGATCAGCTCTTAGCAGCCCATGTGAGTCACCTAACACATGTGGGAACCATCATTTGGCAACTAGCATGAAATATCTCATAAAATTACAAAAATATGAGTAATCATTCATGACTTATTTACTTGAAAACAAAATTACATATCCTTTATATCTAATCCATACACCAACGACCAAAAACACCTACAAACACTTTCATTCTTCAATTTTCTTCATCTAATTGATCTCTCTCAAGTTCTATCTTCAAGTTCTAAGTGTTCTTCATAAATTTCAAAAGTTCTAGTTTCATAAAATCAAGAATACTTTCAAGATTGCTAGCTCACTTCCAATCTTGTAAGGTGATCATCCAACCTCAAGAAATCTTTGTTTCTTACAGTAGGTTATCATTCTAATACAAGGTAATAATCATATTCAAACTTTGGTTCAATTTCTATAACTATAACAATCTTATTTCAAGTGATGATCTTACTTGAACTTGTTTTCGTGTCATGATTTTGCTTCAAGAACTTTGAGCCATCCAAGGATCCATTGAAGCTAGATCCATTTTTCTCTTTTCCAGTAGGTTCATCCAAGGAACTTAAGGTAGTAATGATGTTCATAACATCATTCGATTCATACATATAAAGCTATCTTATTCGAAGGTTTAAACTTGTAATCACTAGAACATAGTTTAGTTAATTCTAAACTTGTTCGCAAACAAAAGTTAATCCTTCTAACTTGACTTTTAAAATCAACTAAACACATGTTCTATATCTATATGATATGCTAACTTAATGATTTAAAACCTGGAAACACGAAAAACACCGTAAAACCGGATTTACGCCGTCGTAGTAACACCGCGGGCTGTTTTGGGTTAGTTAATTAAAAACTATGATAAACTTTGATTTAAAAGTTGTTATTCTGAGAAAATGATTTTTATTATGAACATGAAACTATATCCAAAAATTATGGTTAAACTCAAAGTGGAAGTATGTTTTCTAAAATGGTCATCTAGACGTCGTTCTTTCGACTGAAATGACTACCTTTACAAAAACGACTTGTAACTTATTTTTCCGACTATAAACCTATACTTTTTCTGTTTAGATTCATAAAATAGAGTTCAATATGAAACCATAGCAATTTGATTCACTCAAAACGGATTTAAAATGAAGAAGTTATGGGTAAAACAAGATTGGATAATTTTTCTCATTTTAGCTACGTGAAAATTGGTAACAAATCTATTCCAACCATAACTTAATCAACTTGTATTGTATATTATGTAATCTTGAGATACCATAGACACGTATACAATGTTTCGACCTATCATGTCGACACATCTATATATATTTCGGAACAACCATAGACACTCTATATGTGAATGTTGGAGTTAGCTATACAGGGTTGAGGTTGATTCCAAAATATATATAGTTTGAGTTGTGATCAATACTGAGATACGTATACACTGGGTCGTGGATTGATTCAAGATAATATTTATCGATTTATTTCTGTACATCTAACTGTGGACAACTAGTTGTAGGTTACTAACGAGGACAGCTGACTTAATAAACTTAAAACATCAAAATATATTAAAAGTGTTGTAAATATATTTTGAACATACTTTGATATATATGTATATATTGTTATAGGTTCGTGAATCAACCAGTGGCCAAGTCTTACTTCCCGACGAAGTAAAAATCTGTGAAAGTGAGTTATAGTCCCACTTTTAAAATCTAATATTTTTGGGATGGGAGTACATGCAAGTACATTCTATGGTTGAATTATCGAAATCGAATATGCCCCTTTTTATTAAGTCTGGTAATCTAAGAATTAGGGAACAGACACCCTAATTGACGCGAATCCTAAAGATAGATCTATTGGGCCTAACAAACCCCATCCAAAGTACCGGATGCTTTAGTACTTCGAAATTTATATCATATCCGAAGGGTGTCCCGGAATGATGGGGATATTCTTATATATGCATCTTGTTAATGTCGGTTACCAGGTGTTCACCATATGAATGATTTTTTATCTCTATGTATGGGATGTGTATTGAAATATGAAATCTTGTGGTCTATTATTATGATTTGATATATATAGGTTAAACCTATAACTCACCAACATTTTTGTTGACGTTTTAAGCATGTTTATTCTCAGGTGATTATTAAGAGCTTCCGCTGTCGCATACTTAAATAAGGACGAGATTTGGAGTCCATGCTTGTATGATATTGTGTAAAAACTGCATTCAAGAAACTTATTTTGTTGTAACATATTTGTATTGTAAACCATTATGTAATGGTCGTGTGTAAACAGGATATTTTAGATTATCATTATTTGATAATCTACTTAAAGCTTTTTAAACCTTTATTGATGAAATAAAGGTTATGGTTTGTTTTAAAATGAATGCAGTCTTTGAAAAACGTCTCATATAGAGGTCAAAACCTCGCAACGAAATCAATTAATATGGAACGTTTTTAATCAATAAGAACGGGACATTTCAGTTGGTATCAGAGCGTTGGTCTTAGAGAACCAGAAAATTGCATTAGTGTGTCTTATCGAGTTTGTTAGGATGCATTAGTGAGTCTGGACTTCGACCGTGTTTTCTTTAAAAATGATTGCTTAACATTTTTGTTGGAAACTATATATTTTTAACATATGAATATTATGTGATATATTAATCTCTTAACGTGTTTGATATTATGTGATAGATGTCTACCTCTAGAACAAGTCCCATTGACTCACCTAATAATAATGAAGAGTCAAATGTAAATTGGAATGATTCGTGGACTGATTCACAAGTTCCCGAAGAGGAACCGGAAGAAGAGTCGGAACCGGAAGAAGAATCGGAACCGGAAGAAGAATCGGAACCGGAAGAAGAAATAGAACCGGTGGGGGAAATAATAAAACGGTTAAGTAAAAGAGAATCCTCAACCAACCGACCCAGGATAATTATGGTCAATGGTGTTTCTGCCAAGGAAGCAAAATATTGGGAGGATTACCAATTCTCCGATGAATCGGATTCCGACGAGAATTCCGATGATGTTATAGAAATAACCCCAACTGAATTTAAAAAGGCAAAAGAAAATAATAAGGGAAAGGGCATAAAAATAGAGAAATCTAATTCCAACCCCGATGAACTTTATATGTATCGTCAACCCCCGAAGTCCTTAAGTTGTAACAATGACCCGGGAACCTCTAAACCACCAGGTTTTTCTAAACCAATGTGGACAACGACGGCTCGTATTAGGGGAACATCATATATCCCTAGAAACTTGGCAAAACGAACCAAAACCCAACAAGAAGAAACGAGCGAGTCGGAATAAGATAGTTGTATTCGTGTGGTGTAATATATGTAATATAGTGTGCTTATACTTTATGATATATGTAAAAATTGCTTGTATTAATAAGTATTTTTTTTTATGAATCTAACTTTTGTCTATTTTACAGTTTAAAAACACAAAATGGATAGACAACCCAATATTTTAAGAGACCTACCCGGAGACATGATTGATGAAATCTTGTCTAGAGTCGGCCAGAATTCTTCGGCACAACTATTTAAGGCGAGATCAGTTTGTAAGACATTCGAAGAACGTTCCAAGAATGTCTTGGTTTATAAGAGACTTTCGTTTGAAAGATGGGGGATATCACATTGGGAAACCCATAAGTTACGATGTGTTTACTTTGACGCATATATTGCGGGGAACCCAAATGCTATTTTACGCAACGGGTTAAGAAATTATTTTGACTCAATATATCCGAATATTGGACTTCGTGATTTAGAAAAAGCGGCTAACATGCAACATAAAGAAGCATGTTATGCTTACGGATTAGTAATGTTCGCTTCTCACCAAAGTGAGAACAAGAACATCGGGCTACAACTATTAAACAAAACGTTTCCACAAGTGACGGAGTCGGTAATTGGGGTAAGAAATGAGGTTTTTAGATTATTACGGGACTGTTGGACATTACGTAACCCTCGTCCCTTTGATGATGTTACAACACGCTGTCTTATCAACGGCCATAACGGTTATGTTGCACAAGACCAAGGATGGGAAGTAGTCCTAGTAAAACCAGAATGCATGAATTGTTTCTGGACGTATGAATTACGTGTCTTTATTGCCTTTGCTGAACGACTTGTGTACTAGCTAGAATTATCTTCACAACTATCTTGTATCAAAGTTATTGTGTGCTATATTTCATGCTTTATGTAAAATAAGCGGTATTGTAAGTTTGTAAAATATTGTATAAAAGCTTGAACGCGAAATATTATTACAATCAGTTTTTCATATAGAATTGTAGTAGTTGAATTGTATATTAGCTACTAAGTATGAACTTAACGGGTAGGTACTACCCGAATTTAAACTTATAAAACGCTAATATGAAGAAAAAGCTTTTATAAATGAGTTCATATTATGCTACGAAATACTATTAACTACTCTTAACATTCTGTATGATTAACTTGTTCCATTTGACTATTTTGAAGGAAATGGCACCGACTACTCGACACACCGTGAATATGAATGAAGAGGAATTCCGTACTTTTCTAGCTTCAAACATAGCCGCAGTACAGGCTGCGCTACATACCAACAATAACCTTGGATCTAGCAGTACAGGAAATCGTGTAGGATGCACCTACAAAGAATTCACTGCCTGCAAACCTTTGGAATTTGATGGAACCGAAGGACCGATCGGATTGAAACGGTGGACCGAGAAGGTCGAATCGGTGTTTGCCATAAGTAAGTGTACTGAAGAGGACAAAGTGAAGTACGCTACGCATGCCTTCACAGGTTCTGCGTTAACATGGTGGAATACCTATCTAGAGCAAGTGGGACAAGATGATGCGTACGCACTACCTTGGTCAGCATTCAAGCACTTGATGAACGAGAAGTACCGTCCCAGAACTGAGGTCAATAAGCTCAAAACAGAACTTAGAGGGTTACGAACCCAAGGATTTGATATTACCACATACGAAAGACGATTCACAGAATTGTGCCTATTGTGTCCGGGAGCATTCGAAGATGAGGAAGAGAAGATTGACGCGTTTGTGAAAGGATTACCAGAAAGAATCCAAGAAGATATAAGTTCACACGAGCCCGCCTCCATACAACAGGCATGTAGAATGGCTCACAAACTCGTGAACCAAATTGAAGAAAGAATTAAAGAACAGACTGCTGAAGAGGCCAATGTGAAGCAAGTCAAAAGAAAGTGGGAGGAAAACGGTGATAAGAATCACCAATACAACAACAACAACAATTACAACAATAATCGCAACAATTATCCCAACAATCGCAACATCAATCGCAACTACAACAAACGGCCCAACAATAACAACAACAACAGCAACTACAACAATCATCCCAACAACAATAATAACCGCAACAACAATAACAATCAGAAGCAGCTATGCCAAAGGTGTGAAAAGAATCACTCGGGGTTCTGCACCAAATTTTGCAACAAGTGTAAAAGAAATGGTCATAGCGCGGCGAAGTGTGAGGTCTACGGACCAGGGGTTAATAGAACGAAAGGAACAAATGGTGTCGGAACGAGTAATGGCGGAGCAAGTAGTGTCGGAGCAAGTTATGCCAATGTAGTTTGTTATAAATGTGGAAAACCAGGCCACATTATTAGAAATTGCCCGAACCAGGAGAACACGAATGGACAAGGCCGTGGAAGAGTTTTCAATATTAATGCGGCAGAGGCACAGGAAGACCCGGAGCTTGTTACGGGTACGTTTCTTATTGACAATAAATCTGCTTACGTTTTATTTGATTCGGGTGCGGATAGAAGCTATATGAGTAGAGATTTTTGTGCTAAATTAAGTTGTCCATTGACGCCTTTGGATAGTAAATTTTTACTCGAATTAGCAAATGGTAAATTAATTTCAGCAGATAATATATGTCGGAATCGAGAAATTAAACTGGTTAGCGAAACATTTAAGATTGATTTGATACCAGTAGAGTTAGGGAGTTTTGATGTGATAATCGGTATGGACTGGTTGAAAGAAGTGAAAGCGGAGATCGTTTGTTACAAAAATGCAATTCGCATTATACGAGAAAAAGGAAAACCCTTAATGGTGTACGGAGAAAAGGGCAACACGAAGCTACATCTTATTAGTAATTTGAAGGCACAAAAACTAATAAGAAAAGGTTGCTATGCTGTTCTAGCACACGTTGAGAAAGTACAAACTGAAGAAAAGAGCATCAATGATGTTCCCGTCGCAAAAGAATTTCCTGATGTATTTCCGAAAGAATTACCGAGATTACCCCCACATCGATCCGTTGAATTTCAAATAGATCTTGTACCAGGAGCTGCACCAATAGCTCGTGCTCCTTACAGACTCGCACCCAGCGAGATGAAAGAACTACAAAGCCAATTACAAGAACTTTTAGAGCGTGGTTTCATTCGACCAAGCACATCACCGTGGGGAGCTCCTGTTTTGTTTGTCAAGAAGAAATATGGTACATTCAGGTTGTGTATCGACTACCGAGAGTTGAACAAACTTACCATCAAGAACCGCTACCCACTACCGAGAATCGATGACTTATTTGATCAACTACAAGGCTCGTCTGTTTATTCAAAGATTGACTTACGTTCCGGGTATCATCAAATGCGGGTGAAAGAAGATGATATTCCAAAGACTGCTTTCAGAACACGTTACGGTCATTACGAGTTTATGGTCATGCCGTTTGGTTTAACTAATGCACCAGCTGTGTTCATGGACCTTATGAACCGAGTGTGTGGACCATACCTTGACAAGTTTGTCATTGTTTTCATTGATGACATACTTATTTACTCAAAGAATGACCAAGAACACGGTGAACATTTGAGAAAGGTGTTAGAAGTATTGAGGAAGGAAGAATTGTACGCTAAGTTTTCAAAGTGTGCATTTTGGTTGGAAGAAGTTCAATTCCTCGGTCACATAGTGAACAAAGAAGGTATTAAGGTGGATCCGGCAAAGATAGAAACTGTTGAAAAGTGGGAAACCCCGAAAACTCCGAAACACATACGCCAGTTTTTAGGACTAGCTGGTTACTACAGAAGGTTCATCCAAGACTTTTCCAGAATAGCAAAACCCTTGACTGCATTAACGCATAAAGGGAAGAAATTTGAATGGAATGATGAACAAGAGAAAGCGTTTCAATTATTGAAGAAAAAGCTAACTACGGCACCTATATTGTCATTGCCTGAAGGGAATGATGATTTTGTGATTTATTGTGACGCATCAAAGCAAGGTCTCGGTTGTGTATTAATGCAACGAACGAAGGTGATTGCTTATGCGTCTAGACAATTGAAGATTCACGAACAAAATTATACGACGCATGATTTGGAATTAGGCGCGGTTGTTTTTGCATTAAAGACTTGGAGGCACTACTTATATGGGGTCAAAAGTATTATATATACCGACCACAAAAGTCTTCAACACATATTTAATCAGAAACAACTGAATATGAGGCAGCGTAGGTGGATTGAATTATTGAATGATTACGACTTTGAGATTCGTTACCACCCGGGGAAGGCAAATGTGGTAGCCGATGCCTTGAGCAGGAAGGACAGAGAACCCATTCGAGTAAAATCTATGAATATAATGATTCATAATAACCTTACTACTCAAATAAAGGAGGCGCAACAAGGAGTTTTAAAAGAGGGAAATTTAAAGGATGAAATACCCAAAGGATCGGAGAAGCATCTTAATATTCGGGAAGACGGAACCCGGTATAGGGCTGAAAGGATTTGGGTACCAAAATTTGGAGATATGAGAGAAATGGTACTTAGAGAAGCTCATAAAACCAGATACTCAATACATCCTGGAACGGGGAAGATGTACAAGGATCTCAAGAAACATTTTTGGTGGCCGGGTATGAAAGCCGATGTTGCTAAATACGTAGGAGAATGTTTGACGTGTTCTAAAGTCAAAGCTGAGCATCAGAAACCATCAGGTCTACTTCAACAACCCGAAATCCCAGAATGGAAATGGGAAAACATTACCATGGATTTCATCACTAAATTGCCAAGGACTGCAAGTGGTTTTGATACTATTTGGGTAATAGTTGATCGTCTCACCAAATCAGCACACTTCCTGCCAATAAGAGAAGATGACAAGATGGAGAAGTTAGCACGACTGTATTTGAAGGAAGTCATCTCCAGACATGGAATACCAATCTCTATTATCTCTGATAGGGATGGCAGATTTATTTCAAGATTCTGGCAGACATTACAGCAAGCATTAGGAACTCGTCTAGACATGAGTACTGCCTATCATCCACAAACTGATGGGCAGAGCGAAAGGACGATACAAACGCTTGAAGACATGCTACGAGCATGTGTTATTGATTTCGGAAACAGTTGGGATCGACATCTACCGTTAGCAGAATTTTCCTACAACAACAGCTACCATTCAAGCATTGAGATGGCGCCGTTTGAAGCACTTTATGGTAGAAAGTGCAGGTCTCCGATTTGTTGGAGTGAAGTGGGGGATAGACAGATTACGGGTCCGGAGATTATACAAGAAACTACCGAGAAGATCATCCAAATTCAACAACGGTTGAAAACCGCCCAAAGTCGACAAAAGAGCTACGCTGACATTAAAAGAAAAGATATAGAATTTGAAATTGGAGAGATGGTCATGCTTAAAGTTGCACCTTGGAAAGGCGTTGTTCGATTTGGTAAACGAGGGAAATTAAATCCAAGGTATATTGGACCATTCAAGATTATTGATCGTGTCGGACCAGTAGCTTACCGACTTGAGTTACCTCAACAACTCGCGGCTGTACATAACACTTTCCACGTCTCGAATTTGAAGAAATGTTTTGCTAAAGAAGATCTCACTATTCCGTTAGATGAAATCCAAATCAACGAAAAACTTCAATTCATCGAAGAACCCCTCGAAATAATGGATCGTGAGGTTAAAAGACTTAAGCAAAACAAGATACCAATTGTTAAGGTTCGATGGAATGCTCGTAGAGGACCCGAGTTCACCTGGGAGCGTGAAGATCAGATGAAGAAGAAATACCCGCATCTATTTCCAGAAGATTCGTCAACACCTTCAACAGCTTAAAATTTCGGGACGAAATTTATTTAACGGGTAGGTACTGTAGTGACCCGAACTTTTCCATGTTTATATATATTAATTGAGATTGATACTTACATGATTAAATGTTTCCAACATGTTAAGCAATCAAACTTGTTAAGACTTGATTAATTGAAATAGGTTTCATATAGACAATTGACCACCCAAGTTGACCGGTGATTCACGAACGTTAAAACTTGTAAAAACTAAATGATGACATATATATGGTTATATATATAGTTAACATGATATTATGATATGTAAACATATCATTAAGTATATTAACAATGAACTACATATGTAAAAACAAGACTACTAACTTAATGATTTTGAAACGAGACATATATGTAACGATTATCGTTGTAACGACATTTAATGTATATAAATCATATTAAGAGATATTCGTACATCATAATATCATGATAATATAATAATTTAAAATCTCTTTTGATATTATAAACATTGGGTTAACAACATTTAACAAGATCGTTAACCTAAAGGTTTCAAAACAACATGTACATGTAACGACTAACGATGACTTAACGACTCAGTTAAAATGTATATACATGTAGTGTTTTAATATGTATTCATACACTTTTGAAAGACTTCAAGACACTTATCAAAATACTTCTACTTAACAAAAATGCTTACAATTACATCCTCGTTCAGTTTCATCAACAATTCTACTCGTATGCACCCGTATTCGTACTCGTACAATACACAGCTTTTAGATGTATGTACTATTGGTATATACACTCCAATGATCAGCTCTTAGCAGCCCATGTGAGTCACCTAACACATGTGGGAACCATCATTTGGCAACTAGCATGAAATATCTCATAAAATTACAAAAATATGAGTAATCATTCATGACTTATTTACTTGAAAACAAAATTACATATCCTTTATATCTAATCCATACACCAACGACCAAAAACACCTACAAACACTTTTATTCTTCAATTTTCTTCATCTAATTGATCTCTCTCAAGTTCTATCTTCAAGTTCTAAGTGTTCTTCATAAATTTCAAAAGTTCTAGTTTCATAAAATCAAGAATACTTTCAAGATTGCTAGCTCACTTCCAATCTTGTAAGGTGATCATCCAACCTCAAGAAATCTTTGTTTCTTACAGTAGGTTATCATTCTAATACAAGGTAATAATCATATTCAAACTTTGGTTCAATTTCTATAACTATAACAATCTTATTTCAAGTGATGATCTTACTTGAACTTGTTTTCGTGTCATGATTTTGCTTCAAGAACTTTGAGCCATCCAAGGATCCATTGAAGCTAGATCCATTTTTCTCTTTTCCAGTAGGTTCATCCAAGGAACTTAAGGTAGTAATGATGTTCATAACATCATTCGATTCATACATATAAAGCTATCTTATTCGAAGGTTTAAACTTGTAATCACTAGAACATAGTTTAGTTAATTCTAAACTTGTTCGCAAACAAAAGTTAATCCTTCTAACTTGACTTTTAAAATCAACTAAACACATGTTCTATATCTATATGATATGCTAACTTAATGATTTAAAACCTGGAAACACGAAAAACACCGTAAAACCGGATTTACGCCGTCGTAGTAACACCGCGGGCTGTTTTGGGTTAGTTAATTAAAAACTATGATAAACTTTGATTTAAAAGTTGTTATTCTGAGAAAATGATTTTTATTATGAACATGAAACTATATCCAAAAATT
Organism: Rutidosis leptorrhynchoides; assembly: GCF_046630445.1. NCBI lineage: Eukaryota > Viridiplantae > Streptophyta > Magnoliopsida > Asterales > Asteraceae > Rutidosis > Rutidosis leptorrhynchoides. The sequence continues at coordinate 468,795,499 of NC_092333.1, forward strand.
ATGGTTAAACTCAAAGTGGAAGTATGTTTTCTAAAATGGTCATCTAGACGTCGTTCTTTCGACTGAAATGACTACCTTTACAAAAACGACTTGTAACTTATTTTTCCGACTATAAACCTATACTTTTTCTGTTTAGATTCATAAAATAGAGTTCAATATGAAACCATAGCAATTTGATTCACTCAAAACGGATTTAAAATGAAGAAGTTATGGGTAAAACAAGATTGGATAATTTTTCTCATTTTAGCTACGTGAAAATTGGTAACAAATCTATTCCAACCATAACTTAATCAACTTGTATTGTATATTATGTAATCTTGAGATACCATAGACACGTATACAATGTTTCGACCTATCATGTCGACACATCTATATATATTTCGGAACAACCATAGACACTCTATATGTGAATGTTGGAGTTAGCTATACAGGGTTGAGGTTGATTCCAAAATATATATAGTTTGAGTTGTGATCAATACTGAGATACGTATACACTGGGTCGTGGATTGATTCAAGATAATATTTATCGATTTATTTCTGTACATCTAACTGTGGACAACTAGTTGTAGGTTACTAACGAGGACAGCTGACTTAATAAACTTAAAACATCAAAATATATTAAAAGTGTTGTAAATATATTTTGAACATACTTTGATATATATGTATATATTGTTATAGGTTCGTGAATCAACCAGTGGCCAAGTCTTACTTCCCGACGAAGTAAAAATCTGTGAAAGTGAGTTATAGTCCCACTTTTAAAATCTAATATTTTTGGGATGGGAATACATGCAGGTTTTATAAATGATTTACAAAATAGACACAAGTACGTGAAACTACATTCTATGGTTGAATTATCGAAATCGAATATGCCCCTTTTTATTAAGTCTGGTAATCTAAGAATTAGGGAATAGACACCCTAATTGACGCGAATCCTAAAGATAGATCTATTGGGCCTAACAAACCCCATCCAAAGTACCGGATGCTTTAGTACTTCGAAATTTATATCATATCCGAAGGGTGTCCCGGAATGATGGGGATATTCTTATATATGCATCTTGTTAATGTCGGTTACCAGGTGTTCACCATATGAATGATTTTTTATCTCTATGTATGGGATGTGTATTGAAATATGAAATCTTGTGGTCTATTATTATGATTTGATATATATAGGTTAAACCTATAACTCACCAACATTTTTGTTGACGTTTTAAGCATGTTTATTCTCAGGTGATTATTAAGAGCTTCCGCTGTCGCATACTTAAATAAGGACGAGATTTGGAGTCCATGCTTGTATGATATTGTGTAAAAACTGCATTCAAGAAACTTATTTTGTTGTAACATATTTGTATTGTAAACCATTATGTAATGGTCGTGTGTAAACAGGATATTTTAGATTATCATTATTTGATAATCTACTTAAAGCTTTTTAAACCTTTATTGATGAAATAAAGGTTATGGTTTGTTTTAAAATGAATGCAGTCTTTGAAAAACGTCTCATATAGAGGTCAAAACCTCGCAACGAAATCAATTAATATGGAACGTTTTTAATCAATAAGAACGGGACATTTCAGTAGGTAATGTAACATCCCGCCTTTTTCCGTTTACTTTTCCGTTTAACTATTTATGTTCCGTTATATGTTTATAACACGTCTCGTTGATACGCGTTCCAAATTATCTTGTTTAGGTAACTTAACGCACCCGATTAAAACATGAGGGACTAAACTTGTCAAAGTGTCAAAGAAACCACTAGGTCAAAGTGGTGGTCAACACCCTTTCTATCCACTCATTCACATTTTCATTTCATTTTCCTTTATTTCTCCTACTTTCACATTTTCCTTAAATTTGCTCCATCAAAGAATCATCATCTTAAATCGAGCTAGTGATTATCTTGCCAAACAAATTACGTATTTGAACTCCTCGTGATCTCCTCTTCGATTCCATACCAACCTCATTACATTTGGGTAACTTTCTAAAATCACTAATTTTATGTGTTCTTGAGATTTTTGAGTTAAAAGGTTGTTAATTAGTGTCTATGGCTCAAGTCTAGTTTGTTTATGTGATTTGTATGCTTGTTCTTGCCATTTTGGTGTAACTAGTTCATATGGAAAGTTAACATGCTTAATCTTGAGTTTTAAGTGTTCATATGTTGTTAGATGCTAAGACTTCATGTTTTAATCTTGTTCTTAGTGTTACTAGCTCCATTATGATGTAAAGATTGATCAAGAAACCCCTTAAACTTGATTATGAAATTTGGTGACTTTTGGTTAGGGTTTCACGAACTAGGAATGGATTTTTGATGCATTAAATGACATGAGATGTTAATTGTAAGTGTTAGGTTGTGTTGTATGCTTAATTACCTTCGAAACGGCATATTGTACATGTAATTTGGTTGCCAAATCATTAAATTGCAATATTGACTTGAATGCATTGATTATGGAACATTAAATGCGGTTTTGTTTGTCATAAGTGCAAACTTGATTGATGATATGTGTTTAGTTGCATTCCTTGTCAGAATACCCTTCCAACGATGTATGATAGGCGTTATAAGCGTTTGCGGGTCAAGAATTGTGTTAGAATTGGTTTTGGTTCGTGCACATTTAAAAAGCAGAAAAATAGCTGAAGCAGCAGGGTGGCGCGGCGCGCCATACCCCCCGCGCGGCGCGCCGATTGGGTCTGTCCAATTTGGTCAATTTTCGAATAATGTTTGCTATGCTACACACCTCCGATTCACATGTAACTTGTCCTAGCATGCTCATACATGATTAAAAACCTCAAAAAAATAGTTCGGGACACGACCCGAGCGTGTTGACTTTTTCGTTGACTTTGACCGACCAAAGTTTGACTTTTTGTCAAACTTAACCAAATGATTTTTGCAACCTTCCTAACTTGTTTATATACTTGTATCTTGCATGAAACTTGACAATTTGATTTCACATGCTAAATAATCGAGTCGTAACGAGCCATAGGACTAATTGAACATCTTTGACCTATCGTGGTTACCGTTATTAATACAACCTATTTGTTTAGGTCAAGACTAGCATTGTTCTTTGCACACGTTACTTGTCGAAGTACTTTTTGGTTCGTGCATACAAGGTGAGATCATAGTCCCACTTTTACTCTTTTTGAACTTACATTTGGGATGAGAAAACATAAACATTTCTTCACTAAGTGAACACAAGTACAGGAAAACAAACATTCTACATACGAGTTTAGAACAAAATCCTCAATTCGATTATCATTAGTTACACTTGCCGGGTGTAAGCGAGAACTTATGTTGTATGGATCCATATGGGTTTGACAAACCCTCATTCAAACGGTTCGCTACCGTTTACGAATGAAATATATTTTCGAGAAACAGTGTATGTTCTAGCACTAAGTGATGGGGTTCAATGGAAGGAAATGTTAAGCATTGATAATTGGGTGCTCGTGAAACAAACTTTTGGAATGTATTACTATTAAATTCATTGATGCAAATCTTGTGGTTCACTTGTACTTACTTACTTAAACCTATGATTTCACCAACGTTTTCGTTGACAGATTTCTATGTTTTTCTCAGGTCCTTGAACGATACATGATACATGCTTCCGCTCATTATTTGATACTTGCATTGGATGTCGAGTATATGTGCGTTTCATGGAGCGTCTTTTGACTTTACTTTAAACCGTGTCGCCTAGATTTCATTCGTATTATAACGTTGTAACTTAACTATTGGATGAACAATTCTTGTAAACTTTGGGAACAATCTTTATTTTGAAATGAAGGCGACATATTTTGGTCAAACTTTGTCTTAAAGACTTATGACCACGTAACGGGACCTAAGTAGACGGCGCCGTCAAACATGATTTGGTCGGGTCGCTACAGCGACCTCGCAATCCACGCCGCATGACAAGCAGGAAGATAAACCAAGACAAACTCTTCGGGTTCCCAAGTAAACTCGGAGCCTATACTTCGACGCCATTGGACTTTAAAAGTCCTCACCTCCTTATTTCTCAATTTCTTAACCTTTTCATCAAGTATAGCAACCGGCTCCTCAACATACTCTAACTTATTATTTAGCTCAATCTCGTCTAACGACACCAACGAAGAATCATCCGCAAGACACTTACGGAGATGGGAAACATGAAATGTATTATGGATCCCCGCAAGTTCTTCGGGTAATTCCAAACGATATGCAACTTCGGCAACATGAGCTAAAACTTTGAATGGCCCAATAAACCGAGGAGCTAACTTTCCCCGTTTTCGAAATCGAATAATACCCTTCCAAGGCGAAACCTTAAGCATCACCATATCACCTTCTTGAAATTCGATCGTTCGTCTACGTTTATCGGCATACGACTTTTGTCTATCTTGAGCCTTCTTCAAATGTTCCCGAATAATATCAATCTTGTTATTCGTCTCCAAAACCAAATCGGTGCTCCCGATTTCTTTTTGACCTACTTCACCCCAACAAATTGGAGTTCGACACCTTCGCCCATAAAGCATCTCATAAGGTGGCATCCCGATACTAGTATGATAACTATTATTGTATGAGAATTCCACCAAAGGCAAGTGCTCATCCCAACTACCGCCGAAATCAATAACGCACGCCCGTAACATATCCTCCATGGTTTGATTTGTGCGTTCGGTTTGACCGTCTGTTTGAGGATGATACGCCGTGCTCAACTTTAATTGTGTACCCATATCCTCATGAAACTTTTCCCAAAATTGAGATGTAAAACGGGTGTCTCGATCCGAAATAATAGATATAGGAACCCCATGTCGCGAGACCACTTCCTTGATAAACAATTTAGCCAAGGCCTCTGACGATATTGCTTCTTTAATGTGAAGAAACAAAGCACTTTTCGTTAAACGATCAACTATCACCCAAATTGAATCAAATTGGGTTCTCGCCGTCTTAGGTAGCTTTGTGATGAAATCCATGGTAATGTGCTCCCATTTCCACTTCGGGATTTCTAACGGTTGCAATTTACCATACGGCTTTTGGTGCTCGGCTTTAACTTGCAAACAAGTAACACATTGCTCAACATATTTTACAACATCACGCTTCATGCCCGGCCACCAATAATCTTTCTACAAGTCAAGATACATTTTCGTCACGCCCGGGTGAATAGAATATTTTGACTTATGTGCTTCATCAAGTAGCACCCGTCGGTAATCACCCATCTTAGGCACCCACACCCTTCCTTGAAAAGACAACAACCCACGCGAATCCATAGTAATAAACTCCGATTGGCCCACGATTCGCTCCGTATGCTTGTTGTGAACGTAAGCCTCTATTTGAATCTCACCAAGCTTCACAAGAAAAATAATCAAACGTAACGATCCTACTCGTATCGCCGGATGTTGACTCTTTCGACTCAACGCATCCGCGACAACGTTCGCCTTACCCGGATGATAAAGTATCTCACAATCATAGTCTTTCACCACATCCATCCATCTACGTTGACGATAATTCAAATCTCGTTGAGTAAAAAGATGTTTTAAATTCTTGTGATCCCAATAAATCGTACATTTGACACCATACAAGTAGTGGCGCCAAATTTTCAACGCATGCACAACCGCCGCCAACTCGAGATCATGAGTCGGATATCTCGTTTCATGTTCCTTTAATTGTCGAGAGGCATAAGCGATGACCTTACCTCTTTGCATTAGAACACACCTGAGACCATTTAGAGAAGCATCACAATAAACCGTCATGTCTTCTACCCCTTCCGGCAACACTAACACCGGAGCTTGACACAACTTCTCTTTTAACAATCGAAAAGCAATTTCTTGCTCGTTCTCCCAATTAAAGCTAGCATTCTTTCTCGTCAACTTCGTCAATGGAGAAGCAATCTTAGAAAAGTCTTGGATAAACCGACGATAATAACCGGCAAATCCGGGAAAACTTCGGATTTCCGTAGGCGTAGTCGGTCGTCCCCAACTCTTCACCGTCTCGATCTTCCCCGAATCTACTTGAATACCGTTTTCATTCACAATATGACCAAGGAATTGAACTTCCCTTAGCCAAAATTCACATTTGGAGAACTTTGCATACAACTTCTCCTTTCGTAGAGTCTTTAATACTTCACGCAAATGACGTTCATGTTCGTTCATGCTTTTCGAGTAGACTAGTATGTCGTCAATGAACACTATTACCGACTTGTCCAACATAGGTTGGCACACTCGGTTCATAAGATCCATGAATGCCGCCGGTGCATTCGTAAGACCAATAGGCATAACCACGAACTCAAAATGCCCATAACGCGTTCGAAAAGCCGTTTTCTCAATGTCTTCCTCGCGGACCCGCATTTGGTGATAGCCGGACCGTAGGTCGATTTTAGAGAAATACGTTGCACCTTGAAGTTGATCAAACAAATCGTCAATCCTAGGTAACGGATAACGATTCTTGATCGTCACTTTATTCAACTCGCGGTAATCAATGCACATACGCATACTACCATATTTCTTCTTCACAAATAACACCGGAGCACCCCATGGCGAAGCACTCGGTCAGATAAAACCCTTCTCAAGAAACTCTTGGGTTTGATTTAACAACTCTTGCATTTCCGCTGGTGCTAAACGGTTAGGAGTTTTAGCAATGGGGGTAGCCCCCGGAACCAACTCAATGCGAAATTCAACTTGTCTTTCCGCCGGAACACCCGGTAATTCATCCGGAAAAACGTCTTTAAATTCACTAACCACCGGAATTTCATGAATGTGTGGTGGCTCATTACGAGTATCAACAACATGAGCAAGGAAAGCCATGCCACCGGTAACAACGAGACGACGTGCCCGTGCAAAAGTGCATATCGGTACTGGTCTCCTTCGCTTATCACCATGAATAATCAACTCTCCCCCACTTGGGGTCTTCACACGAATAAACTTATCATGGCATGCAATATCGGCTCTATAACGATCGAGCCAATCCATACCAACGACAATATCAAAATCGCCCAAGGTCATGGGAATGAGATTAATTTTAAAGGTTTCGGCACCGAAAACAACATCACAATTTTCACACACATCAACCACTAGCACCGTCTTGCCGTCTGCTATTTCGAATTCTACCGGACGACTTAACTTAGCTAACGGTCTATCAAGTTTAGGCACAAATTTAGGAGACACAAACGACAAATTTGCACCGCTATCAAATAGAATTCTTGCCAGATTAGAATTAACCACGAAAGTACCTGAGACAACTTCGTTTGATTGCTTGGCTTCATCATTGGTCATCAAATAATTTCGACCCCTTGTCGTACCCTCCGCCTTCTCTAACCGCTTAGCATTATCATTGCGCAAGTCGGGGCACTCCGGATTCTTATGCCCTTCTTTTCCGCAATTAAAACAAGTGATTTTGTTTCCGGAAAATGGTTTCGGACATTCACGAGCCATATGACCCGGTTGCCCACAATTGTAGCACGCATAAGAAAAACCACCGATAGCGCCCTTCTTCACGCTATTGACACTTTCGGAACCCTTCTTGTTCTTGTTCTTCTTATTTGAAGAGTTAGAGTAACTAAAACCTTCAAACTTTCTCTTTGAAAAAGTGAAATCACTCTTCCTCGGAACCTCCGGTTCAAAACCCCCAGCCAATTCAAATAACTCGTCAAAAGACTTAGCCATACCCCGACTAATCTTACCCTTGTACTCATCATTTAAAGTGCGGTAGAAATCCTTCATTAGCTTGTGATCATCACCAACATACTCCGGGCAAAAACGAGTCTTTGCCAAGAAGGTAGACTTAAGAGTAACTAAGTCCATTGAGCCTTGTTGCAAATGGTGCAACTCGTCCCGGATTCTATCGAGATCGGAAGAAGTTCGGTATTCCTTGAAAAACTCCTTCTTAAACTCTTCCCGCATCAAGCACATACATTGTTCCTCACCATACAAGTTGATTTTATCATCCCACCATAACTTAGCCTCTTCTCGGGAGGACATTCCGAGGTACGGAAAGCTCCCTCGATGTCGGAGATCCAACATGTACTTTTTAAAGGATCTCGCACCCCATTAAACATTGGAGATTGAGCGTCCTTAAAATTCTTGTAGTGGAAGTCCCGCCTTCCTTCACCTCCTTCACCACGAGGATAAATGTTTCTAGCATCAAGGGCCTCTTCGATAGTGGCCTTCATTCGTTCATTTATCAAATCGGTCACTTGCCCATCGACCGAATCTTGAAAGACCTTTCGGACATCCGTAAGAAAATCCGCTTTTAACTTTTTAAAGACGGCCTCAACCTTGGCCGAAAACTCGGCGTCCTCGCTTGTACTTCCGTTATCATGATCGGGACCGTTTCTCGTCTTCATTCTATAAAACGAAATAGGTTAAACCACAAAAACAAAAGGACAAATTACATATGTATATACATATATGTCACACTACTCCATCTCGCTCAACAATAGTCGTACATTGCTTGTTTAACACGATTTGCACCCGTAACAACGGTAGCTAATCGTTGTTACGCGAGCACGTCGCATTAACTTGCTAGTACAACGTCCGTCTTGCTTGATGATTGTTAAACACAACACAAAATAATTAGCACAAGGTTAATTCTCATAAACCAAAGCACTAACAATTCCCGATTAGACCCAAAGTCCTACAAGTCCCGCATAAAGCGCTCACACAATAAAGTCTAAGTCTAGGCACCTATCTCAAGTCGCCTAAATCCCTTAGACCATGCTCTGATACCACTTGTAACGACCCGACTTCATAAACCCAAAACGCGTACCAAAAAAAAAAATTGTAAGTCAGTGCATCTGGACGGCGTCCATAATCCTGGACGGCGTCCAGCTCAGAAAGGTGGGACGGCGTCCAAAGTTTGGGACGGCGTCCAGCTCAACATAACTGGGACGGTGTCCAAGCAATTGGGACGGCGTCCCAATGAACTGCCAGCTACTGATCACGGGTCCAACTCACGTGAGCGGAAAACCCGCTTCTCAACATTTTTAAACGAAAACCTTTTTACCACAAGTCAATATAAGTGAAACTAAGAGTTTTGCGTAATCAAAACAAGTTTTACATCATCGGGCCCACATCGCCTATTTTACAAGTTTCGACCAAATACAAGTTTAAGTTCCAAACGACACTAGAGCATGGTGTTTGGGCTAAACTACCCAATCTCGGTCGAACTCCAAAAGCTAACACCCAAAAGCATCCCCAATCAAAACGAGCGAGAGACCACTAATCCAATTGAACGCTCTTACCCTTGTCAACGCCCGAGCCTATAAAAAGGTAAACAACGAGAGGGTAAGCAAAGCTTAGTGAATGCAATAATTATACGAATACATATATAATTATACCTACTTGCATACACTTACACAACCGCAAACATGCTAGCATACATCATTAGCTTATCGTCGCCATAACAAGCTATAATTCACCAATACCCCCAAGCTAGCATAACAACCGCATATAAATATAACTCGAATAATATAATATGCTTACAACACAAATAACCATGGTTAACCAATAGTACAAGGGAACGACGCTCGCGAAAACGCCATCGGTGTTCACAACATCCGTTAGGGCACTTAACACCTCGCACCACTAATCCCTAGGGTGGCACCTTAATACCTTGGCACTTCACCCCGAGTGGCATCTTAACACCTCGATGCTTCACTCATTATTTTATGGAGTGGTGTCTTAACACCTCGACACTACACTCCTAGGTGGCATCTTAACACCTCGATGCTACACCCGAGTGGCATCTTAACACCTCGATGCTACACTCTTCACGTGAAACGTGGTGTCTTAACACCTCAACACTACACATTTCACGCTACAACAAATAGATACATTATATACCTACGCATATAATTATTCCACTCACCTCAAAGTCTTCGTGTAAGATAACCGAACTTGCAACGTCAATGTAACGTACCTATTACATTTTAGCACATAATCAATTCACAACTTAAGTCGGTCAAGCAACTCACTCAACAATCTAGAGTCTTTTGACCCTAAGTGCAATCCCGACCCATTTTGCACCTTTAACCCTAATAATGGGTTAACTTCACCAAAAACCCTAATTCTACCCATTTAAGGTCTTAACACGCATTTAAACACCAAGTTGACTCATTTTCACGCATGCAAGACAACCTAGGTCATCAAAGACCCATTTGACCCATTTCAAGGTCAACATACCCATTTGGGTCACCCACAACCCAAATGACTCCCACTAACACTAACTATAGGTGTACTAGTGATCTATTAGGCCTTTAAGATCCATTTACACATTTCAACATTTCAAAACCCTAAGTTAGTCACCATTTGGGTCTTCATGACCCAAACTTACCCAAAACCCCCAAATCACTCATACATGGGTTTTATGTACAACATTAACCCAAACCCTAACCCTTAAACATATTAACTAGAGAAATCAAGTTTAGGGCTTACCACCACAATCAAAACGAAGCTAACGAGGAGATGAACAACTTCAATGCTCGAGCTAGAACCCGAAACAAGCTTCTTCCTCTCCTATTTGAGCTTTCTCACACTTAAGAGCACTCTCTCTCTAGAATTGAAGTAGATGATGTTTGGTGGTTGTGAATGGAGTAATGAGACTCCCAAAACTGATCTAGGGCTTTAAAATTCGTCCAAGAAGTGAAATTACCAAAATACCCATCTAAAATAATTAATAGCAAAAAGACATGCCTGCCAGCCATTCTGGACGGCGTCCAAAATGTTGGACGGCGTCCAGGTCTTCAAACTGGGACGGCGTCCCAAATGTTTGGACGGCGTCCAAACCCAAAAAGAAAACAGGACCTTACAACACCATCATGGTGCCAAATAGTCCATTATAAGTAGATGTACGAGTACAGAAGTTTTTTGACTATGATAATCAAAACGATACACGTATGGAGGTTCCATTCTTCAAAAGATTATGCATATGAGATATTTATCATCTCGACATAGATAATGTGATATTGGACATGGTGTTTGTAATACCGACGTCCAAGGGTTCGAATGACATGGGTTTTTGAAAGTCATATGAAAATTTATACCGAAAGTGTAATAACAGAGAGGATTTGGATATAACAAGTGATGATTAAGTATCAATGCTCAAGAGATATCCATTTAGAATAAAGGAATGTAAAACTTCAAGATTCGATTGTTTACAACCTTTATGGTACATGAAAGTTTGTTAAATGAGTATGAGATTGATATATAGTTTGATTAGAATGAGTTCTTCGTATCTACTAATATCAAGATGAACATTTTTTTCTTCTTTCATGCCCTTGCATTTGGGTTTTTAAACAGATAGCTTGAGAGTTTTCTTTGATTCACTTTCTATTCCATACGTCATGATATTGGAATATTTCTATAAATTACCGTAATATAATCACGTTGGCCACCGTCATTATATTTCACTAATTTATATTTCCATTCCAAGGTCACTCCATAAGGTCAGGATATGTGATCAATGATGATTTCTAATAGTGTGTTAAGGATAGCAGTAATCTTAGCTGGATCGACAACATGTCGGTTTTAAGCCAAGACTTGCACTTGGAAAAGTTTGCGTAGAGTTGCTCTTTTTCTTAAGAGTTCAAGAATGAATTTGCAAATGTTGCTCATGTCCTTTCTCACTCTTGGAGCAGATCGAAATGTCATCCATAAAAATAGTTACAAACTTTTCGAGTCATGGTTGGCTAGTTTTAAGTTGCAGTCTTTATAGACTTGGTCAACTTTCATATCTTTGAAAGTTATGGAAGTCATGAAATGGACGTGGTCAAACGAGAAAGTTTATGAGACTTCGTGGTAAGAGTTGGTGCAGTTGGACGAACCATGATTCTTTACTACATAAGGGTGTATGGAAGTTTGATAAATCTGTTAGGTCATAAGTTTGAAAAATTTTAAGCGAGATAAAGATGAATATGATATAAACGAAACACCTTATGTTATTAAGAACGAGGCATTAAATAAGCCTTTATTACACGAGTTGGAAATGGGAATAATTTAGGGCATAGCCTTTACATAGATAGGAAAATGGAAAATAGGAAAACAAGAACAAAATACGCTTCATTTCTTCTCTTTCTCAGCCATCACTGTCTCCATCACTTTGTCCATGTTATTCTTTACAAGTTTCTCTAGCCTTTCGGTTTGAGAGTCGAAGGACTCTTTGATGATTTCCTTCAAGATTTTGTTTTCTTTTTCAAGGTTGTTTAGACGCACTTCTATCCGAGCAACATGTCGTCTGCTATACTCTCTATTCTTCTCACAACTACTCTGAAGGTTGATGATATCACGCTTCACCATTACGTGCTCCATGTTATTACAAAATGATTGACTGGTTTTACCAGTAGTAGCGGGTTCGGGTTGCTTTCTCTTTAGAGTTGAGTTTTCATATGATTCTTCAATAGACTCTTCTTCCGGCTCATAATTTGAGAAGTCACTGTCGTAGTTAGGGAGATCTTGAAGAGCATCCCATTCGGGAGTACTCATCGGTTTATATACCAGTGAGTGATAAGAGCCAGAGTCAGCAGAATTAGCAGGGCTTTCAGATTCTTGAGTCGGGTGAAAATCAGGAGAAGTAGGTAGAGTATCCGGGCTATAATTTGGTGAGGGAGGACCACCAAAGCCATAAAGTGGGCTTTGGACTGGTCTTTCAGTGAAAGACCTTTCAGTATCTTTTTCGGTTGGCTCGAAAAGAGTCATTTTGTTCGCTTGATGAAAATTAGACATCCTAACATTAGGAAAGAGATTTTGATCAGTTTTAAGATAAGATTGTAAAGCATATGTTTTAAGACTACAAGGCAATCCTAAGTGCTTTAAGTCTAAGGCAGGAAAGGTTATAGTTTCCTAGATTGCTAAGACACCCTAGCTAACAAGTAAGGCACACATAAAGATGCAATTCTGGTTCTCTATAACAGCCTAGTTATGCTCTGATACCACTCTGTGACGTTCCAGGTAACACGTACCCCGTAGCATGATATTGTCCGCTTTGCCCGTAGGCGCACAGATTTTTCTTGGAAACCACACACGACGAGCACTTTCCCAGGAGGTCACCCAGCCTGGTAGTGCTCTCGCCTGAGCACGCTTAACTGCAGTGTTCTTGTGATGACCCGGAAATTTTCGAACAAATTTAAACTTTAATCTTTATATTATTTCGACACGATAAGCAAAGTTTGTTAAGTTGAATCTCAAGAATTTTAAACTATGTTTATACATTCATTTAACCGCGACCAAATTCCAATGATTCACGAACCATTATATGAACGGACATGATTATATATGTATATGTGAATATATTATAACTTGAAAACGTTAACAAAGTATTAGACGTATAATACTTTACACGAATGTATTTGTTTCGATATAGGTTTAATATAATTATCAACGAAATTAAAAGATAATATCAAATGATTGATTTATCATATACATTGTATGATCGTGAGTCTCTATTGAGAGGTCCACTTTGATTTAGGAAACCTTTCCTTTTTAACGATATTCGGAATAAATGGTAAAGTGACCTACAAGTAAGAACAAATATGTCAATTAACGATTACTGGACAAAGGTTAGTAGAGATTAACTTTCAACACAATGATTGTCTCGTGTCTCTTGATAAAGTTAACTATTTAGTTTTCTTAATATTGAAAACGTTTTACGACATAGATGAAACCTTTTAAAGAATGATTTTGAATATAACTAATTCTGGAAAACTAAATTATATTTATTCGATTTAGTTCAAATATATGAAAGCATTCTTCGAAATAATAGATTTTTAATTATTATAACGTTTCGATAAAAAGATGTAAATGTAATTAGTTTTAGAGAACTATAGTTATTTGATTTAGTATGGACACGTTTTTCGATATAATAGAATTTTATTGTTAAAATGTTTTTATGGATTTTCAATGATATGAAAATGAAAATGAAGATAAAATAAAGGTTTCTAATGAGCACTAAAAGACTACAACATTTCATCTCAAGATTTCAAGTTAAAATGATGGAAATCACTAAACCTGCGCACTTGAACGAGAAAAATCATAACTAAATCATACTGACTCGAAAAAGGGTGATTCTGGTGTCCAGACGTCCGTAACTCAAAAATCTACAACTTTCGTGAAGACACCATACGCGAACCGCGTACCTATCTATGCGAAACGCGTAATGTTTGTCGATATAAAAAGTTTGTCGACATAAAAAGTGATGGCGGCTTATTATTATATTATATATTATATTATTATATTATTATTTTACATATATATATATATATGAACGAAGTACTTGTAATTAGGAACTTAAAAACACGCACACAATCACATAAATAAATCACTCTGTATATTTCCTAGCTTAAATTTTAAATTAGTAGTATGGTACTGTAACAAGTGATACACGGGTATTTTTATTCGGGTTACAAACCGATTATAACTAAGGAAACTATGGGTTATTGCCAAGGAGGTTATGGTTAATATTCGGGGATATATTTATGAATCAAACCTAGTGTTTATCATCTCCGTTACGTCTACGTTCTTTCCTACAATATTGAATCTCAATATTGATATGTTGAGATCTACGGTTAATTTTGCATTCCGAGTTTCGGTCACTTTTTGGTGAATGACCTTATGCGCTGCTAAGGTGAGTTTCATAAGATCCCTTTTACTCTCTACATTTTTGGGCTGAGAATACGTGCAAATGCTTTATTAACCGATATACAATATTTATATGCGTGAGTTTAATTTGCTCCCTTTTTAATTTCTTTTGCAATCTATATTTTTGGGCTGAGAATACATGCACTTTATTTTTAAATGCAATGGATACAAGTACATACTAAATTCTACACTGAGTTTGAACCGAAAATCCCTTAGCTTTGGTAACTAGTAACTGCCAGTTATAAGAACTGGTGGGCGCGAGTAGTAGTATATAGATCCATAGGGCTTGATATCCCCGTCCGAGCTAGAGCACTAGCCTTTTAACGGACGTATGCTATTTGAGAAGCGTACACGTTGGTTTGCGTGTATTATTAAGATGATTATACAAAGGGTACAAATTATATATACGTTAAGTTTAGTTACCAGGGTGCTCAATTTCGTAGAATATTTTGATAAACGTTTCTGGATGAAACAACTGAAATCTTGTGATCCACTTTTATATACAGATTATACGAAACACTAAAACTATGAACTCACCAACCTTTGTGTTGACACTTGTTAGCATGTTTATTCTCAGGTTTCCTAGAAGTCTTCCGCTGTTTGCTTATATGATAGACAAGCTATGTGCATGGAGTCTTACATGGCATATTTTTCAAGAAAACGTTGCATTCACCAAATCATCACCATGTATCTTATTTTGACTTCATTGTCAACGGAAGTACTGTTGTAAACTATTATTTACGGTGATTGTCTATATGTAGAAATCATCAGATGTCGAAAACCTTTAATTTAAAAATTCATATATGGTGTGCCTTTTCAAAAGAATGCAATGTTTACAAAACGTATCATATAGAGGTCAAATACCTCGCAATGAAATCAATGAATGACGTGTTCGTCCATATGGATTTGGAGCGATCGTCACAGTTCTCATGAGATCTGCTGCGCTTGTGGTCCTAAAACGCGTCATGCTAGGAAAGGTCTCCACACCCTTATAAGGCATGCTTCGTTCCCCTATCCAACTGATGTGGGATGGATGTAACACGAATGTTACAATCCTCCCCCCCTAATTGGACACAACGTCCTCGCTGTGCACGTTTGGTCCGGGGCCTGGCTCTGATACCACTCTGTGACGACCTCCAGATAGGGTCTAGAAGAAACGTCACTAATATCAAACAAACCAACATATTATAATATACGAGAACAATACTAAATGATGAAAACAAACTTTATTGAGTACGCAGCGGAAAATGAAATGTCGTTACAATAATGGAAATTACAATAAAGTAATTGTTTCAAATGCAAGAATAATAAATGCGATATTTCTTGATCCTAAGTCCAAGTAGCATCACATAAGCAGTAAGTAAATAAGCTTGATCAATTGGCACCTGAGACAAACATGCTAAAGTGTCAACCAAAAAGGTTGAGTGAAATCATATGTTTAACAAAAGTAGTTATCGTTTTTTTTAGACCACAAGATTAGTTTTCATAAGTAGATCACACAGATCTTTAGTTGTTAAAGAAGATCACAAAGATCTTAAAAGTTGATCTCGCAGGGATCAAAAAGTTATGCCAATTCGTGATATTTAGACTAAACGTTCAAAGTTTGCCCCAATGACAAGTTGTGTCTATACTTGTCGGTTTAATTTTATTATTAAGTAATACAATGACTTGGTCAAATGTATCGGGGACGTTACTCCCGATAGGCCTACCACCAATAATTAAGAATGCGTTCAACGAGCAATTAAAAATATTACTGTAGGGACTTAGTCGGAGATCTCCTCCGAGATCTCCTTTTTAGAAGGCAACCGAGACGAGATGTTCATCTCCCGAGATTTTTCGGTCAACGGGGTCAAACTTAGTCAAAGCCACGATTTCTAGGATTTTCTTGCTAATTTGTAAGATTTTCTTGTAAAATTTGTAATTTCTGATATTATCTCGCTCATTTCTCGGATATTTTTGTAAAATCTCGTAAAAACGTATATAAATATACATATATTTATGATTTTATGTATATTTTTATTAAAAAACTATAAAGTCAACGTAAGTCAACGTCTGAGATCTCCCCGAGATTATTCCGAGATGCCGAGATCTCCCTCAAAAAGTCCAAACGAGATCTCCCCGAGATCCGAATTCTCCAACCTTGGACATAGCCGGGTATAGCATAGTTTAACAATTGGTACTTGTGTCTAAATTGTAAATAGTAAAAGTAGCATGTGTCTCACCTCAAAAAGTTAAATAAATTTCTAGCAATAAAGAGAGGGGCTATGAGTTCACCTTAATAGGAGAAGAGTTCGTTATTCCTTGGAAGAGAAAGATAAATGAGTTGGATGATCGTGAGCCGAATGTCAACCTAATGACATTAAGAATAGTTTAGATGTTTTGCCCGCGTTTAAGTAAAGTTTAAGTATGTATGTACTTAGATATAGTTCGTTTTGCTATGTTTCTATTCTTAGTAAATTTCCACTTTTAGTAGATTTCCATTTTTAGAAAGTTTCCATATTTAGAAAGTTGCCATGTTTAGAAAGTTTCCATTTATAGTAAGTTAGTGTTAACACTAGTGAGTTGTCCTTAATAAGTCTACCACCTATTAAGTGTGAAAGTAACTAAGTGTATTGATGGTTAAAGCTAAGGGGTATAAAATACTATTAAATTTTACAAGGAAATACTATTAAATACGATACAATTTTACACAAGATATTTATTTATTTAGAGAATGGATATACTTAAACCATGCTACAACACTTATAGGCAGTGTACCTAATCGTACAGTAGTGTAGTTTTTAGTAAGTCCGATTCGTTCTACAGGGAAAATCTTTTAATCAAAGATTAACGCTATATTAGTTTAATTTATAAAAATACGAATATATATATAATTAATATTATTATTTTAAAGGGGGGGTTTTTTACCGTTTAATGACCGGTTTGTCGATTTTAAAACTTTAGTCGCAGTTAAAACCAAATGTAAAATATTAAATAAATAAAAGACTTAATTTAAAGCGTAAAGTAAATAACGATAATGAAATTGCGATAAATAAAAGTGTGATAAAATAAACTTGCGATAATTAAAAAGTACGATAATTAAAAGTGCAATTAAATACAATAACAATAAATAAAAGTGCTATAATTAGAAGTGCAATTAAATATAAAATAAAGGAAATTAAATATGAAATAAAAGAATTATGCTTATTTAAACTTCCGTAATCATGATGTTTGACGTGTTGATTTTAGTTTTATGCCCATGGGTTAATTGTCCTTTGTCCTGGATTATTTAATATGCCCGTCTGGTTTTTGTCCATAACAGTCCATCAGTCATAAATATAAAGTGCGAGTGTCCTCGTCAAATTATCCTTATACCCGAAGTTAAATATTCCAACTAATTGGGGACTTAAACTGTAACAAGATTTTAATACTTTGTTTAATAATTACACCAGGATGTCGACTGAGTATAACCCAAGGTTTTAATACTTTGTTATCAATTATGCCAAGTGTCCTTGTACATAATTTCACCCCTGTTTTAATAATTCTAGTGGCTATTAATCCATTCCCGTGTCCGGTTAAATGAACAATTATTCGTACATATAAATACCCTGCCCATCATATCCGATCGAGTGTATATGGTTATTTATAGGGACGTTCAATTGTAAATCTTTATATTAAAATTAACAAACTTTCATTTAGTTAAACAAATATAAAGCCCATTAATAGCCCATAGTCTAATTTCCACAAGTGTCGTTCTTTTGTCCAAACCCCAATTATGGTACAAAGCCCAATTACCCAATTTGAATAATTAGCCCAACATCAAGATTACTTCGGATTAAATAAGCATAATAATAACTTAGCTATGAGACATCAATGTAAAAAGGTTGAACATAACTTACAATGATTAACAATAGCGTAGCGTTACACGGACAGAATTTCGACTTACACTCTTACAACATTCGTTAACACACCCTTATTATTAGGATTTAAAATTAAAATTAAAATTAATATATATATATATATATATATATATATATATATATATATATATATATATATATATATATATATATATATATATATATAATTTACGTATGATGAAGAAGGAAAAAGATGTGTTTTGTGCGTCCAAAACTCGCGAACTTTATAGGACAGGCCTTGAAAAAAGGGCTCATGCGAACGCATGGGCTTTGCCCTTCAAGGCCATGTGATCGCATGGACAGCTGGGGAGGCTCAAAAGTCTTTGTTTTCTTCTGCCAACAGTTTTATAATATAATATAATATATATATTAATTTTAAGAATTAATTATATATTATATTATATTCATGTGCATAGTTGACTTGTAATTTTTAGTCCGTTGCGTCGGGCGTTGATAGTTGGCTCAGGTCCCGGTTTCGGATTTTTGAATGTCCTTTCGTATAATTTAATATCTTGTACTTTGCGTTCCGCAACTTGTACTTTTGTCATTTTTAGACGTTTCTCATCAATAATTGGAACCTCATTGATTGTATTTTGTACTTTTGAGCTTTTTGGTCGTTTGCGTCTTCAATTCGTCGAATCTGTCTTTTGTCTTCACCTTTTATTATTTAAACGAATATCACTTGTAAATAGGACAATTGCAACTAAAAGCTTGTCTTTCTTGAGGAATAATGCTATGAAATATATGTTCGTTTTTAGCATTATCAAATATTCCCACACTTGAGCGTTGCTTGTCCTGAAACAATATAGTCTTGAAATACTAGAATCACTTCTTTATTCTTCACACTTTGTACATCAGTGATTTCTTTACGGCGGTATAAACAATGGTAGTAACGATGTGGTTTACAGTCCCACATGACTATAAAATTTAGATCCATTAAGGAAATTGGATCTTTATGAAAACATTTGATCTTTTGAAAATTAAATCTAGTTTTTACCCTAGATAAGTTTTCCGGAATAACCCTTCACCGGTGTTTGCAAAATATTTTTGTGGGTTTGGTGGGTTTCAGATTTGAAAATTTTAGCTCAAAACTTGTGGTTTTGTGTCACCCACTTGCTAACCTTATATTAGGAAAGCAACACATCCAGTATACTTGCTCCGTATATTACCTTTCGGTAAACTACCGTCCGGTTGTAAAGGAAAGCGTTGAACAAGCAACTGTTAAGGCAATGTCCCCTGAAATGCTTTTAATTATGATCTATAACGTGTCGGACGCAATTACTATCCTTGGTAGGAGCAATAGTAAAGCTCACCCTTATAATTTTCCGGTCTGGCACAAGGTCTTGTCTTTGACTATGCTATACAACCACCGTTCTTACGGTTGACACCCGATTTGGTTCAGATGACCTAATGAATTCCAGATGAATTCCTAGGATTTTACGTTCAATGGTAATGAACGCATTGAAAATGGGTTTTCAGAAAACAAATCAGTTTATAATTTGATCAAAATATTTTCTCGTTCAAGCTCGAGTTTAGATATCATTGAATTCCATGAGTTTGAATTCTCAATCTTTAAGGTCAATCTCAAGGATTGAGTAATATCAGTCTTAAAAGCTAATTTTTAATCTTTAAGGAGATTATCCTTTCTGGGGATCTGATTCATTAGTCTTATCAAGCTAATTTGCACGGTGCCCCCCATTGTACGAGATAAATCCTTCTCATGGTTAGGATAAATCTGACCACTTGGCGACCCTGTTTTATGCTGAGGTCCGTGGATTTCTTGCTGATAAAAACATAAAAATCATATAAAAAATCAAATGGAACTAAATTAGTCTGGATATGGGTTCCAGTTCATCTCATCAGGTGGGTTCCATTGTTGGTTATAGGTGTTCTGATAGGCTTGGTTATAGTCATACCGGTTAAAGGGTGGTCGGATATCGGGGCTGTGTGGCAGAAAATGAGCAGGTCGAGTAGGTACATAGTTATTTGGTACCTGATATGATAGCTGACTCATGATTTGGTGCTGATGAACTAACCAGCTATCGTGTTGGCGTCGCCTATAATCCTCGTATACTCGCTCGGAGTTCCACTGCTCATACATACTATGTCTGGTCGCGTTCTTCATTGCTTCCTCATCTATACGAACGTGGATGTCAAGAAGAGCATCTCAAAAGACATCGCTAATGTCTTCCGCCTCCTCCATTTCCTCGTCTGAGCCTCTCTCTACCTGAGGATGAGATCCCTCATAGGGTACTGCCTGGTTACGTCTACTTTTCAATACCTTAGCACCCACATAAACTTTCAATCCTAAGGGCTCAACCTGTTCTCTACAAAGCTGTAATGGACCCCCTTGGTTCCTATCAACACCTAAATACTCTCCAATGAGAGTAACAAAAATACCTCCTCCTATTATACTCCCTTCCTGCATTCCCTCTACCATTTTAGATAAATAAAAAGCAACACAGTAAGGGATATTGACAAAGCTTCTAGGATCCCGAATACACTTTAGGTAGAATAAATCATGTAAGGTAATTTTTTCTTTATTGTGACCTCTCTGTGTAATCGAGTTAGCCAAAAATCTATGAATAATACGAAGCTGGGCTCTGTCAATATGTGTATAGGAGTGTCCTCCTGCTCGTGTAAAAACATCAAAATGTGACATACGCCTCCAAATGGCGTCAGCGTCAAAGTTACTATCTACCCTTTCACCATAATGAATCAGATTTGTACAATCGGGTAATAGCAACTCACCAGGAGTATATATCTGTAAGGCCCTGGCCATGTCCAGCATGGACATTCTGTACATCCTACCGCCAAGGATAAACCTAAGAAATCTTCTATCATCTATTCTAACTATATTTGTATCAAGTGATACAGTACTCATCAACTCAACACACCATTCCTTATATACAGGTCTACGAATGGTGAAAAGACGTTCCCAATCTGTAAAAGAAGAACTGCCATACCTTTGAACTAAAAGCCGTCTAACACGGTCAGCTAGATGTACCGTTTCCAAAGGGGCCCAATCGATTACCCTTGGCACCTCTACATTTTTTGTTACCAATTTGAATTTGTTCCTTTGATATGTCTCGTAATCTCTCCATCTCCTATCAAATCTCAGATTAGGATGCAGAGTGTGCTCAGAAATCGTTGGGAATTCTACTGGCGGCCTCATTGGGAATACTATGAATTCATCAACAAACTGTACCGGATCATAATAAGGTACGTGCTGATCAGGCTGTTGTTGTTGTTCCTGTTGTGGTTCTTGTTCGTGTTGCATTTCTGGTTCTGGTTCTGGTGCTGGTGCTGGTCGTCTAGATGATGATGCTCCTGAACCTCCAGTATCGGCTTTCTGCAAAACACATTAAACACAAAATTTGTGCATCCAAATATGCATTAGTGTTAACAAAATAACAACTTAAAACAATCACTATAACATGTTAAATCAAAATTAAACTTATACACATTTTCACAATTTTTCACAATTCTACACTTTTCAAATAAGCACATATGAAAATGTATACAAAGTTCATAAGCTTTTAACTCAAATAACATGTCAAAATATTCATTACTAATAATTAAACAAGTCTCAAATGGCAATTACATCAAATTAATCAAGTTCATGAATTTTGGACTTAAAAAGTCCACTTTAATCTCCAAAAATCATGTTTAGGATCAATGTTTGGATCATTTAACTATCTAAACATGTTACACTACTCAATTTAGCAATAATTCATGACAAAAATCGGCCATAACCTGTTTATATCAAAAAGTCCCAAATTGCTCAAGAACACAAACCCTAGATTTCTAAAATTTTGAAGTTTTTGGCTTCAAATCATGTTAAATAGCATCAATATAGGTTATACATGCATAAAATACTAACAATTTAACACTAATTACACTAGAAATTAACAAAATTGCATTAGGTAAAAAATTAGAATTATCACAAAAACTAGCTAAATTATGAGTTTAGGGGTGTAATTTTTACCATTTTGCTGAAGAATAAGAATCTAGGCATGATTAGAGCAAGAAAAATGACGAATTACGGTGGAAAAATGATGAAATTTGGTGAAGATTTTGGGGTTGGTTCGTGTTTGTGTGTGTTGTGTGGAGAAGACAGACCCGCTGGGAGTTTTGAGTCTGACCTGCATTTGGTCCCCATGCGATCGCGTGGGTTCCAAGTGCAAACCCCATGCGATCGCATGGGGTGCCGGCTACAGTGTTTTGCCTTTTTTTTTAATAAATAAAACCTTATACTTTATAAAACATAAAATTAATAAAATTTTAAAAATTTGTTTCTTTTTAGGATGAGGGCGTTTCGGATCGATGTCCTAGTCTGTCCCTCGACAAAATTTTTAAAATTTGTCAAATCAAAGCGCGGTTTTAAAAGTAAAGATTTTTGGATTTTTTAATGTTTTTGGCATACTTAAATTCAATAAGATTAAAAATAATGATAATAAAAGTTGTCGTCCCTCCCTCGGGTAAAGCAATTTCAGTTCAACGACCTAGTCTTCAACTCACGACGAATTTTAAAAATCATATTTTTAACTTAGCGAAATAATGTAAATTTTTGTTTTTAAATTCACACCAAACTTAAATTTAAAATGCATAAAATTAAAAATTCATATTAACCTTAATTAAAAATTCATATTATAAATTTACACTAAACTTATATTATATTTTTGTTTTTATACATACAAACTTATATTAAAAAGATTAATTTTTCAAATATTTATAAACTTAAATATATTGATTTTACAAAGTTCAAAATATTAATTTAATATTTATATATTAATTTTAAAAACATGGTAAAAAATAAAATTAAAAATCTTTTTGGCTTTTATCCCACTTTAATCAATCAAATATTATCAAAAATATGCGCCCCTCTTTTCGGTAAAGTAATTTCGGTTCCATGACCTAATTTAACTCATGACAAATTTTTGAAATATTTTGGGTTGATTGATTAAAGATATTTATACCTTAAGAATAAACGTTAAATTTCGCAGTGATGTAATAAATTTTTTGAATGATATCAATAATTTCGGTCGCCAAACCTAATTTCATTCAATACCAATTTAATATTTTATAGCGAACAAATTAGCGTTTATTATCAAAAGGTTAAAAATAAAAATAAAAAAAAATTAAAAACTGTACAGACTTACCTGTGAGATAGTATTCTTAGTTATATGATCTATCTCATTCATAAGATAGTCGGTTTAATTGGTTTTCCATAGCTACATAGGCGTAACCTCGAGCATTCAGTGTTTTTTCTTCTAAACACATGAACGGTCCGTCTCTGCATAAAGTAACAAATTCGGTGTTTGAATAGGTTTGATTATTTGAACATTTACCTCCATGTGACCATTTTCCGCATTTGTGACATTTTTCAAGGTGTCGTGCTCTTCTTTTCGCTCCGAATTTTGATTTTTTCTTTACCAAATTGTAACTTATTATCTTCGCATCTGGATTCTTTTCTTACTCCGTCCAATCTTTCTCTGATTACTGATACTATTTCACTCGAAAGTGTGTCATTATTACGTTTAGTGATCAAAGCGTGTAGCATTAGACCATGGTTTAGTTCACAGGCAGTCTTCATTTCGTAAAAACCTAAAAAAAATAGAAATTCAGAATGGGGGGAGAAGACTAGTTCTTTAGGGTCTGCTAGGGAAAGACCATTCGGGTTCCATTTTCGAGAACTACACGAAAACAGAAAATCTAACTCTAACAGAAATACATATTATCCTTTAAAGACTTGATTCTCCCCACACTTAGTTAGCTGTGGTGTCGAAATTGTGATTAACTTCATTGTCGACTTCCATCGGACTATCTATGTAGTGCTTAACTCTGTGACCATTAACTTTAAATTCAATTCCATTTGAATTTATTAATTCTACTGTTCCATATGGGAAAACTCTTTTGACTATGAATGGTCCAGACCATCTTGATTTCAATTTTCCAGAAAATAGCTTGAATCGTGAATTGAAAAGAAGAACTCTGTTTCCTTCTTTAAATTCTTTTGAACTTCTGATTCTTTTATCATGCTATTTCTTCGTTCTTTCTTTATAGATTAACGAATTTTCGTATGCTTCATGTCTTAATTATTCTAATTCGTTTAATTGACTTAACCGTAGACGTCCGGCTTCATGTAAATCAAGATTACATGTCTTCAAAGCCCAAAATGCTTTGTGTTCAATTTCTACTGGAAGATGACATGCTTTTCCATAAACGAGTCTAAAAGGTGTAGTTCCAATTGGAGTTTTGTAGGCTGTTCTAAAAGCCCAGAGTGCATCCTCCAATTTAATGGACCATTCCTTCGGATTTGATCCTACGGTTTTTTCTAGAATACGTTTTAAAGCTCGGTTGGTATTTTCAACTTGTCCACTTGTTTGTGGATGATATGCGGTGGAGATTTTATGAGTTACTCCATATCTTTTAAGAACTTTCTCAAGTTGATTATTACATAAATGAGTACCCCGATCACTTATTAAAGCTTTCGGTGTTTCAAACCTTGCAAAAAGACTTTTTAAAAAGTTGACTACAACTCGTGCATCGTTAGTTGGGAGAGCTTGTGCTTCCGCCCATTTAGATACATAATCAATGGCGACGAGAATATAGAGATTATTATGAGATTTTGGAAATGGACCCATAAATTCAATACCCCAAATGTCAAATACTTCACATACTTGAATGACATTTTGTGGCATTTCATCACGTTGACTTATTTTTCTGGCCCTTTGACAAGCATCACAGGATTTGCAAAGAAGGTGAGCGTCTTTGTAAATTGTAGGCCAATAGAATCCAGAATCATAAACTTTTCTTGCTGTTAGTTGAGGCCCATAATGCCCTCCTGTTGGTCCTGTGTGACAATGGTTTAAAATTTTACTAGCTTCATCTCCAAATATACATCGGCGTATTATTCCATCGGGACAACTTTTAAACAAATGTGGATCTTCCCAGAAATAGTGTTTTATATCACTGAAGAATTTCTTTCGTTTTTGGTACGATAATCCTTTTTCAAGGAATCCACATACTAAGTAGTTTGCATAGCCTGCAAACCATGGTATTTCATTATAATCTATCTTCAATAGATATTCATCAGGAAAGTTGTCTTGTATGGCCGATTCATTTAGAACTTCTAATTCGGGATTTTCAAGACGAGAAAGATGATCAGCGGCGAGATTTTCTGCTCCTCTTTTATCTCGGATTTCAATATCGAACTCTTGTAAGAGTAAGATCCAACGGATTAATCTTGGTTTGGCATCTTGTTTCAAAAATAGGTATCTAAGAGCAGAATGGTCGGTATAGACCACCGTTTTTGCTAGAACGAGATATGAACAAAATTTGTCAAAAGCAAAGACAATAGCAAGGGGTTCTTTTTCAGTAGTTGTGTAATTTGTTTGTGCTCCTTGTAACGTCTTACTAGCATAATATATAGGTTGAAATCGTTTTTCAATCCTTTGTCCTAAAACGGCTCCCATTGCAAAATCACTTGCATCACACATAAGTTCAAACGGTAGATTCCAATTTGGTGTTATCATGATCGGCGCATTAGTGAGTTTCTCTTTAAGAATATTAAAAGATTTGATACATTCATCTGAAAAGATGAATGGAGCATCCTTTTCTAGGAGTTTATTCATAGGAGTGGCAATTTTAGAAAAATCTTTTATGAAACGTCGGTAAAAACCGGCATGCCCTAGAAAACTCCTAACTCCTCTAACATTGGTGGGATGTGTAAGTTTAGCAATTACATCTACTTTAGCTCTATCCACTTCAATTCCTTCCTTTGAAATTTTATGTCCAAGAACGATGCCTTCTTTAACCATGAAATGGCATTTCTCCCAATTAAGTACTAGATTTGATTGTTCGCATCTAATCAGCATTCGTTCAAGATTAGCTAGACATGATTCAAATGTATCACTGAAGACTGAAAAGTCATCCATGAAAACTTCCATGCATTCTTCTATCATGTCGTGAAAAATCGCCATCATACACCTTTGAAAGGTTGTAGGGGCGTTGCAAAGTCCAAATGACATGCGTTTGTAAGCAAAAGTACCATAAGGGCACGTGAATGTGGTTTTCTCTTGATCTTCTGATGCTATTGGAATTTGAAAATATCCGGAAAATCCATCAAGAAAACAATAGTAACTGTTTCCGGCTAATCTTTCCAACATTTGATCAATAAAAGGTAAGGGAAAGTGATCTTTTCTGGTGGCGTCATTTAATTTTCTATAATCAATACATACACGCCATCCTGTTACAGTCCTAGTAGGAATAAGCTCATTTTTCTTATTTGTAATGACAGTTATGCCACCCTTCTTAGGCACGCATTGAACTGGGCTTACCCATGGACTATCAGAAATTGGATAAATTAAACATGCGTCTAGCAGTTTAATAATTTCTTTTTTAACTACATCTTACATATTCGGATTTAGTCTTCGTTAGCGTTGCACATACGTTTTATGACCTTCTTCCATAAGGATTTTATGTGTGCAATACGAAGGACTTATTCCTTTAATATCATGAATCTTCCATGCAATGGCTGGTTTATGAGCTTTCAACACAGAAATGAGTTGTGATTTCTCATTTTCAGTAAGAGAAGACGATATTATTACAGGTAATTCAGATTCACCATGTAAATAAGGGTATTCCAAATGGTTTGGAAGTGGCTTTAACTCTAATGTCGGAGGTTCTTCTATCGATGATTTATATCGATATCTGTCTTCTTCTTTTAGCATTTGAATTTCTTCTGTTGTTGGTTCATATCCATTAGCTATAGTTTGAATTTCTTCAGTTCCTTCTCCTAAAGAACATTCTCCTGTTCCTTGTAATTCTGGAAATTCTTCTAATAATTTTGCATGTGAATCTATAGTTTGAATATAATAATATGTATCATCTGCAGATTGCGGTTGTTGCATTGCTCTATCAACTGAAAAGGTAATACTCTCGTCCTCTATACTTAGGGTTAGTTTCTTACCAAACACGTCTATCATTGCTTTAGCCGTGTTTAAGAATGGTCTTCCTAATATGAGAGGAACTTGAGAATCTTCTTCCATGTCCAGAACAACAAAATCTACTGGAAATACTAAAGTACCAACTTTAACTAGCATGTTCTCCATTATCCCTCTAGGATATTTTATTGATCGATCGGCTAGTTGTATACTTATTCTTGTTGGTTTCAATTCTCCAAGGTC
The DNA here is from genome assembly GCF_046630445.1 of Rutidosis leptorrhynchoides. Classification (NCBI taxonomy): domain Eukaryota; kingdom Viridiplantae; phylum Streptophyta; class Magnoliopsida; order Asterales; family Asteraceae; genus Rutidosis; species Rutidosis leptorrhynchoides. Next base: position 468,823,160 of record NC_092333.1, read on the forward strand.
TAGTTTAGTGTATAGTGAATACGGTATTAAATTTATACTAGCACCTAAGTCTGCCAATGCTTCTATTGAACTAAGACTACCCAGAAAACATGGAATTGTGAAACTTCCTGGATCAGATAGTTTTTCTGGTATCTTATTCAACAGCACTACTGAACAATTAGCATTCATAGTAACAGCCGAGAGTTCTTCCATTTTCTTTCTATTTGAGATTAGATCTTTCAAGAATTTAGCATATCTAGGCATTCCTGAAATCACATCAATGAAAGGAAGATTTACATTTATCTGTTTAAACATATCCAAGAATTTGGATTGCTCGGCTTCAAGTTTCTCTTTTTTCATTTTACTGGGGTAAGGAAGTGGTGGTTAGTATGGTTTAACATAAGGTTTAGTCTTAACTGTGTTATCTTCATTAACCTTTTCAACTACTGGTTCTTTTTCCTTATCTTGATCAGGTTGTGGTTCTTGTGGAGTAGGAATAGCTTCATCAGAAGTTACAGGTATTTCAGGTGGTTTAAGTGTTGTACCACTTCTTGTGGTAATGGCTTTAGCTGTTTCATTCCGGGGGTTTGCATTTGTATCACTAGGTAGACTTCCCGATTTTCTTTCACCTATTAACCTTGCTAGGTTACTTACTTCTTGTTCCAAGTTTTGAATAGAAGCTTGTTGATTTCTAAATGCTTGAGCATTTTGTTCATTGGTTTGTTTTTGAGATGTGAAAAACTGCGTTTGAGTTTCAACTAGCTTCGTCATCATATCTTCTAAATTCGGCTTTTTATCATCGGTTTGTGATGGTTTGCTTTAAAAATTAGGTCTTTGCTGGTTGTAAGTATTGTTAGATACTTGTTGATTGCTAGGACCTTGTTGGTTGTTGTATGGAATATTTCGATTATAATTCTGGTTTTGATTGTAAATCGGTCTTGGCGGTTGATAATTATTCTGATAATTATTTCCAGGCCTTTGGTTTAGATATGAAACATTCTCTCTTTGTTCCATTATTAATTCAATACTGAGACAATCTTTTGTCAAATGTGGTCCTCCACACTGCTCACAACTAATTCGTATTGAGTGGATATCTTTAGTCATCTTTTCCATTCGTCTCTCCACAGCATCTATCTTTGCGGAAATGGAATCTAAGTCATGGCTAGAATCGGCTCTAGCTGCTTTAGATGATCTAACGATATCTTTTTCTTGGTGCCACTCATGTGAGCGAGAAGCAGTGTTATCAATAATTTTATAAGCATCAGTTTCGGTTTTCTTCATAATAGAACCACTAGCTGCTATATCTATGTCTTTTCTTGTAGTAATGTCGCATCCTTGGTAGAATATTTGTACTATTTGACAGGTGTCTAAACCATGTTGCGGACATCCTCTTAATAACTTTCCAAATTTTGTCCATGCCTCATATAGAGTTTCATTCAGTTTCTGTGTGAACGTAACAATTTCTCCTTGAAGTCTTACAGCTTTAGATGCCGGAAAGAATTGTTTAAGAAATTTTTCAACTAAAACGTCCCATGTATCAATCGCCCCTTCAGGTAACGATTCCAACCAATCTTTGGCTTCTCCCTTTAAAGTCCAGGGAAATAACATGAGATATATCTGTTCATCCTCCACTTCTCGGATTTTAAATAGAGTGCGGATCCTATTAAAGGTACGAAGATGTTCATTTGGATCTTCCTTCGGCGCACCACTAAATTGGCATTGATTAGTCACCATGTGTAGAATTTGTCCTTTGATTTCATAATCTGGCGCATTAATGTCAGGATGAGTAATTGCGTGACCTTGGCCAGTACGTTTAGCTCTCATTCGGTCTTCCATACTTAAAGGTTCCAGATTCTCCATAATTGAACTTGTTGAATCGGAATCACTAGAGGATTCTGATTTAATGGTTCGTTCCTCAACAATCTCTGTTTGAATTATTGGTGGTTCCGGAGGAAAATTTAATGGTTCAGGATCTATGAATCGTCCCTGAATATTCTCCGGATTCTCAATTGTGAGGTCGGGTTCAAAAAATGGATTATCAGAAATTTGAATTGGAGTACTTGGTCGACTGGATGACGATTCTAAAGAAAAATCAACGGCGGTAATATTTGCTAGATGTCTTGATCTAGTTACAGGTGGTGAACGTACAAAAGGTGGTGAACGTCTTGCTCGGTGCATTCACTGAATATCTTATTAGTTATTAAAAGGAAAGAAAAATTATATAAGTTATCCAATTAATAGACTTTTCTGATTTTGCCCACGTTTCGAATAGCGAAAAGATGCAGCAGAGGGGCAGGATTCGTTTGGTCTCAATATAATTGAGGACTGTTTGGCTCCAATAACCCGGTTCACGTACAAATCCAACTATTACTACGAACCAGAAAATTTTGATGTCTATCAATTTAACCACTTAAAATAAATTTTCGTAATTTTAAGAAGTATAGATAAGAAGTAGAAAAAAAAATCTATGTCCTAAAACTAGAATGGTGAGAAATAAGAAAGAAAAAGAGCGCGTCGAAAAAGGTCGAAAAAGAAAAGATCGAAAAATAAAAGGCGTCGAAAAATAAGAAATAATAAAAAAATTGACTTATAGAACTTAAAAATACTTGACTAACCCAACCTTATTACTATCACTAACTTAAAATTATAATCGCAAATTGAGATTACTAATTGGAATGATAATTGATACATAGGTAAAAGGCGTCTAAAAATATTAAAGCTTACAAGTAGAACTATATCCCAAATGGCAATGACTTAAAAAGGTACTAAAACTTAAAAAGGCGTCGCAAAATTCTAAAGCACCTATATCTTAGTCTAAAGAAAAAGCACTTAAGGGATTTTACGGCAAAGCCTAAAAATCTAGAAATAAAAATAACTATCGCAAAAACTATGAATTAAAAATAAATACGAGCAAAAATTACAAAAGTTACGCTAAAACAATTAAAAAGGGATAAAATATAAAAATATACTAAAAGTTGTAAAAAGTATAATTTTTATAAAAATATTATTTTTATATTATTTATTTTATAAAACTATTAATTTTATAAATTAGTTAAACTAATTAAACTTAAATAATACAAAATAGTAAAATTAAAACTTAAATATTATAATAATACAACCCTAATTAGGGTTTGTTTAATAATAATAATAATAACCCGTAATAAATGCTGACTGCAGCCAACTGTGGCGTGTCAGACGGGCTCATGCGATCGCATGAGTCCTAAGCTACCCGGCCATGCGATCGCATGGGCTAAGGTTTCGGGCCACAGAGTGGGCTGCTACAGTACCGGACTCGAGTTTTAATATATATATTTTTTTTATAAAAGTAAACTAAAAAGAAAAATCTTTTTTTTTCTTTTTAGCGTTGCGCTTCCGGCTTTTAAGCAAGAAAGTTCCCCGGCAGCGGCGCCAAAAATACTTGATGGTTAAAGCTAAGGGGTATAAAATACTATTAAATTTTACAAGGAAATACTATTAAATATGATACAATTTTACACAAGATATTTATTTATTTAGAGAATGGATATACTTAAACCTTGCTACAACACTTATAGGCAGTGTACCTAATCGTACAATAGTGTAGTTTTTAGTAAGTCCGGTTCGTTCTACAGGGAAAATCTTTTAATCAAAGCTTAACGCTATATTAGTTTAATTTATAAAAATACGAATATATATATAATTAATATTATTATTTTAAAGGGGGGTTTTTTACCGTTTAATGACCGGTTTGTCGATTTTAAAACTTTAGTCGCAGTTAAAACCAAATGTAAAATATTAAATAAATAAAAGACTTAATTTAAAGCGTAAAGTAAATAACGATAATGAAATTGCGATAAATAAAAGTGCGATAAAATAAACTTGCGATAATTAAAAAGTACGATAATTAAAAGTGCAATTAAATACAATAACAATAAATAAAAGTGCTATAATTAGAAGTGCAATTAAATATAAAATAAAGGAAATTAAATATGAAATAAAAGAATTATGCTTATTTAAACTTCCGTAATCATGATGTTTGATGTGTTGATTTTAGTTTTATGCCCATGGGTTAATTGTCCTTTGTCCTGGATTATTTAATATGTCCGTCTGGTTTTTGTCCATAACAGTCCATCAATCATAAATATAAAGTGCGAGTGTCCTCATCAAATTATCCTTATACCCGAAGTTAAATATTCCAACTAATTGGGGACTTAAACTGTAACAAGATTTTAATACTTTGTTTAATAATTACACCAGGATGTCTACTGAGTGTAACCCAAGGTTTTAATACTTTGTTATCAATTATGCCAAGTGTCCTTGTACATAATTTCACCCCTGTTTTAATAATTCTAGTGGCTATTAATCCATTCCCGTGTCCGGTTAAATGAACGATTATTCGTACATATAAATACCCTGCCCATCGTATCCGATCGAGTGTATATGGTTATTTATAGGGACGTTCAATTGTAAATCTTTATATTAAAATTAACAAACTATCATTTAGTTAAATAAATATAAAGCCCATTAATAGCCCATAGTCTAATTTCCACAAGTGTCGTTCTTTTGTCCAAACCCCAATTATGGTACAAAGCCCAATTACCCAATTTGAATAATTAGCCCAACATCAAGATTACTTCGGATTAAATAAGCATATAATAACTTAGCTACGAGACATTAATGTAAAAAGGTTGAACATAACTTACAATGATTAAAAATAGCGTAGCGTTACAAGGACAGAATTTCGACTTACACTCTTACAACATTCGCTAACACACCCTTATTAATAGGATTTAAAATTAAAATTAAAATTAAAATATAAATATATATATATAATTTACGTATGATGAAGAAGGACAAAGATGTGTTTTGTGCGTCCAAAACTCGCGAACTTTATAGGACAGGCCTTGAAAAAAGGGCTCATGCGATCGCATGGGCTTTGCCCTTCAAGGCCATGCGATCGCATGGCCAGCTGGGGAGGCTCAAAAGTCTTTGTTTTCTTCTGCCGACGGTTTTATAATATAATATAATATATATATTAATTTTAAGAATTAATTATATATTATATTATATTCATGTGCATAGTTGACTTGTAATTTTTAGTCCGTTGCGTCGGGCGTTGATAGTTGGCTCAGGTCCCGGTTTCGGATTTTTGAACGTCCTTTCGTATAATTTAATATCTTGTATTTTGCGTTCCGCAACTTGTACTTTTGTCATTTTTAGACGTTTCTCATCAATAATTGGAACCTCATTGATTGTATTTTGTACTTTTGAGCTTTTTGGTCGTTTGCGTCTTCAATTTGTCGAATCTGTCTTTTTTCTTCACCTTTTATTATTTAAACGAATATCACTTGTAAATAGGTCAATTGCAACTAAAAGCTTGTCTTTCTTGAGGAATAATGCTATGAAATATATGTTCGTTTTTAGCATTATCATGTATGATTACTATAGTCGGGTTGATATTGTGGACCATACCCAAACATCTATGCCATCGCCGAGTCACTAGAATGACCAATTGTTACCGGTTGGCCCAGGATTCCTCGACCAAAATCTAAGTTTGGCATTCGAAATCCACAAGCGTTCCATAGTGGTACCAAGGATCACCCTAGGCCTTAAGTAGCTTTGACGTTCGAGTAATTTTTACGTTATCGTGAATGACTATTGTATTCGTATGTCATAATCTTATAGTATAAGTATTATAATATAAGTAGTACATTATAAGTGTTAGTAGTAGTATAAGTGTATAAGTGTTAGGTAGTAGTATATAGTATAAGTAGTATTAAGGTTTAGTAGTAGTATTAGTAGTAGGGTTTAAGTAGTAATTAGTAGTATTAATTAATTATGTTTATTTAATTAGAGTAGTATTAATTAGTAGTATGTAGGTAGTTAGGGTTTGTAATAAATATTTAGGTTATAATTAAATAAGTAGTTATTATTTAGGGTTAGGTTAAAGTTAGATTAGGGTTTAAGTAATAAAGATCTAGAGTTTAGTAAAGTAGGTTTAATTTAGGGTTTACTCTTCTTCTTTTTTTTTTAAAGGTGGCCGTATATGTATATGATATATGTATGTGTGTATATGTATATTATATATGTATGTTCTTAACAAGATCATAATATTATAATTGTGTATGAAGATCAAGAACAAGATTTAATTAAATGAATGAATGAATTAAAAGTTTAAGATTTAGGGTTTATACCTTGTAGATCTAGATGAAGATTAACAAGATAAGAAAAGATGACTTTGAATATGGAAGATCAAAACCCGCAAACTTCAAGAACACGTTTGAAGATCTTGATGAACACGATGAAGATCTTCAAGAACACGATGAAGATCACTTGAAGATTACCCGAAATCAAGAAGCAAATAACCAAAACTTCAAAGTGGTGTAGGGTGGTGATTGGTTTTGGTGGAAACCGATTGGTGGTGGCGGTTTTTGGTGGCCAAGGGTGGCGGCCAAAGTGGTGGTGATAGGTTTCGGTGGTGGTATGGTGGTGAGGTGGTAGCCGTGAGCCACAAGAGAGGAAGAGGGAGAGAGATGTTTATGATTTGTAATGGATGAATGAGAAAACCTAAACTCTTGCACCTCCTTTTATACTTGAGCTAGGAAGGATCTAGAATTAGGGTTTAGTTAGGTTTTTCTTGGAGGCTAAGTTAGAAATTAGGGTTAGGGTTTAATGGGGTATGGTGGCCGAAATTTTTAAGGGTATAGGGGTCTTTTCCATTGCCCTAAATGACGACTAGGGTTAGGGTTTAGTGAGGAACCTTTTTCGTTTTAGACCTTGTAGTTTGGTGTGTTTAAAAGGGTTCCTTATTTGTTCCAAATTAATTATTTAAACACGTTAAGCTTTGAGTTATTACTTTTTGTACACCATGTTTGTAAGATCATTTTAATTACATCTTTTATTTGTTGCCATTTGTTGCACAAAGTTATTTAGTGCGTTTTATAACTTTTTTAAAGTTGACAGTTAATGATCAAAGTTAACTCATTAAGTTTTAATTATTCGTTTGGGCAAAATAAATGTTGAAAGGATATATAAATGTTGGAAATTTAAGGGTCGTTATAATATGAACATTTAAAAGAGACACTTCATGATAAATGTTAATATTTTGGCTGGAAAATGCTCGAAGAAATAAATAATAACATTCATTGCAATGAATGTTTTGCTTCTGAGTTTTTTTTAGGGTTAAAGAATTAGGGTTTAGAAAATTGTGTTTAGAAGTTAGGGTTTAGATACTAGGGGTTAAAAATTAGGGTTTAGCTATTAGGATTTGGAAATTAGGGTTTAGGGTTTAGAAATTAAGGTTACCTCATTAGTCACTTAATTACCAAAGTGCCATGCTTATATTAACCTTTGATCAATTTATTTAGCGGTTCGGATTAGTTTTTTCAGTTCTTGACATTTTTTTAGTTCTCAAATGAATCTTTGACATATATACGGATTATATATCACTAACTCAGCATCAGAATTTGCGTGGCAAATTCTAATGCTCAGTTAGTGAAAAGGTGTACAAACCGAAGTTTGAAACTTCGGATTCACCAAAACCGGAGTTTCAAACTCTGGTTTTCGTATACTTGCAAATCTTACTAAATTTCTAGTTTTGTAAGTGGACCTCCAAAATCTATCATTTTAACGTCATTCTTTGATGGGAGAACAAGAATGTTCTCACAAAAAGGTCACTAGATGACAAAAACGTGGGCCTGATTTGAATTTTTTACTTTGATTAACACTATTGTGAGAACATGTTGTTACAACAGATATTATTTATTTTATTTTTAATTTTCTTTTTCCAGTCAAAGAAAAATAAAATAAATAAACGTAGAATTTTTCTATGACCAGACCTATTGCAAGGATATGTTCTCACAATAGATAATAATAAATAACTTATAATTTAAACGAATTATATTTAAATTTTCCGTTCCCTCAAAAATAAATAAATTAACGTAGGTAAGCCATTGAGAGGACTTGTCCTCACAATAGGTAATTAGCTTTTTTTAAATAGATCTATTATTGTTAAAATGAATTACATTTTAATTTCGAGTTCCCTCTAAAACAAAATAAAAACCCGCACAACCTATTGCGAGAACGTGTCCTCACTTATTGGGAAAAGTGTCAACACTTATTGGGAGAACATGTCCTCACAAATGGTATTATTGTATTATATGAATTTAAAAATAATATTTTAAATATATTTTCTATTGTGATTGTCCTCGAAGTAGGTTATTTACGGTTTCATTTTCATTTTTTGTTTAAAAATTGTTATTGCGTGAACATCTTCGTTACAATAAACCTATTGCGGTGGGCTATAGAGAGGACTCTATTGTGAGAACATGTCCTCACAATAAACTTATTTTGATGACCTTTGCACTTATTGTGAGAACTTTTGTCCTCCCTAAAGGGCAATAGCGGAGAGAGGGGGACATGGGGTATTCAGCCACCTCCATTGAGCCCAAGTTTCTCGGATATCTACTGCATAAATTAGCTTAAATATAATTTAGCCACCCTCAATGGGCTACTCAACATGTATCTTTTATTTAATAAATGTAAGTATGTAACTATGGGCTTAGGGTACATAAAACTCATACGGAAGTATCAGATATGTTAAAAAGCAGTTCGTAGCGGCATACAATTCTTGCAAAGTGCTCGTAAGTTTTTTTTTCCAATTATTCTTTGTTTAAAGTTACAGCAGCAGCAGCAACAACAACAACAACAACAACAACAACAAAACCCATTACCACAATTAGTGGTGTATGGGGGAGGTGAGATGTAGACAATCCTTCCCCTATTCGAGAATAAAAAAAGTCCTTTCTCTACCCAGAATGAAACACTCTCAGAAGTAGAAAAAGTCATCCTTCTCTCTATTCGCCAGATAGAGAGATTGCTTCCGAGTGGACCTCCGGCGAGTACGTAGGAAAAAAAAAACGTTAACACAAATTAAAAATAAATTTTAAATATTGAAAATTGAAAAATAAAAAATAATAAAATAATAATAAAATAAATAAAAATAAAGTAAAATAAATAAATAAAAATAAAATAAAATTGAGACGCCATGAAAATGGTTGAATCAAATTTTCATGGGTTTTAAATTTTGCTTGGTATTCAATTTCGGCTCTAAACTGCAAACAAGACGCCAATAATTCGACGCTTGCTCTTAACTCAAAAATAGAGACGCCAATAAAAATACTTAATAGCTAAAAAATAATAATAATAATAATAATAATAAAGATAATAATGATAATAATGGTGATAATAATAATAATAATGATAATAATAATAATAATAATAATAATAATAATAATAATAATAATAATAATAATAATAATAATAATAATAATAATAATAATAATAATAATAATAAATAATAATCGAAAACGTACCTGGGTGGGGGTGCTGGGCAGAGTTCAAAACATGCAAGAAAAGCTACATACAAGGGACGCTAAACATATATAACACATAAAAAACTTACATCCATAAACATACATCAATATACATACATACATACATACATACATACATACATACACACAAACATAGATACATACATACATACACACAAACATAGATACATACATACATACACACATACATACATACATACATACATACATACATACATACATACATACATAAGAATACATACAATACGCATGCTTACGTTACACTACATACATAAACATACAGACGTACATACATACCTGCATAAGCATACACACGTACGTGTGTATGACCATACTTATATACAAAGCTAAACGTACATGCATACATCCAAGGACATATATACAACACCTACCTACCTAAAAACGTACGTACAAAAATACATACATCCATAAGCATACACACACAAACATGCGAACCTAAAGTAGACATATATACATATACATGTATACCTACATATACCCATACATACCCATATAGACATACATACATACATACATACATACATACATACATACATACATACATACATACATACATACATACATACATACATAAAGCAACCTACGTCCATACATAAACATTGCATACAAACATACACATACAAACATATACAGTATTAAAGTTTAAGCATTTGTATCTATAATAATTTAGTGTACTTGTAATTGTTGTAATTCTGAAAGTGGACTAAACGTTTAAGCATCTGTATTTACAATAATTTGGTCTACTTGTAATTTCAAACTGCTCATAAGTTTTATTCTTTAATACTGTATAAATTAGGATTAAGATTACGTTATACCGATTTTTATTGATATGATGTTATTTCTTAAAGACAAAATTGCATCGTTGGCCCTCGAACTTTGTATCAAACAACATAATTGACCTTTTTCTTTATATTTAATCTAGATGACCTTATACTTTTCAATTGAAGCACGGATGACCCTAATAATAACAATTGTTAATATTTTCCATTAAGTAGATCATGTGCATTACATCTGAGGGGTATTTCTGTCTATTGGTGTTTCCTTTTCTTTCCCTTTCATTTACACCTTCTATCTTCTATCTTCCCATTTAAAACCTAACTTCATCACCATCCTTCAAATCAAAATATCAAAATATTTTCAAGAAGAAAAAATAAAGAATTTGAATATCCAAATAATAATCTAATCTAATATGTATATGTGGATCACAGAAAAATTTAATTCGAGTGCTGTCGGTACATCACCATCCTTCAAATCAAAATATCAAAATATTTTCAAGAATATAAAATAAAGAATTTGAATATCCAAATAATAATCTAATCTAATATGTATATGTGTATCACAGAAAAATTTCATTCGAGTGCTGTTGGTACCGACACACCACCACCAAATTGAAACAATTCCCAAATTGAAGAACAATTTGGTTCGAAGTCAAAACTGGTAGCGGCGATGAACTGTTACCAGCGCACAACAACCAAATTCAAGAACATGATGATTTATAGATGTTACGCATTTCCATTTCCAAATCGAAGAACGTGTTGTTCCTTTAGTTAGTCCATTACCAAATAGAAGAACCGTCAGTCCATTTCTAAATCGAAGAACACGTCAGTCCATTTCCAGATCGAAGAACACGTTCACCTCCGTGAGTTGTTGCAGACTTGCAGTTGCTTCAATTTTAAAGGTTATGATGCAAACCAAAAAAATCAATATAAAAAGTTTAGTTTTTGAGGAAAGTTAGGTTTCAGATTCGCACTATGAGTTAAGAATTAAATGGGTTCCCGTTGAGATTTTATTTTCTGAACTTTAGTTTTTTAATTATATATATATATATATATATATATATATATATATATATATATATATATATATATATATATTGTTTTTTATTTCCTTTCTACGACTTCGACGTGTAATGATTTAGAACTTAAAATGATGCTATCACTTGGGAAATCTTTGTTACTGCAATAATTTATAACCTAATATTAATCAGGTGCTTAAAGTTATGGGTTGTTATGTAGGTTTTTATTGTTTAACTTAAACTTAAAATGGTGTATGAATTAATGTTCTTCGGTCCTGTATGATTTAGTGTAGGTTTTTAATTTTGAATTTAGTTAGGGTTTTTGAATTTGGTTAGGATTTTGATATTGGGTTTTGACAGTTTAGGATTTTTAATAGTTTCGGGGAAGAAGAAGGTGGAGAAGGTGGAGAAGAAATATAAAAAGACGTTTTTGCCATCACATTCATTGCACATGTGTTGAGTTAATGAAGAAATACTAACGATCGTTAGTGTTAAGGTCATCCGTGAAATAATATAATAGTTTGAGGTCAACGAAGCCAAACAAAAAGTTTAAGGTCACCTCCGCTGTTTAATACAAAATTTACGGACCAACTGCGCAATTTTGTCTTTCTTAAATCTAGGTTATGACTTGTTAATATAGGTTTTTTTAGAAAAAAAAATTTAATTAAGTGCTTATTAAGCAAGCCTCCCCTAATGTTAAATTCTCGAAATTTTTCTTTCAAAAGACAACCCAATTTCATTAAATTGATGCACAATTGAAATGGTCACAAAAACTATAATATGCTCCACTGTGATCCAATATGTAAATGGAGAGTAACATAGACTACAACATTTAAAGTTGATTATTGAAAATGCAGTGGTCTTAATGTCTTGTCTGAATGCAACCAAAATAAGTTTGAAAATTACACATTACACCATGAAAGAATATACCAACGTTTTTGATTGATTAGATTTGGATTTCATATTGAACACAAGATGCAATGTAGAACACAAGATGCAATGTAGTCATGGTGTCCATTGGCTCAGCAAGAGCAGGTTCTCACCTATCTCAACATGAACACTAACTTCTGAACTGCAAAACATAAACAATTAGAAAATTCAAAACGACTTAATACTTTAAATTTTCATTTAAAATGTCAAAATTATGAATATAAAACTAACCCAATCATTAAATTTCCATTACCCCTTACCCAACTTGCCCGACCCGTTCTATATTTTTACCTTTAATTCTTAATTTATATATAATAAACTAACGACAATCAAACAATAATGCTACGTCAGGACGCAAATGAGATGCATTATATTAGAAAACAATGACATGGCAATGCTAGTGCTCCACATGAAAAATGCCAGTCACGGTCGTAAATATCATTATGGTAAGCAATTATAATGGGCATCTTCAAAAATCAGGGACATAGAAAACATATTCTAGATAAGAAACTAAAAGATCACAATTTATAGAAATATGAAACAAAATCAACGTTACTCAAGCCATACTATGTCGAGGTAGATAAACGATAGGAGTACGAAGATCACACGTTACAAATACCAAAAAGTTGTGGTGGATAAGCTAAACCAAACCCATCCCATAATGGCCAGTTAACCTGAAAATAATAAGGCCCAATTTGACTCCTTATCTCTCATATACTTACAACATAATGTGTTTTTACTTGCAATAAGTGCACCCAATTTTACCAGATCCATGGGCTCAACTGCATAGCATCAAAATTATATAAATCTATTACTTCTAATTACATACACTTAAATCAAACATCAAAACAAAAACAAAATTGGTAGGCAAATCATAGGGCCTGATCGAGTGAAAAAAAATGTTATTCTTTTAGGCACATGTGCAAACAACAACAAATAATATGCCTAATTCAAGGTACAAACTCATATGATCTTTTTCGAAACTCATATGATAGCTGTTAAACTAGAACTATAATTCTTTATAATTTAGTCCTCATGATTCATATCCGTACACACTTTGTATCCGCAGATTACAGAGTGTGAAGATGGTGTTACAAATTCCTATCATGTGTGATTTGCTGTACGTATATATGTAAATATATATTACTGATAGTAGAAGCACAACTAAAGCTCATCTCAAGAAGTTTATGTGGAAAAGGTCTTACCAAAGCTCTGCATAAAGGGTGAAGGCTGTCTTCTCTAAAACCCAAAGATTAACAATGGACACAAGTCATTAAAATAACCAAATGGAAGTGTGCTTATGAAAGATAATGCATTCACTACCGCTCAACAACATTAATACAAACAGAACACTTAACAACACAGAACTGGGCAAAAGTTATTAAAATTACCAGATGGAAGTATGATTATTAAAGATACCTGCATCCCAGTTTGTTTCAACAAATTTCATATACCACACTAAAAACACATAAAATAATAGCGTACAAAAAAAAAAAAAAAAAAAAAAAACACACACACCGTCAAAGCCGTTGGCTTTCTCAATGTACGATGATGGGTACGAATTCACACCCATTCCTAGGCGTGTTCTTGTCTCCTTAGCAATGGCAAGTTAGTCACCAGAAATTTTGCGTGTCACAGTAAAAATGGAGATAGTAACAGAAGTGGAAAGTTTATCCATTTACGTTTGAGTAGGTCTACTTAGGCAGTTAGGCAGGAATGAAATGTTTTATCATTTCATTTTTTCGTATCTAAAATGTAACAATACTAAGATAGGCGTTTGGTATATATAAAACATACATGTGATCATCTTAACACTCACCCCAAGGTTCAAAATCATTCTAATTGTCTCAGTATTGTCATATCGAGGTGGGTTAAATAGATGAATAAGGCCTGCAAATTTTCAAGGAGAACATCGTTATTAGCAGGTAATTCCAGTCTGTAAAACAAAAGCATTGAACCTAAAAGCCAACATTGAATAACAGAGCGCACATGGGGAACATAAAGTTATACTCTAAAAAGAGGTTATCTCTGTTACCATGTTCAAAATCAATGATCGAAAAGAAAAGCAAAAGAGAATACTTTTATTATTGATTGTGAAGGTAAAAAGCAATTATAAAAACATGTGGCCAAAAAATGTAAACATCAACAATTCTCTTCAATTTAAACTTATCGATATCTCTATTCTTGTTACAGTATTATTAGTGTGAAAAAAGTTGAAGATTAGTAAGCAACGTTTCTTTCATTTCAAATCACAAATTTACGAAATTTGTGAAGTTGATTAAATCGTCAATCATTACCAATCACATTAAAAGTTTTAGAATGAGGTGTTGTCTAAGTTTGGCAAACCCAAATCGAAGGATAACCATTTGTTATTCATGTTGGCTGGTTTTTTATCGACTAGCTTAGCAGAAGATGAGCTTTCAAAAGTAACAAAGGCATACCTTCGACTAACCCAAAATTTAATTTCGGAGATCGCACCCATCTTTCCGAAATTACTCTCGATCATGTGACTAGTGCATGACTTATCAAGCCCACCGATAAACACTGTAGATCCCTCACGAGAAGAAGCAGCAAGATCTGGCAAAAAAGATGAATAACTGTTGAGTCCCGATTAGGGATTTAATTATAACAAAACAACATTAGCATAAATTTATTTATGATTTGTTGTGTCAAGTGTCCCAGTATGCGGCCAGGTCTATGAGCACAATATAGACAGTATTCTTCAACCAACACAGGATGTGTGTCCAGGAAATTGAGGAGATCAAGTGAACCAGTAGAAAAACCAGCATAGCTTGTAGCAGCATACAACACTTAGACAATTATACTCCATTACAAGCATAATAGTTTTTCTGTGTGGTCTACATCAACTGTACTATTCAGCAGAAGTCGAAGAAAAAGTTGAACATAAAAGAACACACTTCGGCGGCTGACAAGTGACCTTACAAGACCACATGGGAATGCAGAAGTTTAACACATGTGCAGACATGAGTTATTACTTTGTCAACGCCTAGGTAACCCAACATTCTATTTGTTAATTCAAATAGTATGGCTAAACTAATTTGGGGTGTTCCTGCAAATAGCTACCAAAGAGGAAAGAAAGATGGCACACTCTCTGATGATGTTGTCTACAAAATATCCTATGTACCAATGGACTATAGATCTTTTACCTGGTTAATAGGTCTCCTATAAATAGAGATTTTCAGTATTGTAATATTTAGTGGTGTGAGTTTAATTAAATAGAGTCCAAAATTTATAAAAGCTTAAGATATCCTCTCTAGCTACTTTAGGTATAATCTGTATCAACCAACTATTTATTCTGCTATTGAATAATTGTGATTCTTTGATATTTATATCAATAAACGAATAATTTAAATTATTCATGACTCTTATTTAATTACTTATTTAAATATACTTAACTGTTTCAATATATGTTTAAACAAAAAGAAATTGTATTCACACCCCCCTCTACAATAGTCATGTTGATATTTAGGGACCAACAACTGGTATTAGAGCTTCAGTCTTAATAATCTTATATCTTGGATAGGAATTCTTTCATGGTTGCATACAGTAACATATCTTATCTCGAAAATGATTCTTTTAATAGACCACCCAAGTTTGATGAAAATGAATATGAAACTTGGAGAGATAGGATTATGTTTCACCTTGAGTCTATTCACCCACTCATGCGTGGTATTGCAAACAATGGCCTATTTATCCCTACTGAAACACTTGATAGTGTGCCTGCTACAGCAGATACTCCTACTATCGAAGGTAGTGAAGTTGTTCTTCCCCCATCTAGATGGGTGGATGAGGACAAACGTCGTGTTGGACTTGACCCAAAAATCAAAACTATGATATATATCACATTACCTATTCATGTGCTCAAATTGATTAAGAGAAAACCAAATGCTAAAGCTATTTTAGACTATCTTGATGTCACTTATGATGGAAAAGATGAGGTCAGGCAAAAAAAGATAATTACCTTGAAAAGGGAATATGAGCTCTTCTTTACTTATAAGAGTGAGACTATGTAACAGACCTTCATTAGGTTTAACTCTCTAGTTGCTGACTTGGATAGCTTGAAAGTCAAGTATACTGACTTTGAACATGTCAACAAATTTATTGATTCATTATCTGCAAAGTGAAAACCTGTCACTGACCCCTTAAGGACAACCCAGACTTTAAAGAATTTTGATATGTCATCTCTGTATGGTACACTTTGGAACCATGAGAAGGCAGAAACAAAACTTGAATTGAATTTGAAAGAAATTTTAAGTCTGCCCCCACCACCTCAAAATCTACTAAGTTAGATGATACTGCTCTTGTAGCTGCTGCTAAAAAGAAGGCACAAAAAGCCTTGCTGGTTCAAAAGTTGATGGCAGAAGAAGAGGCAGTTGAGGATGATGAGAGTAGTGTGACTGGGTATGAGTGATGATGTTGAAGGGTTTGCTGAGGGAATGGCATTACTGGCTAGGCTGTTCAAGAAATTCAACCGTAGTAGAACCAGTAAACCATCCAGAATAAGCAAGAAACTCAATGCTAGGTATGCAAGCAAGTCAGTAAAGGGCCCCAAATCTGAGTGTTATAATTGTGGGAAGGTTGGACACTTTGCATCAGAGTACATGTCCAGAAAACCTTTTACACATGCTAACTCTTTTTCAAAAGATGAAAAGTACAATAACAAGTACAAAGCAATGAAGGCCCAGATGAAGGAGAACTCAAAGATTGAGAAAAAGGAGAAGAAACCAGAAAAAGTGTTAGTTGTTGAGCATCATGATTGGAATGAAACCAGTTCATCATCTTCATCTTCAGATAGTGAAAGTGATGACAAAAATACTGGTTATGCATATGGTAGGAAGCTGTATTTGATGGCCAAAGAGGTTGAGGAGTATGATGAGGAAGAAAGTGGTAGTATATTTTTAGCTGATATAAGGGAAGCTAACCTGAAAACGATTCACCTCAATGGAAATCCGAAATATTGTATAAGGTTGATAATTTTTGAACTTATACTGATGATAAAAAAGCTGAAAAGTTTGACTATCTAAGAATTGAGTTATGCAGAGGCAGCGTGAAGAAGTTTTCAAAAATAAAATTAAATCGTTAAATGAAAAACTTAAAAGAAAATCTGATGAAATTAAGATCTTAAATGATGAAATTTCCAAACTTGAAAAACAAAACTTTGTTTTAAAATCTCTTCACACAGATGCAGCAGAAGTCAAGACCAGTTCAATGATCTCAAAAAGGTTGTAGCCTCTTGGTGTACATCTACTCAACGCACAGCCAAATGTGTCAATGAGACACCGGTGTCTGCTCAAGTAGAAGCTTTCTTTGCTGGTGACTATGATGCATCTGCTTAGGCAGAAGTTGCATTCATGGACCCTATTCTTGAAACTAATCCTGAAGCTGTCTTTCCCACTTTTACTAAGATAGTTAAGGGTAAAAAGGTCTTAAAAATAAGTTTGTCAGACCTACAGTGTCCCCACCACCGTCCATGAAAGAAATCTTAGATAATGAAGGTTAAGCTAAGATGACTCTTCCAGAACCCATTCTCGGATGGGTTCCCAAAAGAAACTAATCTCTAGGTTACTGTGCAGGGCATTCGAAACAAGAAAATCTTGTATCTTAACAGTGGTTGTTCGAGACATATGACCGGATGTAAGTCTGTGCTAATGGACTATCAAGAAAAAGATGGTCCAGATGTTTCATATGGAGATAATTTGTTGGGTTACACAAAGGGTTTTGTACTTTGACAAATGGGAATATTACATTTACAAATGTGACATATGTCGTTGGGCTTAAACAAAACTTACTCAGCATAAGCCAACTGACAAATAAAATGAAGATAGTCCAATTCAGAATGAAAATTGACACTATTTTTGATAAGACAGGGAAGCATCTATTGACAGCAAAAAGACATGAGAACATGTATCAAATTGACATGAACACGGCAGTAAAGTCAGCAGACAACCTCAAGTGATTATGACACAAGAGACTCTCACATCTCAACTTTAATGATATTCACAATCTCTTAAGCAAAAGCTTAGTGTTTGGGCTACCCACTATGTCTTATGTGAAGGACAGATTGTGTCCTAGTTGTGAAAAAGAAAAGCATCACCATGTTTCATTCAAGTCAAAGCAGATTTCATCAGTTGAGAAACCATTCACTTACTTCATATGGATCTGTTTGGCCCTGGAAATGTTGCTAGCTGTAGTGGGAAGATGTATACATTGGTTATTGTTGATGAATATTCCAGATACACTTGGGTATTCTGGTCAAGAAGATGAGGGGAGTTACTTTTGAAGAGCTGTAACGACCAGGAAATTTCCGACCAAATTTAAACTCTAATCTCTATATGGTTCCGACACGATAAGCAAAAACCCTAAAGTTGACCCGCACTTTTTCAATCGTTCTATACTTATAAGATTAATATTTACATAAATTAAACCTTACCAACATGATAAGCAATCCAAATTGTTGAGACTTATGTTTTCGAAAAGAGTTTTACACAACGTTTGACCGTCTAGTTTGACCGATGATATCACGAACTATATAACATATGATAATTATACGTTTGTGTATATATATGTATATATACATATTTAACATGGTTTATGGATGTTTTAATATCTCATTTTGTATTAATAACAATAAGTTATAAGTATATTTTGAAACTACTAACTTAAGTTTTCAAAACAATAACCATACATAACGTTATTTGATATAAATACTTATGACTTATAATGTTTATACATATAACGTATAAGTAATGTATTTAATCACTTTTAAGGACTTAAATACATAAAACAATATAAGTATATTCACAAAAGATAGCTATATTTGAATCCTCGTTCCGTTTTCTCAAAGATTTCTACACGTATATTTAGGGTATATGTACCCGTATCATACGCAGCTTCTAGATGTATTTACTATTGGTATATACCAATAAAAATCTGCTCCTTAGCAGCCTTAAATGATTAAGAAACATGTGGAACCAACCATTTGTCAAGTAGCATGAATTATTTAGCAAGAAAACAAAGTTAGGTATCATTTTTTTTCTGTATATACTAAAAACGTTTTTATGCATGCACACCATTTCTTCACCCCATTTTCTCATACTTACACTCCCATTTCTCTCTCAAAATACTCTTAACTTCATACTTGATCATCTACAAGCATTTTCCCCATCATTTAGCTTCAAAAACCTTACTTAATCACCATAAGAAAACCATACAAAAACACTTCAAGAAATCCTTCCAAGAACACAAACTTACTTCCAATCTTTCATCCACTTCCATCACCCTTTTGGTTCTAGGTTCTTACTCCTCTTTTACAGCAACCTTGTCCAAGGAACTTGAGGTAGTAACTATGTTCATAACCTTATTCGATTCATATATATATAGCTATCTTATTTTGTGGTATAAAATTTTAACAACAAGAACATAGTTTGAAAGTTTTCAAACTTGTTTGCAAACTAAATAGATCCTTCTAACTTAACTTTTAAAATACTTCAAGACCTGTAATATAACTTAATTATATGCTAATTTAACAAGGTAAAACTTGGTTTTTCAAAGAATACCTTAAAAACTGTTTTTACGACGTCGGAGTGCAACCGGGGACTGTTTTGGGTTGGATAATTAAAAACCATCTTAAACTTTGAATTGGAGGTTTATTTTCTGGAAAAATGATTTTTACTATAAATATGTTAACACATAAAAATTTCATGATTTAATTCAAAGTATAGGTATTTTTAGAAAAATGGTCATTAAATGATGTTTTTGTAACAAAAATGTTTAACTTCATAAGTTTCACTAAAGTTTCACCTATGCCGTGTGATTTTGAATACATACTAAGGTATTTACAGTTCATAGTCTTAAAGAAGGACTCGATCCAAGGAGATGGCAAGTTGAATCAACAAAAACAGAGTTGTAATGAAGAAACTATGACCGAAACAAAATCGGATATCCAAGACTAGTTTAGCCACGAAAATAATTGGGAGAAATTAAATAAATCACATCTTTCTAAGATAACATGATATTTTATATATATGTACTCATAATTCAATTTTATATGGTTCAGGATCACCCGTAAACAATACGAGAAGATTAATCATAAGATCCCATGATTGTACGCAACACGTCATTTGACAACACCGGTACTTTATGTACGCAACACGTCATTTGACAACACCGGTACCGTGGGTCAAGATTAATCTCGACCAATACATATACGATGGGGGTTTTATTCATTTCATTGGGGATTTATTAAACACCTAAAAATGAACCATTAAAATTGAATTACTAACATCGGACTGCTAACTACGGACTAAGGAATTATTAAAAGTATTAAAAGTATAACAAGTATATATATATGTGACGATTGTTTAAAAATGAAAATATATTGATATATTATATATGGATAGGTTCGTGATATTAACCGGAAGACCAAGTCAAAATATTTATATCTTCAAGACAACAGTGAGTATATAGTCCCACTTTTAAACTCTAAATATTTCGGGATGAGAATACATGTATTTTATGTTTTACGATATGGACACAAGTAACTGAAAAATATATTCTACGTTGAGTTGTACCACTGGCATACTTCCCTGTAGCTCGGTAACTAATATTTACAGCGATATTGTAAACGCGAATCCTGTTGATAGATCTATCGGGCCTGACAACCCCAACCGGACTGGACGACCAGTATTCAACGGTTGCACAGTACTTCGTTTTGTGACTACACTTGGTACGGTGTAGTAAGATTTCATATTAAAGGGAATATGCGACGTGATTGAATGTTAAGTATGGTTACCAAGTGCTCAACCACTTAGAATATTTTTATGAAAATGTTTATATATGAAATCTTGTGGTCTATATATATATATATCGCTGCCGGCATTAAACCTATATCTCACCAACTTTATGTTGACATTTTAAAGCATGTTATTCTCAGGTATGAATTAAGTCTTCCGCTGTGCATTAGCTCGTACTAAGGATACTACTTGAGGCTATTAAGGACTTATATCATAAGGCGTTGCATTCGAGTCATTGAAGTTCATAGAGACTATTATTAAGTAAATGGCGGTTTAGATCATTTGAATATTATGAAATGTCAGGCGATTATGTCAATTCTGGATGTAACTATAGATTGCCTTTTAAGAATAAATGCAACGTTTGTAAGATGTATCATATAGAGGGCAAGTACCTCGCAATGTTATCAACTATTGTAATTCGTTTGTAATCAATATGGACAACGTCCGGATGATTAGTTTCGGATCCTTTCAGTTGGTATCAGAGCGTTGGTCTTAGCGAACCAGGCCTTGCATTAGTGTGTCTAACTAGTAGTTGTTAGGATACATTAAGTGAGTCTGGACTTTGACCGTGTCTGCCTGTCAAAAGTTTTGCTTATCAATCCTAGTCGGAAATCATCTGCTTATCATCCTTAGGGAACTGCCTGCTTATCATTCTTAAGTCTAGACACGTCTTACTGCATTTAGTGCATCGATAGTGTATAGACAAAATTCATATCCTAGCGTATCTGTTACTATAGACATTGCCTGACGTATTTCAAAGATTCTCCGTAATTCATGGGATTTTGATATTATATATACATATGTAAATTATGTATTGAAGAGTACCAAACCCAACTCCTATAATCTATTCCAAACCAAAAATTCATTTCTCCGACCATACAAGATGGATTCTTCATCCAGCTCAAATTCCTCCGACTTCGATAGCTTCGCCGATATGGATTTCCATTCGAGCTCCGAGAACAGCGTTAACGGAATGGATCAACGAATTTCCCATCATCTATTCTGGATGAATTGGGGATGGGTTCGTAATATACTAAATTTCTGGAGGCAATAAGAAGGTGATCCATTCCATCCACCAAATTGTCCTCTTAACGATGAACCTGAAGCACTTACCGGCGAACCTATTCGAAACACCATTTTCTCGCTCATTTCTAGAGTATCTCGTCATGACTACATACTATCCCATATTTCGAATCTTGTTCATTCGCTCGTTCCAACTGTCAATCATCCCGGTATAATAGAAGAAGTCAACGAGCTTCGCGCTCGGGTAGTGGCTTTAGAAAATACGGTGCGAAGGTTACAAACACCAGCAGCAGCACCAGCAGCATAATCTGTATCACTATCAACAACGCCGACAGTACTCTTGTCACCCCCAAAATCTCAACATCACAAACTGTATCTCGGATATCAACACCACATACCTCAAAAACCTCATCGGAACTTCGAGTATGATCTTCGTTCTATATATCGTTCTACATCGATTATCTTCGCTTTACGTATCGTTTTACCTCATTTATCTTCGTTCGACCTGGCAATTATGTAATCTCTAATGCTTTAGAAGTTATGTAATCTAGTATTAACGATAAATCAAATGAGTTTAATACTTCATTGACTCATTGAATCTATGATTACATCTGAAGAAAATATATATGCAAGTATATTTTTATAAAGATTGTAATTAAAAATTCTTTCGTACAAACTATTAATGATGAAAATATTTTAACGGGTGGGTAGTACCCGAGGAATATTTAGAATTCACATTAATAAGTTACGTTGTACATTCTCTAAATCTGATTCAACGGTCATTTACTATCCTACTTACAACTACCGATATACGTATCCGTTCACCACAGAATAACCATTTCTATTCAAATTTCATATTTGGATTTTGATCTATCAGAATCCAACAAGTGGCATAATGAAGAAAACATTGGACAAAAATAAAAAGTGTTAGAAACAAACGAATTAATTAATTGAAACTGTGATAGGATTTCACGCTAACTGTTCCGGCTAACTGTTCCCAGTTAACTGATTAACATTTAATTTATCGCATTTTACATTCTCGCAATTTTATTTATCATCATTTAATTTCTGTTATTTACTTTTACGCACTTTAAATAACGGGACACGTATGCAAGGTTTCGACTTATCATATCGACCCATCTATATATATATTTCGGAACAACCGTAGACACTCTATATGTGAAGGCGGGAGTTGGCTATACAGGGTCGGAGTTGATTTCAAAATATATATATACTTTGAGTTGTGATCGACACCGAGACCGGTATACGGGTCACGATACGTATTATTTAATTCGAATATTATATATTAAATTATATATGAATCATTGAACCATCGGACTATTGGACTGCTAACTTTGGACAATTAAAATGAATTAAATTAAAATATTGATTATAACATATGAAACTAAATAATTCTTCAAGTTTGCCACTTGATTTCATCCTAAACCTCATTTGTACTTCGACAATTATAATCCTCGTTCAAATCTTTTCATGATTCTTGAAAACACTTCAATCGAGAAGTTGAACCAGCCGCACCTCGTTTACGGAAGAAAGATTTATGCATACAGTTATACACCTGAAACTTTCAAAACCGAAGTTATCGTTAAAACTTATCCGCGTCAAATTCCTTATCATTCATTGGCAAAAACAACCTTACATTTCTCTTTTCAATTTAAGTCAATTTTGTCACAGCTCCACTTTGATTTCTCAGTAGGACCACTTTTATTATAACCTCGATATATATACCTTGTCCTTTCACCATTGTTACCGGAGAACCTTTCATATTCCACGACATCATGTACCAGCAGCTTGTCATCTTTTTGGCAGAATCCGCAATTAGTATTTTAAAAATCTCGCAAAACTTCTCAGTCATACCTATAACGTCTATTCCTAAGGATTTCATACTCCGAAGGTGAAGTTTCTGAAAAATACCCTGAATTATGAAGTAGTTCTTTAAATGCTGATGAAGCAGCGAAAATTGTAAACGATTTTAAACAGTCAAAAGTTTGATGATGAAGCACAGTGTGTCGATAAAACTCAGAAAAAGAGAAGAGTTGGAACCGGAAAACGGTTTGAGCAAAGTATGAAAGAGGTTGTGGATAAATAACAAGAACTGAATCTGCTTTGAAAGGATTCAAACGATTCAGTGCCTGCTGAAACCATTAGTAAAAACCCTACCCCTTATTCTAAACCTCTCCCGATGATATTCTTCATCATCATTTTATCTTAGATATTATAAGATATCTTCATATCTTCCGTTATACATATTCTCCATATTTCTGGAGATATTTTCACAACTACTCTTATCTGAGAATATTTATCTCTCCGTAATATCTGCATTACAACATAAAAGAAACTGTGTCAATTTCTAAATTTTGAAACCTCCAAGTTTAAAATATGAATGTTTTAAAGTAGTGTTGGGAACTGATGCATGAATTAGTATAATATAATGAAACTTGATCAACTTCATTATATTACAGTAAGTCATGTTAAATTTCTAATGGAATGTGATGATTCACAGTACCGTCATCATGTGCCATGTTACACGGCTCTTACCTTCTATCAAGTCTCCAAACATATTAGAACGTATCACCTTGATAGTTCTATTTTTTTGAAATATTCGAGTAATTTAACGAATCAAGATCGTGCCATTACAATTTCATTCTAAAACCAATAGCTAGGTTCATTCCAAATTTCCTACCTACGAATTTCGGACCATTGTTCGCTTGGCTCGAGGACGGGAAGAAGAAATGAAGGGACAAAACCTCAGAATAGAAATAGGAACATAAACCACAGCAAATAAGAGAGAGCATTAACTGTGGATGACAATGATTTTAAGGGACGGGAGTAGGAACATCGAAATATAAGGGAAGGTATAAAACCTAACAACAACCCCGAAACTACAAACCGTGCATATCAATACGTATTGCAACGTAAAGGCACGGGAGAATTAAAAACATTATAATTCCAAGGAAAGGATAAAAGAGAATAGATTCTTCTGGTGATAGATGAAAAAGAAGAATGAAAGATATGAAAGTTATAAATATAACAAGGGTTAGAATGGGATGGAGCATATTAGCGAATGTCTTAAAGTAGGAACTAAAGAGAAAGAATAGAAGATGTGGGAAGAAAGAAAGGGAAGGAGGTAAATTTATAGTGAAATATTCGACAAAGAAATCAAAACAGATTGCCGCGTTAAATCAAAGAAGATCCTGATCGCCGCAAAACTAAATCTTATTACATAAGATTTTCTTTAAAACCCTTAAATCCCGGAAATCGATCATAATCACGTCATCGGTTACAACAATTCTATATTTACTCATTTCACTGTTTTGTGATAGCTTCGCTCGTGCGTCTCACATAACCAAATCGTTTTATCTAAATCTTTCAATAATGATAAAATTTCATTATTACCTCATATTCGTCATGAAAACATTCCTATTGTTATTTATGACAACCTCTACTAAATTTCGAGGACGAAATTTCTTTAACGGATGGGTACTGTAACGACCAGGAAATTTCCGACCAAATTTAAACTCTAATCTCTATATGGTTCCGACACGATAAACAAAAACCCTAAAGTTGACCCGCACTTTTTTGATCGTTCTATACTTATAAGATTAATATTTACATAAATTAAACCTTACCAACATGATAAGCAATCCAAATTGTTGAGACTTATGTTTTCGAAAAGAGTTTTACACAACGTTTGACCGTCTAGTTTGACCGATGATATCACGAACTATATAACATATGATAATTATACGTTTGTGTATATATATGTATATATACATATTTAACATGGTTTATGGATGTTTTAATATCTCATTTTGTATTAATAACAATAAGTTATAAGTATATTTTGAAACTACTAACTTAAGTTTTCAAAACAATAACCATACATAACGTTATTTGATATAAATACTTATGACTTATAATGTTTATACATATAACGTATAAGTAATGTATTTAATCACTTTTAAGGACTTAAATACATAAAACAATATAAGTATATTCACAAAAGATAGCTATATTTGAATCCTCGTTCCGTTTTCTCAAAGATTTCTACACGTATATTTAGGGTATATGTACCCGTATCATACGCAGCTTCTAGATGTATTTACTATTAGTATATACCAATAAAAATCTGCTCCTTAGCAGCCTTAAATGATTAAGAAACATGTGGAACCAACCATTTGTCAAGTAGCATGAATTATTTAGCAAGAAAACAAAGTTAGGTATCATTTTTTTTCTTTATATACTAAAAACGTTTTTATGCATGCACACCATTTCTTCACCCCATTTTCTCATACTTACACTCCCATTTCTCTCTCAAAATACTCTTAACTTCATACCTGATCATCTACAAGCATTTTCCCCATCATTTAGCTTCAAAAACCTTACTTAATCACCATAAGAAAACCATACAAAAACACTTCAAGAAATCCTTCCAAGAACACAAACTTACTTCCAATCTTTCATCCACTTCCATCACCCTTTTGGTTCTAGGTTCTTACTCCTCTTTTACAGCAACCTTGTCCAAGGAACTTGAGGTAGTAACTATGTTCATAACCTTATTCGATTCATATATATATAGCTATCTTATTTTGTGGTATAAAATTTTAACAACAAGAACATAGTTTGAAAGTTTTCAAACTTGTTTGCAAACTAAATAGATCCTTCTAACTTAACTTTTAAAATACTTCAAGACCTGTAATATAACTTAATTATATGCTAATTTAACAAGGTAAAACTTGGTTTTTCAAAGAATACCTTAAAAACTGTTTTTACGACGTCGGAGTGCAACCGGGGACTGTTTTGGGTTGGATAATTAAAAACCATCTTAAACTTTGAATTGGAGGTTTATTTTCTGGAAAAATGATTTTTACTATAAATATGTTAACACATAAAAATTTCATGATTTAATTCAAAGTATAGGTATTTTTAGAAAAATGGTCATTAAATGATATTTTTGTAACAAAAATGTTTAACTTCATAAGTTTCACAAAAGTTTCACCTATGCCGTGTGATTTTGAATACATACTAAGGTATTTACAGTTCATAGTCTTAAAGAGGGACTCGATCCAAGGAGATGGCAAGTTGAATCAACAAAAACGGAGTTGTAACGAAGAAACTATGACCGAAACAAAATCGGATATCCAAGACTAGTTTAGCCACGAAAATAATTGGGAGAAATTAAATAAATCACATCTTTCTAAGATAACATGATATTTTATATATATGTACTCATAATTCAATTTTATATGGTTCAGGATCACCCGTAAACAATACGAGAAGATTAATCATAAGATCCCATGATTGTACGCAACACGTCATTTGACAACACCGGTACTTTATGTACGCAACACGTCATTTGACAACACCGGTACCGTGGGTCAAGATTAATCTCGACCAATACATATACGATGGGGGTTTTATTCATTTCATTGGGGGTTTATTAAACACCTAAAAATGAACCATTAAAATTGAATTACTAACATCGGACTGCTAACTACGGACTAAGGAATTATTAAAAGTATTAAAAGTATAACAAGTATATATATATATATGTGACGATTGTTTAAAAATGAAAATATATTGATATATTATATATGGATAGGTTCGTGATATCAACCGGAAGACCAAGTCAAAATATTTATATCTTCAAGACAACAGTGAGTATATAGTCCTACTTTTAAACTCTAAATATTTCGGGATGAGAATACATGTATTTTATGTTTTACGATATGGACACAAGTAACTGAAAAATATATTCTACGTTGAGTTGTACCACTGGAATACTTCCCTGTAGCTTGGTAACTAATATTTACAGCGGTATTGTAAACGCGAATCCTGTTGATAGATCTATCGGGCCTGACAACCCCAACCGGACTGGACGACCAGTATTCAACGGTTGCACAGTACTTCGTTTTGTGACTACACTTGGTACGGTGTAGTAAGATTTCATATTAAAGGGAATATGCGACGTGATTGAATGTTAAGTATGGTTACCAAGTGCTCAACCACTTAGAATATTTTTATGAAAATGTTTATATATGAAATCTTGTGGTCTATATATATATATATATCGCTGCCGGCATTAAACCTATATCTCACCAACTTTATGTTGACATTTTAAAGCATGTTATTCTCAGGTATGAATTAAGTCTTCCGCTGTGCATTAGCTCGTACTAAGGATACTACTTGAGGCTATTAAGGACTTATATCATAAGGCGTTGCATTCGAGTCATTGAAGTTCATAGAGACTATTATTAAGTAAATGGCGGTTTAGATCATTTGAATATTATGAAATGTCAGGCGATTATGTCAATTCTGGATGTAACTATAGATTGCCTTTTAAGAATAAATGCAACGTTTGTAAGATGTATCATATAGAGGGCAAGTACCTCGCAATGTTATCAACTATTGTAATTCGTTTGTAATCAATATGGACAACGTCCGGATGATTAGTTTCGGATCCTTTCAAGAGCCTACTCAGCAAGCTCTTGATGATGAAGAAGAACCAATAGTAGTACTCTCACCAATCCATGATGTTGGGTTCTATGAAGATGAGATGGATTACTCTATTCCATCTGTGTCTAAACCAATTGGACCTACTGGCTCTACTGAAGTACAACAAATTGAGCAGAGGTCCACTGGTTATGAAGGATCATAGTTTGGTGTAGGTTCCACTGATGAGGTACATCAGTCTCATACTGATGTACATACTACTGTGCCAACTGATGATTATGATGTTGTGTGTTTCATAACAAGCTCACCTGTTCATAACACTAGATGGATAAAGGAGCATCCAATTGAGCATATCATTGGGAATCTGGCTAGTGGAGTTAAAACAAGAAGACATGTAACTAGTAACTTCCGTATGCATGTAAATTTTGTATCTACCATTAAACCCACCAATCCAGAAGAAGCTTTAAAAGATCCTAGCTAGGCAGGAGTTATGCAAGATGAGCTCTCTCTATTTGATAGGAATAAGGTATGGACTTTGGTACCTAAACCTGATGATGATGAGAAGAAAACCATTGGTACCAAGTGGGTGATCAAGAATAAGATGGATGAAGATGGGATTGTGATCAGAAACAAGGCTAGCTTGGTAGCCCAATGGTTTAGGCAAGAAGAAGGCTTGGATTATGGAGAGACATATGCACCAGTAACAATAATGGAAGCAATCATAATATTCTTAGCATTTTTTGCTCATATGAACTTTAAGGTGTTCCAGATGGATGTGAAATCTGCCTTTCTCAATGGAAAGTTTCAAGAAGAAGTCTATGTCAAGCAGTTCCTGGTTTTGTAAGCACTAAATATCTAAACCATGTCTACAAGTTAGACAAAGCTCTTTATGGCCTAAACCAGGCACCTAGAGTATGGTATGAGACACTTCATGTGTATCTCACTGGATTATATTTTAAAGTTGGAACAATTAATACCACTTTATTCTCAAAAGAGATAGATGGTGATCTTCACATTTTCAAGAATTTCAAAACTTATGTCAAAGACATATGAAATGAGTTTACAAGAGATTTGCAATACTTTCTTGGATTACAAACCAAACAACTTGATGACGGAATTTTTATAAGTTAAGATAAATATGTCAATGATATGTTAAAGAAGTTTGATCTAACCTATTTAAAAGACATAGGGACTCCAGCATCCATTAAAATAGATGTCGATCCCAATGGTGAACTAGTCAATATCACTGAATATAGAGGTATGATTGGGTCCCTACTTTATCTTACAACCAGTACACCTGCATGTAGTAAAAAGGATATTTAGGTATCTAAAGGGTACTCCCAAACGTGGTCTCTGGTATCCCAAAGACCAGGATTTTGAACTAATTGGGTACTCTGATGCAGACTTTGCAGGTTGTAAAATAGACACGAAAAGTACTACTAATGGTTCGCCAATTACCGGGTGGCAGGCTAGTTAGTTGGACCAACAAAAAAGTAAAATACTATGTCCACATCTACTGTAGAAGCAGAATATGTTTCTGCTGGTAGCTGTACTGCTCAAGTGCTATGGATGCAAAGCCAGTTGAAGGATTATGGCATTAATTTTACAAAGACCCCAATTTACTGTGATAACACCAGTGCCATTGCCATCACCAACAATCATGTGATGCACTTAAGGACCAAGCATATTGACGTTCGATACCACTTCATAAGGGATCATGTTTAAAAATGAAATGTGGAGCTGCACTTCATATCAACTGATCAACAGCTAGTAGATCTATTCAAAAAGCCCCTAGATGAGAAATGTTTTACCTATCTCATCTCTGAGCTGGTTATGCTGAAACTTTAACATTGTTGGTTAGTGATCCAATAATAATATTCAAATGTTAACCACTTTGTTTTGATGATGACACCAAGTCTTGTGTTCGTAAACAGCATATAATACAACACAAGTTCACAAGCCTACACTATCTCTAGCAAACGACCAATACACAAAACCGATGAGTCAAAAGAGTCATTTGAAAACATACTGAAGGAACACGGTCAGTCCACGGTCGATCATATGCCAGACCGTAGATACCCTATACCTTTGTTCTTCGAAACAAGGTACACGGTCGACTCCACGATCAGCCGTGGGTCGACCGCAGAAACCCACTGTCCGATTTTTTGATCGAAAAATGTTTGACTACTTCGGGGCATCTATAATTTACAAAACTTGTTTAAGCATACTTAGAATAGTTGCCTCCTTCATATGCAAATGAGTTTTGGTCACTAAAACACTAATTTTGGTTAATCACACTTAATGACACCTTAATGACACTTTTAGCCTATGATTAAGATTAAACATTCAAGTATGGCTAAAAGCTCTTTTTCAAGGTATATCTTTATAAGTCTAGAAGATAATTAATAAAACTTAAAGATGGTCATTAAGTTCCAATTAAAGAGATGTTCTCCATTTGATTAATCATTAAGAACTAATTAAGTGTTTAATTAGAGTTTAGTGTAAACTCCCAATAGTCTTCACATAAAAACAGGGTAGTCTAAATTGAAAGCTTGTGACTTGAAGTTTGGAAGCATATGGTGGTCATGGGATCAAAATTCTGCATTTACTTTAAAAGGAAATCAATGACACATCTCTAGCACAAAGTGACTTACCCCTTTCAAGCCAAGGTCAACCTCAAAGAATACCTCCAAGATAAAAGGGGTAATGCAGGTCTTTTCAGATGTTTTGGCATCTAATTGCAGCCATCCAATAAGGGAAAGAGCCAAAGTAAAAGATCTCAAACGGCTATAAAATTCAGAGGACAGGTCTGCACAGTTGACCCACGGTCGACCGTGGGGTGAGTCGCAGTCATCTGGGTTTGAAATTCTCTTGCCTATAAAAGCCAAACCTTGGAGCACTTGAAGACTCGCCTCTTGCACTTACATTTCAATATATTTACTGATATCATTTAAATCTCATTGTAAATAATTTAGAGTGATTCAAGCAAGAGTGAGTGTAAACTTAGTTGTGAGTTTACTTGTAAATTATCTTCTTAAAGGGATCTAGAAGATAAGTGAGGTTTCACTTAGTGGTAGCATTAGGATCTTGTGGTAAGAGCTGATTGGTGATTGTGAATTCTTCAACGGGACGTAAGGGTTCATAAGCTGCATCTTTTCAAGGAGCTAGTGTTGTATCCGGACACTCCACCGAGTTTAGAGCATCATAGTGAAACTAACTCTGTGGATTAAGGAAGATTAGTTAACATCTTCCCGAACCAATATAAATCTCCGTGTTTGTTCTCTTATCCCTTATCTACTTGTTAATTATATTTGTGAACAAACTATTCAAGTCACACTATAGTAATCTCAATTTCTAAATCAGAAAATTTTTTAAAAATTACACTAAGTAACTATTCACCCCCTCCAGTTACTTACAATTGGTATCAGAGCGGTAGCTCTAAACGTTTTGCTAAAATTACTATTTTCGTAATAAAAGATTAATTTTTTCAAACTTTTGAGTTAAAGATCATAAACAAAAACTTGAGAACTTGAGCTATAGTGAAGGTTCCTCTATGCAAAGACCTCCACTACTTGAGAGTGAATGATTTTGCTATTGGAAGCAAAGATTTGAAACATATGTCCGTGCTAAGGGCGATTATGTCCCATTTACACTAGGTGAGGATATGAAACCTAGAATAATTGTGCCCGAGGAAAATTGGTCCAAAGAGCATAAAACAGATGTAGGAAAAAACTACCAAGCTAAACTAGTCATATTTAATGTTTTGCCAACAAAAGATTATGAAAGAGTCTTTATGCTTAAAAATGCAAATGAAATATGGGATAGTTTAATAGTTACTCATCAAGGAAATGCACAAGTAATTGAAAACAAGATTGAACTATAGTAGCTCAATATGAACAATTTGTGATAACGGATGATGTGAAAATTGATATTGCTTATTCTAGATTTAACAATATTTGTTCAAGTTTGAAAGCTTTAGGCACCATCTACACGAACAAGCAATATGTTTGCGAATTCTTAAGAGCACTACCCTCTAAGTGGAGACCTAAGGTGAAATGTCCCGTTCATATTGATTATAAACGTTCCATATTAATTGATTTCGTTGCGAGGTTTTGACCTCTATATAAGACGTTTTTCAAAGACTGCATTCATTTTTAAAACAACCATAACCTTTATTTTATCAATAAAGGTTTCAAAAGCATTACGTAGATTATCAAATAATGATAATCTAAAATATACTGTTTACACACGACCATTACATAATGGTTTACAATAGAAATATATTACATCGACATATGTTTCTTGAATGCAGTTTTTACATAATATCATACAAATATGGACTCCAAATCTTGTCCTTATTTTAGTATGCAATAGCGGAAGCTCTTAATATTCACCTGAGAATAAACATGCTTTAAACGTCAACAAAAATGTTGGTGAGTTATAGGTTTAACCTATATATATCAAATCGTAACAATAGACCACAAGATTTCATATTTCAATATACATCCCATACATAGAGATAAAAATCATTCATATGGTGAACACCTGGTAACCGACATTAACAAGATGCATATATAAGAATATCCCTATCATTCCGGGACACCCTTCGGATATGATATAAATTTCGAAGTACTAAAGCATCAGGTACTTTAGATGGGGTTTGTTAGGCCTAATAGATCTATCTTTAGGATTCACGTCAATTAGGATGTATGTTCCCTAATTCTTAGATTACCATACTTAATAAAAAGGGGCATATTCGATTTCGATAATTCAACCATAGAATGTAGTTTCACGTACTTGTGTCTATTTTTTAAATCATTTATAAAACCTGCATGTATTCTCATCCCAAAAATATTAGATTTTAAAAGTGGGACTATAACTCACTTTCACATATTTTTACTTCGTCGGGAAGTAAGACTTGGCCACTGGTCGATTCACGAACCTATAACAAATATGTACATATATATCAAAGTATATTCAAAATATATTTACAACACTTTTAATACATTTTGATGTTTTAAGTTTATTAAGTCAGCTGTCCTCGTTAGTAACCTACAACTAGTTGTCCAACGTTAGATGTACAGAAAAAAATTGATATATATTATCTTGAATCAATCCACGACCCAGTGTATACACGTCTCAGGCTAGATCACAACTCAAAGTATATATATTTTTGGAATCAACCTCAACCCTGTATAGCTAACTCCCACATTACTGCATATAGAGTGTCTATGGTTGTTCCAAATAATATATACACATGGGTCGATATGATATGTCAAAACATTTGCATACGTGTCTATGGTATCCCAAGATTACATAATATATTAGAATACATGTATAATACAATATAATTTAGCTAGGATATGATTAATATAGATTTGTTACCAATTTTCACGTTGCTACAACAAGAAAAATTATCCAATCTTGTTTTACCCATAACTTCTTCATTTTAAATCCGTTTTGAGTGAATCAAATTGCTATGGTTTCATATTGAACTATATTTTATGAATCTAAACAGAAAAAATGTAGGTTTATAGTCGGAAATATAAGTTACAAGTCATTTTTGTAAAGGTAGTCATTTCAGTCGAAAGAACGACGTCTAGATGACCATTTTAGAAAACATACTTCCACTTTGAGTTTAATCATGATTTTTGGATATAGTTTCATGTTCATAAGAAAAATCAATTTCTCAGAAGAACAACTTTTAAATCAAAGTTTATCATAGTTTTTAATTAACTAACCCAAAACAGCCCGCGGTGTTACTACGACGGTGTATGTCCGGTTCTACAGTGTTCTCCGTGTTTCCAGGTTTTAAATCATTAAGTTAGCATATCATATAGATATAGAACATGTGTTTAGTTGATTTTAAAAGTCAAGTTAGAAGGATTAACTTTTGTTTGCGAACAAGTTTAGAATTAACTAAACTATGTTATAGTGATTACAAGTTTAAACCTTCGAATAAGATAGCTTTATATGTATGAATTGAATGATGTTATGAATATCATTACTACCTCAAGTTTTTTGGATAAAGCTACTGGAAATGAGAAAAATGGATCTAGCTTGAAAGGATCCTTGGATGGCTTGAAAGTTCTTGAAGCAGAATCATGACACGAAAACAAGTTCAAGTAAGATTTCCACTCGAAATAAGATTGTTATAGTTGTATAAATTGAATAAAAATTTGAATATGAGTATTACCTTGTATTAGAAAGATATCTTACTGTAAATAAGAAAGATTTCTTGAGGTTGGATGATCACTCTACAAGATTGGAAGTAAGCTAGCAAACTTGGAAGTATTCTTGATTTTATGAAACTAGAACTTGTAGAATTTATGAAGAACACTTAGAACTTGAAGATAGAACTTGAGAGAGATTAATTAGATGAAGAAAATTGAAGAATGAAAGTGTTTTTAGGTGTTTTTGGCCGTTGGTGTATGGATTAGATATAAAGGATATGTAATTTTGTTTTCATGTAAATAAGTCATGAATGATTACTCATATTTTTGTAATTTTATGAGATATTTCATGCTAATTGCCAAATGATGGTTCCCACATGTGTTAGGTAACTCACATGGGCTGCTAAGAGCTGATCATTGGAGTGTATATACCAATAGTACATACATCTAAAAGCTGTGTATTGTACGAGTACGAATACGGGTGCATACGAGTAGAATTGTTGATGAAACTTGAACAAGGATGTAATTGTAAGCATTTTTGTTAAGTAGAGTATTTTGATAAGTGTCTTGAAGTCTTTCAAAAGTGTATGAATACATATTAAAACACTACATGTATATACATTTTAACTGAGTCGTCAAGTCATCGTTAGTCGTTACATGTAAGTGTTGTTTTGAAACCTTTAGGTTAACGATCTTGTTAAATGTTGTTAACCCATTGTTTATTAAATCAAATAAGATGTTAAATTATTACATTATCATGATATCATGATGTATTAATATATCTTAATATGATATATATACATTAAATGTCGTTACAACGATAATCGTTACATATATGTCTCGTTTCAAAATCATTAAGTTAGTAGTCTTGTTTTTACATATGTAGTTCATTGTTAATATACTTAATGATATGTTTACTTATCATAATATAATGTTAACTATATATATATCCATATATATGTCATCATATAGTTTTTACAAGTTTTAACGTTCATGAATCGCCGGTCAACTTGGGTAGTCAATTGTCTATATGAAACCTATTTCAATTAATCAAGTCTTAACAAGTTTGATTGCTTAACATGTTGGAAACACTTAATCATGTAAATAACAATTTCATTTAATATATATATAAACATGGAAAAGTTCGGGTCACTACAGTACCTACTCGTTAAATAAATTTCGTCCCGAAATTTTAACCAGCTAGAGGTGTTCACGTATCTTCTGGAAATAAATGCGGGTATTTCTTCTTCATCTGATCTTCTCGTTCCCAGGTGAACTCGGGTCCTCTACGAGCATTCCATCGAACTTTAACAATTGGTATCTTGTTTTGCTTAAGTCTTTTAACCTCACGATCCATTATTTCGATGGGTTCTTCGATGAATTGAAGTTTTTCGTTGATTTGGATTTCATCTAACGAAATAGTGAGATCTTCTTTAGCAAAACATTTCTTCAAATTTGAGACTTGGAAAGTGTTATGTACAGCCGCGAGTTGTTGAGGTAACTCAAGTCGGTAAGCTACTGGTCCGACACGATCAATAATCTTGAATGGTCCAATATACCTTGGATTTAATTTCCCTCGTTTACCAAATCGAACAACACCTTTCCAAGGTGCAACCTTAAGCATGACCATCTCTCCAATTTCAAATTCTATATCTTTTCTTTTAATGTCGGCGTAGCTCTTTTGTCGACTTTGGGCGATTTTCAACCGTTGTTGAATTTGGATGATCTTTTCGGTAGTTTCTTGTATTATCTCTGGACTCGTAATCTGTCTATCCCCCACTTCACTCCAACAAATTGGAGACCTGCACTTTCTACCATAAAGTGCTTCAAACGGCGCCATCTCAATGCTTGAATGATAGCTGTTGTTGTAGGAAAATTCTGCTAATGGTAGATGTCGATCCCAACTGTTTCCGAAATCAATAACACATGCTCGTAGCATGTCTTCAAGCGTTTGTATCATCCTTTCGCTCTGCCCATCAGTTTGTGGATGATAGGCAGTACTCATGTCTAGACGAGTTCCTAATGCTTGCTGTAATGTTTGCCAGAATCTTGAAATAAATCTGCCATCCCTATTAGAGATAATAGAGATTGGTATTCCATGTCTGGAGATGACTTCCTTCAAATACAGTCGTGCTAACTTCTCCATCTTGTCATCTTCTCTTATTGGCAGGAAGTGTGCTGACTTGGTGAGACGATCAACTATTACCCAAATAGTATCATAACCACTTGCAGTCCTTGGCAATTTAGTAATGAAATCCATGGTAATGTTTTCCCATTTCCATTCCGGGATTTCAGGTTGTTGTAGTAGACCTGATGGTTTCTGATGTTCAGCTTTGACCTTAGAACATGTCAAACATTCTCCTACATATTTAGCAATATCGACTTTCACACCTGGCCACCAAAAATGTTTCTTAAGATCCTTGTACATCTTCCCCGTTCCAGGATGTATTGAGTATCTGGTTTTATAAGCTTCTCTAAGTACCATTTCTCTTATATCTCCAAATTTTAGTACCCAAATTCTTTCAGCCCTATACTGGGTTCTGTCTTCCCGAATATTAAGATGCTTCTCCGATCCTTTGGGTATTTCATCCTTTAAATTTCCCTCTTTTAAAACTCCTTGTTGCGCCTCCTTTATTTGAGTAGTAAGGTTAGTGTGAATCATTATATTCATAGATTTTACTCGAATGGGTTCTCTGTCCTTTCTGCTCAAGGCGTCGTCTACCACATTTGCCTTCCCCGGGTGGTAACGAATCTCAAAGTCGTAATCATTCAACAATTCAATCCACCTACGCTGCCTCATATTCAGTTGTTTCTGATTAAATATATGTTGAAGACTTTCGTGGTCGGTATATATAATACTTTTGACACCATATAAGTAGTGCCTCCAAGTCTTTAATGCAAAAACAACCGCGCCTAATTCCAAATCATGAGTCGTATAATTTTGCTCGTGAATCTTCAATTGTCTAGACGCATAAGCAATCACCTTCGTTCGTTGCATTAATACACAACCGAGACCTTGCTTTGATGTGTCACTATAAATCACAAAATCATCATTCCCTTCAGGCAATGACAATATAGGTGCCGTAGTTAGCTTTTTCTTCAATAATTGAAGCGCCTTCTCTTGTTCATCCTTCTATTTAAATTTCTTCCCTTTATGCGTTAATGCAGTCAAGGGTTTTGCTATTTTGGAGAAATCTTGGATGAATCTTCTGTAGTAACCAGCCAATCCTAAAAATTGACGTATATGCTTTGGAGTTTTTGGAGTTTCCCACTTTTCAACGATTTCGATCTTTGCCGAGTCCACCTGGATACCTTCTTTGTTCACTATGTGACCGAGGAATTGAACTTCTTCCAACCAAAATGCACACTTTGAAAACTTAGCGTACAGTTTTTCTTTCCTCAATACTTCTAGCACTTTTCTCAAATGTTCTTCGTGCTCTTGATCATTCTTTGAGTAAATAAGTATGTCATCGATGAAAACAATGACAA
Organism: Rutidosis leptorrhynchoides; assembly: GCF_046630445.1. Lineage (NCBI taxonomy): Eukaryota > Viridiplantae > Streptophyta > Magnoliopsida > Asterales > Asteraceae > Rutidosis > Rutidosis leptorrhynchoides. Next base: position 468,861,228 of record NC_092333.1, read on the forward strand.
ACTTGTCAAGATATGGCCCATACACTCGGTTCATAAGGTCCATGAACACAGCTGGTGCGTTAGTCAATCCAAACGGCATAACCATAAACTCGTAATGACCATAACGCGTCCTAAAAGCAGTTTTTGGAATATCATCCTCCTTTACTCGCATTTGATGATATCCAGAATGTAAATCGATCTTCGAATAAACCGACGAGCCTTGTAGTTGATCAAATAAGTCGTCAATTCTCGGCAGTGGATAACGGTTTTTGATGGTAAGTTTGTGCAACTCTCTGTAGTCAATACACAACCTAAATGTACCATCCTTCTTCTTGACAAACAAAACAGGAGCTCCCCATGGTGATGTGCTTGGTCGAATGAAACCACGTTCTAATAGTTCTTGCAGTTGGCTTTGCAGTTCTTTCATCTCGCTGGGTGCGAGTCTATAAGGAGCACGAGCTATTGGTGCAGCTCCTGGTACAAGATCTATTTGAAATTCAATAGATCGATGTGGAGGTAGTCCCGGTAATTCTTTTGGAAATACATCGGGAAATTATTTTGCGACGGGAACATCATTGATGCTCTTTTCTTCAGTTTGTACTTTCTCGACGTGTGCTAGAACAGCATAGCAATCTTTTCTTATTAGTTTTTGTGCCTTCAAATTACTAATAAGATGTAGCTTCGTGTTGCCCTTTTCTCCGTACACCATTAAGGGTTCTCCTTCTTCTCGTACAATGCGAATTGCATTTTTATAACATACGATCTCTGCTTTCACCTTCTTCAGCCAGTCCATGCCAACTATTACATTAAAACTCCCTAACTCTACGGGTATCAAATCAATCTTAAATATTTCGCTATCCAGTTTAATTTCTCGATTCCGGCATATATAATCTTCTGAAATTAATTTACCGTTTGCTAATTCGAGTAAAAATTTACTATCCAACGGCATCAATGGACAACTTAATTTAGCACAAAAATCTCTACTCATATAGCTTCTATCCGCACCCGAATCAAATAAAACGTAAGCAGATTTATTGTCAATAAGAAACGTACCCGTAACAAGCTCCGGGTCTTCCTGTGCCTCTGCCGCATTAATATTGAAAACTCTTCCACGGCCTTGTCCATTCGTGTTCTCCTGGTTCGGGAAATTTCTAATAATGTGGCCCGATTTTTCACATTTATAACAAACTACATTGGCATAACTTGCTCCGACACTACTTGCTCCACCATTACTCGTTCCGACATCATTTGTGAAATGTCCCGTTCTTATTGATTAAAAACGTTCCATATTAATTGATTTCATTGCGAGGTTTTGACCTCTATATGAGACGTTTTTCAAAGACTGCATTCATTTTAAAACAAACCATAACCTTTATTTCATCAATAAAGGTTTAAAAAGCTTTACGTAGATTATTAAATAATGATAATCTAAAATATCCTGTTTACACACGACCATTACATAATGGTTTACAATACAAATATGTTACAACAAAATAAGTTTCTTGAATGCAGTTTTTACACAATATCATACAAGCATGGACTCCAAATCTCGTCCTTATTTAAGTATGCGACAGCGGAAGCTCTTAATAATCACCTGAGAATAAACATGCTTAAAACGTCAACAAAAATGTTGGTGAGTTATAGGTTTAACCTATATATATCAAATCGTAACAATAGACCACAAGATTTCATATTTCAATACACATCCCATATATAGAGATAAAAATCATTCATATGGTGAACACCTGGTAACCGACATTAACAAGATGCATATATAAGAATATCCCCATCATTCCGGGACACCCTTCGGATATGATATAAATTTCGAAGTACTAAAGCATCCGGTACTTTGGATGGGGTTTGTTAGGCCCAATAGATCTATCTTTAGGATTCGCGTCAATTAGGGTGTCTGTTCCCTAATTCTTAGATTACCAGACTTAATAAAAAGGGGCATATTCGATTTCAATAATTCAACCATAGAATGTAGTTTCACGTACTTGTGTCTATTTTGTAAATCATTTATAAAACCTGCATGTATTCTCATCCCAAAAATATTAGATTTTAAAAGTGGGACTATAACTCACTTTCACAGATTTTTACTTCGTCGAGAAGTAAGACTTGGCCACTGTTGATTCACGAACCTATAACAATATATACATATATATTAAAGTATGTTCAAAATATATTTACATCACTTTTAATATATTTTGATGTTTTAAGTTTATTAAGTCAGCTGTCCTCGTTAGTAACCTACAACTAGTTGTCCACAGTTAGATGTACAGAAATAAATCGATAAACATTATCTTGAATCAATCCACGACCCAGTGTATACGTATCTCAGTATTGATCACAACTCAAACTATATATATTTTGGAATCAACCTCAACCCTGTATAGCTAACTCCAACATTCACATATAGAGTGTCTATGGTTGTTCCGAAATATATATAGATGTGTCGACATGATAGGTCGAAACATTGTATACGTGTCTATGGTATCTCAAGATTACATAATATACAATACAAGTTGATTAAGTTATGGTTGGAATAGATTTGTTACCAATTTTCACGTAACTAAAATGAGAAAAATTATCCAATCTTGTTTTACCCATAACTTCTTCATATTAAATCCGTTTTGAGTGAATCAAATTGCTATGGTTTCATATTGAACTCTATTTTATGAATCTAAACAGAAAAAGTATAGGTTTATAGTCGGAAAAATAAGTTACAAGTCGTTTTTGTAAAGGTAGTCATTTCAGTCGAAAGAACGACGTCTAGATGACCATTTTAGAAAACATACTTCCACTTTGAGTTTAACCATAATTTTTGGATATAGTTTTATGTTCATAATAAAAATCATTTTCTCAGAATAACAACTTTTAAATCAAAGTTTATCATAGTTTTTAATTAACTAACCCAAAACAGCCCGCGGTGTTACTACGACGGCGTAAATCCGGTTTTACGGTGTTTTTCGTGTTTCCAGGTTTTAAATCATTAAGTTAGCATATCATATAGATATAGAACATGTGTTTAGTAAATTTTAAAAGTCAAGTTAGAAGGATTAACTTTTGTTTGCGAACAAGTTTAGAATTAACTAAACTATGTTCTAGTGATTACGAGTTTAAACCTTCGAATAAGATAGTTTTATATATATGAATCGAATGATGTTATGAACATCATTACTACCTCAAGTTTAGTAGGTAAACCTACTGGAAGTGATAAGAAATGATCTAGCTTCAAAGGATCTTGGATGGCTTGAAAGTTCTTGAAGTAGGATCATGACACAAAAACAAGTTCAAGTAAGATTTTTACTCGAATTAAGATAGTTTATAGTTATAGAAATTGAATCAAAGTTTGAATATGAATATTACCATGAATAAGAATGATAACCTACTATATATAACAAAGGTTTCTTGATCTTAGATGATTACTTGGAATGGATTAGAAAGCTTGGAAGTAAATTAGTAAACTTGAAGGAATTTTTGAAGTGTTCTTGAAGTGTTCTTCCTATGATGATTATAGCTTGATTCTTGAAGTGATTTTTGATGAAGATGATGATTAACTACTAGAAAAATACATTCATAATAGTGTGTGTGTGTTGAGAGAGAATTAGAAAGAGAATTGGAAGTGAAATGGAGTGAATGATGAGTGGTAATTGGTGAGTGGTGAGTGGGGTTAAAAGGAGTTCTAGTTAGTTGACTAGCTCATGGTAGAAGTTAAAATTGATTAGTCATACATGACATAATCAAGAGTGGAATCCCATGTTAGTTCCTATTGGTATATACCCATAGTAAGTACGTTTTGAAGCTGTGTATAATACGGGTAAGAATACGACTAAAATTCTTGATGAAAGAAAAGAATGGGAAAATAACTGTAACCATTTTCGTTAAGTATGAGTGTTTTGATATATGTCTTGAAGTCTTCCAAAAGTATTTTAATACATCTAAATACACTACATGTATATACATTTTAACTGAGTCGTTAAGTCATCGTTAGTCGTTACATGTAAGTGTTGTTTTGAAACCTTTAAGTTAACGATCTCAATTAATGTTGTTAACCCATTGTTTATTATATCTAATGAGATGTTAAATTATTATATTATCATGATATTATGATATATTAATATATCTTAATATGATATATATACATTTAAATGTCGTTACAACGATAATCGTTACATATATGTCTTGTTTCGAAATCCTTAAGTTAGTAATCTTGTTTATATGTATATAACTCATTGTTAATATACTTATGGAGATAATTACTTATCATAATCTCATGTTAACCATATGTATATCCATATATATATCGTCATGTCGTTTTTACAAGTTTTAACGTCCGTGAATCGCCGGTCAACTTGGGTGGTCAATTGTCTATATGAAACATATTTCAATTAATCAAGTCTTAACAAGTTTGATTGCTTAACATGTTGGAAACATTTAATCATTTAAATATCAATCTCAATTAATATATATAAACATGGAAAAGTTCGGGTCACTACAGTACCTACCCGTTAAATAAATTTCATCCCGAAATTTTAAGCTGTCGAAGGTGTTGACGAATCTTCTGGAAATAGATGCGGGTATTTCTTCTTCATCTGATCTTCACGCTCCCAGGTGAACTCGGGTCCTCTACGAGCATTCCATCGAACCTTAACAATTGGTATCTTGTTTTGCTTAAGTCTTTTAACCTCACGATCCATTATTTCGACGGGTTCTTCGATGAATTGAAGTTTTTCGTTGATTTGGATTTCATCTAACGGAATAGTGAGATCTTCTTTAGCAAAATATTTCTTCAAATTCGAGACGTGGAAAGTGTTATGTACAGCCGCGAGTTGTTGAGGTAACTCAAGTCGATAAGCTACTGGTCCGACACGATCAATAATCTTGAATGGTCCAATATACCTTGGATTTAATTTCCCTCGTTTACCAAATCGAACAACGCCTTTCCAAGGTGCAACTTTAAGCATGACCATCTCTCCAATTTCAAATTCTATATCTTTTCTTTTAATGTCAGCGTAGCTCTTTTGTCGACTTTGGGCGGTTTTCAACCGTTGTTGAATTTGGATGATCTTCTCGGTAGTTTCTTGGATAATCTCCGGACCCGTAATCTGTCTATCCCCCACTTCACTCCAACAAATTGGAGACCTGAACTTTCTACCATAAAGTGCTTCAAACGGCGCCATCTCAATGCTTGAATGGTAGCTGTTGTTGTAGGAAAATTCTGCTAATGGTAGATGTCGATCCCAACTGTTTCCGAAATCAATAACACATGCTCGTAGCATGTCTTCAAGCGTTTGTATCGTCCTTTCGCTCTGCCCATCAGTTTGTGGATGATAGGCAGTACTCATGTCTAGACGAGTTCCTAATGCTTGCTGTAATGTCTGCCAGAATCTTGAAATAAATCTACCATCCCTATCAGAGATAATAGAGATTGGTATTCCATGTCTGGAGACGACTTCCTTCAAATACGGTCGTGCTAACTTCTCCATCTTGTCATCTTCTCTTATTGGCAGGAAGTGTGTTGATTGGTGAGACGATCAACTATTACCCAAATAGTATTAAAACCACTTGCAGTCCTTGGCAATTTAGTGATGAAATCCATGGTAATGTTTTCCCATTTCCATTCTGGGATTTCGGGTTGTTGAAGTAGACCTGATGGTTTCTGATGCTCAGCTTTGACCTTAGAACACGTCAAACATTCTCCTACATATTTAGCAACATCGGCTTTCATACCCGGCCACCAAAAATATTTCTTGAGATCCTTGTACATCTTCCCCGTTCCAGGATGTATTGAGTATCTGGTGTTATGAGCTTCTCTAAGTACCATTTCTCTCATATCTCCAAATTTTGGTACCCAAATCCTTTCAGCCCTATACCGGGTTCCGTCTTCCCGAATATTAAGATGCTTCTCCGATCCCTTGGGTATTTCATCCTTTAAATTTCTCTCTTTTAAAACTCCTTTTTGCGCCTCCTTTATTTGAGTAGTAAGGTTATTATGAATCATTATATTCATAGATTTTACTCGAATGGGTTCTCTGTCCTTCCTGCTCAAGGCATCGGCTACCACATTTGCCTTTCCCGGGTGGTAACGAATCTCAAAGTCGTAATCATTCAACAATTCAATCCACCTACGCTACCTCATATTCAGTTGTTTCTGATTAAATATGTGTTGAAGACTTTTGTGGTCGGTATATATAATACTTTTGACCCCATATAAGTAGTGCCTCCAAGTCTTTAATGCAAAAACAACCGCGCCTAATTCCAAATCATGCGTCGTATAATTTTGTTCGTGAATCTTCAATTGTCTAGACGCATAAGCAATCACCTTCGTTCGTTGCATTAATACACAACCGAGACCTTGCTTTGATGCGTCACAATAAATCACAAAATCATCATTCCCTTCAGGCAATGACAATATAGGTGCCGTAGTTAGCTTTTTCTTCAATAACTGAAACGCTTTCTCTTGTTCATCATTCCATTCAAATTTCTTCCCTTTATGCGTTAATGCAGTCAAGGGTTTTGCTATTCTGGAAAAGTCTTGGATGAACCTTCTGTAGTAACCAGCTAGTCCTAAAAACTGGCGTATGTGTTTCGGAGTTTTCGGGTTTCCCACTTTTCAACAGTTTCTATCTTTGCCGGATCCACCTTAATACCTTCTTTGTTCACTATGTGACCGAGGAATTGAACTTCTTCCAACCAAAATGCACACTTTGAAAACTTAGCGTACAATTCTTCCTTCCTCAATACTTCTAACACCTTTCTCAAATGTTCACCGTGTTCTTGGTCATTCTTTGAGTAAATAAGTATGTCATCAATGAAAAAAATGACAAACTTGTCAAGGTATGGTCCACACACTCGGTTCATAAGGTCCATGAACAAAGCTGGTGCATTAGTTAAACCAAACGGCATGACCATAAACTCGTAATGACCGTAACGTGTTCTGAAAGCAGTCTTTGGAATATCATCTTCTTTCACCCGCATTTGATGATACCCGGAACGTAAGTCAATTTTTGAATAAACAGACGAGCCTTGTAGTTGATCAAATAAGTCGTCGATTCTCGGTAGTGGGTAGCGGTTCTTGATGGTAAGTTTGTTCAACTCTCGGTAGTCGATACACAACCTGAATGTACCATCTTTCTTCTTGACAAACAAAACAGGAGCTCCCCACGGTGATGTGCTTGGTCGAATGAAACCACGCTCTAAAAGTTCTTGTAATTGGCTTTGCAGTTCTTTCATCTCGCTGGGTGCGAGTCTGTAAGGAGCACGAGCTATTGGTGCAGCTCCTGGTACAAGATCTATTTGAAATTCAATGGATCGATGTGGGGGTAATCCCGGTAATTCTTTCGGAAATACATCGAGAAATTCTTTTGCAATGGGAACATCATTGATGCTCTTTTCTTCAGTTTGTACTTTCTCGACGTGTGCTAGAACAACATAGCAAACTTTTCTTATTAGTTTTTGTGCCTTCAAATTACTAATAAGATATAGCTTCGTGTTGCCCTTTTCTCCGTACACCATTAAGGGTTTTCCTTTTTCTCGTATAATGCGAATTGCATTTTTGTAACAAACGATCTCTGCTTTCACTTCTTTCAACCAGTCCATACCGATTATCACATCAAAACTCCCTAACTCTACTGGTATCAAGTCAATCTTAAATGTTTCGCTAACCAGTTTAATTTCTCGATTCCGACATATATTATCTGCTGAAATTAATTTACCATTTGCTAATTCAAGTAAAAATTTACTATCCAAAGGCATCAATGGACAACTTAATTTAGCACAAAAATCTCTACTCATATAGCTTCTATCCGCACCCGAATCAAATAAAACATAAGCAGATTTATTGTCAATAAGAAACGTACCCGTAACAAGCTCCTGGTCTTCCTGTGCCTCTGCCGCATTAATATTGAAAACTCTTCCGCGGCCTTGTCCATTCGTGTTCTCCTGGTTCGGGCAATTTCTAATAATGTGGCCCGATTTTCCACATTTATAACAAACTACATTGGCATAACTTGCTCCGACACTACTTGCTCCGCCATTACTCGTTCCGACACCATTTGTTCCTTTCGTTCTATTAACCCCTGGTCCGTAGACCTCACACTTCGCTGCGCTATGACCATTTCTTTTACACTTGTTGCAAAATTTGGTGCAGAACCCCGAGTGATACTTTTCACACCTTTGGCATAGCTGCTTCTGATTGTTGTTGTTGTTGCAGTTATTATTGTTATTGGGATGATTGTTGTAGTTGCTGTAGTTGTTGTTGTTGTTGTTGTTGTTGTTGGGCCGTTTGTTGTAGTTGCGATTGATGTTGCGATTGTTGGGATAATTGTTGCGATTATTGTTGTAATTGCTGTTGTTGTTGTATTGGTGATTCTTTTCACCGTTTTCCTCCCACTTTCTTTTGACTTGCTTCACATTTGCCTCTTCAGCAGTCTGTTCTTTAATTCTTTCTTCAATCTGGTTCACTAGTTTGTGAGCCATTCTACATGCCTGTTGTATGGAGGCGGGCTCGTGTGAACTTATATCTTCTTGGATTCTTTCCGGTAATCCTTTCACAAACGCGTCGATCTTCTCTTCCTCATCTTCGAATGCTCCCGGACACAATAGGCACAATTCTGTGAATCGTCTTTCGTACGTGTTAATATCAAATCCTTGGGTTCGTAATCCTCTAAGTTCTGTCTTGAGCTTATTGACCTCGGTTCTGGGACGGTACTTCTCGTTCATCAAGTGCTTGAATGCTGACCACGGTAGTGCGTACGCATCATCTTGTCCCACTTGCTCTAGATAGGTATTCCACCATGTTAACGCAGAACCTGTGAAGGTATACGTAGCGTACTTCACTTTGTCCTCTTCAGTACACTTACTTATGGCAAACACGGATTCGACCTTCTCGGTCCACCGTTTCAATCCGATCGGTCCTTCGGTTCCATCAAATTCCAAAGGTTTGCAGGCAGTGAATTCTTTGTAGGTGCATCCTACACGATTTCCTGTACTGCTAGATCCAAGGTTATTGTTGGTATGTAGCGCAGCCTGTACTGCGGCTATGTTTGAAGCTAGAAAAGTACAGAATTCCTCTTCATTCATATTCACGGTGTGTCGAGTAGTCGGTGCCATTTCCTTCAAAATAGTCAAATGGAATAAGTTAATCATACAGAATATTAAGAGTAGTTAATAGTATTTCGTAGCATAATATGAACTCATTTATAAAAGTTTTTTCTTCATATTAGCGTTTTATAAGTTTAAATTCGGGTAGTACCTACCCGTTAAGTTCATACTTAGTAGCTAATATACAATTCAACTACTATAATTCTATATGAAAAACTGATTATAATAATATTTCGCGTTCAAACTTTTATACAATATTTTACAAACTTACAATACCGCTTATTTTACATAAAGCATGAAATATAGCACACAATAACTTTGATACAAGATGGTTGTGAAGATAATTCTTAGCTAGTACACAAGTCGTTCAGCAAAGGCAATAAAGACACGTAATTCATACATCCAGAAACAAGTCATGCATTCTGGTTTTACTAGGATTACTTCCCATCCTTGGTCTTGTGGAACATAACCGTTATGGCCGTTGATAAGACAGCGTGTTGTAACGTAGTCAAAGGGACGAGGGTTACGTAATGTCCAACAGTCCCGTAACAATCTAAAAACCTCATTTCTTACCCTAATTACCGACTCCGTCACTTGTGGGAACGTTTTGTTTAATAGTTGTAGCCCGATGTTCTTGTTCTCACTTTGGTGAGAAGCGAACATTACTAATCCGTAAGCATAACATGCTTCTTTATGTTGCATGTTAGCCGCTTTTTCTAAATCACGAAGTCCAATATTCGGATATATTGAGTCAAAATAATTTCTTAACCCATTGCGTAAAATAGCATTTGGGTTCCCCGCAATATATGCGTCAAAGTAAACACATCGTAACTTATGGATTTCCCAATGTGATATCCCCCATCTTTCGAACGAAAGCCTTTTATAAACCAAGGCATTCTTGGAACGTTCTTCGAATGTCTTACAAACTGATCTTGCCTTAAATAGTTGTGCCGAAGAATTCTGACCGACTCTAGACAAGATTTCATCAATCATGTCTCCGGGTAGGTCTCTTAAAATATTGGGTTGTCTATCCATTTTGTGTTTTTATGCTGTAAAATAGACAAGAGTTAGATTCATAAAAAAAAATACTTATTAATACAAGCAATTTTTACATATATCATAAAGCATAAGCACTCTATATTACATATATTACACCACACGAATATAACTATCTTATTCTGACTCGCTTGTTTCTTCTTCTTCGGTTTTGGTTCGTTTTGCCAAGTTTCTAGGGATATATGATGTTCCCCTAATACGAGCCGTCGTTTTCCACATTGGTTTAGAAAAACCTGGTGGTTTAGAGGTTCCCGGGTCATTGTTACAACTTAAGGACTTCGGGGGTTGACGATACATATAAAGTTCATCGGGGTTGGAATTAGATTTCTCTATTTTTATGCCCTTTCCCTTATTATTTTTTTTTCTTTTTAAATTCAGTTGGGGTAATTTCTATAACATCATCGGAATTCTCGTCAGAATCCGATTCATCGGAGAATTGGTAATCCTCCCAATATTTTGCTTCCTTAGCGGAAACACCATTGACCATAATTAACCTTAGTCGGTTGGTTGAGGATTTTCTTTTACTTAACCATTTTATTATTTCCCCCACCGGTTCTATTTCTTCATCCGGTTTCGATTCTTCTTCCGGTTCCGATTCTTCTTCTGGTTCCGACTCTTCTTCCGGTTCCTCTTCGGGAACTTGTGAATCAGTCCACGAATCATTCCAGTTTACATTTGACTCTTCATTATTATTAGGTGAGTCAATGGGACTTGTTCTAGAGGTAGACATCTATCACATAATATCAAACGCGTTAAGAGATTAATATATCACATAATATTCACATGTTAAAAATATATAGTTTCCAACAAAATTTGTTAAGCAATCATTTTTCAAGTAAACACGGTTGAAGTCCAGACTCACTAATGCATCCTAACAAACTCGATAAGACACACTAATGCAAAATTCTGGTTCTCTAAGACCAACGCTCTGATACCAACTGAAATGTCCCGTTCTTATTGATTAAAAACGTTCCATATTAATTGATTTCGTTGCGAGGTTTTGACCTCTATATGAGACGTTTTTCAAAGACTGCATTCATTTTAAAACAAACCATAACCTTTATTTCATCAATAAAGGTTTAAAAAGCTTTACGTAGATTATCAAATAATGATAATCTAAAATATCCTGTTTACACACGACCATTACATAATGGTTTACAATACAAATATGTTACATAAAAATATGTTTCTTGAATGCAGTTTTTACACAATATCATACAAGCATGGACTCCAAATCTCGTCCTTATTTATGTATGTGACAGCGGAAGCTCTTAATAATCACCTGAGAATAAACATGCTTAAAACGTCAACAAAAATGTTGGTGAGTTATAGGTTTAACCTATATATATCAAATCGTAACAATAGACCACAAGATTTCATATTTCAATACACATCCCATACATAGAGATAAAAATCATTCATATGGTGAACACCTGGTAACCGACATTAACAAGATGCATATATAAGAATATCCCCATCATTCCGGGACACCCTTCGGATATGATATAAATTTCGAAGTACTAAAGCATCCGGTACTTTGGATGGGGTTTGTTAGGCCCAATAGATCTATCTTTAGGATTCGCGTCAATTAGGGTGTCTGTTCCCTAATTCTTAGATTACCAGACTTAATAAAAAGGGGCATATTCGATTTCGATAATTCAACCATAGAATGTAGTTTCACGTACTTGTGTCTATTTTGTAAATCATTTATAAAACCTGCATGTATTCTCATCCCAAAAATATTAGATTTTAAAAGTGGGACTATAACTCACTTTCACAGATTTTTACTTCGTCGAGAAGTAAGACTTGGCCACTGTTGATTCACGAACCTATAACAATATATACATATATATTAAAGTATGTTCAAAATATATTTACAACACTTTTAATATATTTTGATGTTTTAAGTTTATTAAGTCAGCTGTCCTCGTTAGTAACCTACAACTAGTTGTCCACAGTTAGATGTACAGAAATAAATCGATAAATATTATCTTGAATCAATCCACGACCCAGTGTATACGTATCTCAGTATTGATCACAACTCAAACTATATATATTTTGGAATCAACCTCAACCATGTATAGCTAACTCCAACATTCACATATAGAGTGTCTATGGTTGTTCCGATATATATATAGATGTGTCGACATGATAGGTCGAAACATTGTATACGTGTCTATGGTATCTCAAGATTACATAATATACAATACAAGTTGATTAAGTTATGGTTGGAATAGATTTGTTACCAATTTTCACGTAGCTAAAATGAGAAAAATTATCCAATCTTGTTTTACCCATAACTTCTTCATTTTAAATCCGTTTTGAGTGAATCAAATTGCTATGGTTTCATATTGAACTCTAGTTTATGAATCTAAACAGAAAAAGTATAGGTTTATAGTCGGAAAAATAAGTTACAAGTCGTTTTTGTAAAGGTAGTCATTTCAGTCGAAAGAACGACGTCTAGATGACCATTTTAGAAAACATACTTCCACTTTGAGTTTAACCATAATTTTTGGATATAGTTTCATGTTCATAATAAAAATCATTTTCTCAGAATAACAACTTTTAAATCAAAGTTTATCATAGTTTTTAATTAACTAACCCAAAACAGCCCGCGGTGTTACTACGACGGCGTAAATCCGGTTTTACGGTGTTTTTCGTGTTTCCAGGTTTTAAATCATTAAGTTAGCATATCATATAGATATAGAACATGTGTTTAGTAAATTTTAAAAGTCAAGTTAGAAGGATTAACTTTTGTTTGCGAACAAGTTTAGAATTAACTAAACTATGTTCTAGTGATTACGAGTTTAAACCTACGAATAAGATAGTTTTATATATATGAATCGAATGATGTTATGAACATCATTACTACCTCAAGTTTAGTAGGTAAACCTACTGGAAGTGACAAGAAATGATCTAGCTTCAAAGGATCTTGGATGGCTTGAAAGTTCTTGAAGTAGGATCATGATACAAAAACAAGTTCAAGTAAGATTTTTACTCGAATTAAGATAGTTTATAGTTATAGAAATTGAATCAAAGTTTGAATATGAATATTACCTTGAATAAGAAAGATAACCTACTGTATATAACAAAGGTTTCTTGATCTTAGATGATTACTTGGAATGGATTAGAAAGCTTGGAAGTAAATTAGTAAACTTGAAGGGATTTTTGAAGTGTTCTTGAAGTGTTCTTCCTATGATGATTATAGCTTGATTCTTGAAGTGATTTTTGATGAAGATGATGATTAACTACTGGAAAAATACGTTCATAATAGTGTGTGTGTGTTGAGAGAGAATTAGAAAGAGAATTGGAAGTGAAATGGAGTGAATGATGAGTGGTGAGTGGGGTTAAAAGGAGTTCTAGTTAGTTGACTAGCTCATGGTAGAAGTTAAAATTGATTAGTCATACATGACATAATCAAGAGTGGAATCCCATGCTAGTTCCTATTGGTATATACCCATAGTAAGTACGTTTTGAAGCTGTGTATAATACGGGTAAGAATACGACTAAAATTCTTGATGAAAGAAAAGAATGGGAAAGTAACTGTAACCATTTTCGTTAAGTATGAGTGTTTTGATATATGTCTTGAAGTCTTCCAAAAGTATTTTAATACATCTAAATACACTACATGTATATACATTTTAACTGAGTCATTAAGTCATCGTTAGTCGTTACATGTAAGTGTTGTTTTGAAACCTTTAAGTTAACGATCTCAATTAATGTTGTTAACCCATTGTTTATTATATCTAATGAGATGTTAAATTATTATATTATCATGATATTATGATATATTAATATATCTTAATATGATATATATACATTTAAATGTCGTTACAACGATAATCGTTACATATATGTCTCGTTTCGAAATCCTTAAGTTAGTAATCTTGTTTATATGTATATAACTCATTGTTAATATACTTATGGAGATACTTACTTATCATAATCTCATGTTAACCATATGTATATCCATATATATATCGTCATGTCGTTTTTACAAGTTTTAATGTTCGTGAATCGCCGGTCAACTTGGGTGGTCAATTGTCTATATGAAACATATTTCAATTAATCAAGTCTTAACAAGTTTGATTGCTTAACATGTTGGAAACATTTAATTATGTAAATATCAATCTCAATTAATATATATAAACATGGAAAAGTTCGGGTCACTACAATTTGTTCCTTTCGTTCTGTTAACCCCTGGTCCGTAGACCTCACACTTCACCGCGCTATGACCATTTCTTTTACGCTTGTTGCAAAATTTGGTGCAGAACCCCGAGTGATACTTTTCACACCTTTGCCATAGCTGCTTTTGATTGTTGTCGTTGTTGCGGTTGTTATTGTTGTTGGGATGATTGTTGTAGTTACTGTTGTTGTTGTTGTTGTTGGGCCGTTTGTTGTAGTTACGATTGATGTTGCGATTGTTGGGATAGTTGTTGCGATTATTGTTGTAATTGCTGTTGTTGTTGTATTGTTGATTCTTATCACCGTTTTCCTCCCACTTTCTTTTGACTTGCTTCACATTGGCCTCTTCAGCCGCATGTTCTTTAATTCTTTCCTCAATCTGGTTCACTAGTTTGTGAGCCATTCTACATGCCTGTTGTATGGAGGCGGGCTCGTGTGAACTTATATCTTCTTGGACTCTTTCCGGTAATCCTTTCACAAACGCGTCGATCTTCTCTTCCTCATCTTCGAATGCTCTCGGACACAATAGGCACAATTCTGTGAATCGTCTTTCGTACGTGGTAATATCAAATCCTTGGGTTCGTAACCCTCTAAGTTCTGTCTTGAGCTTATTGACCTCGGTTCTGGGACGGTACTTCTCGTCCATCAAGTGCTTGAATGCTGACCACGGTAGTGCGTAAGCATCATCTTGTTCCACTTGCTCTAGATAGGTATTCCACCATGTTAACGCAGTACCTGTGAAGGTATGCGTAGCGTACTTCACTTTATCCTATTCAGTACACTTACTTATGGAAAACACCGATTCGACCTTCTCGGTCCTCCGTTTTAATCCGATCGGTCCTTCGGTTCCATCAAATTCTAAAGGTTTGCAGGCAGTGAATTCTTTGTAGGTGCATCCTACACGATTTCTTGTGCCGTTAGCTGCATTGCTAGATTAAGTGTTATTGTTGGTATGTAGCGCAGCCTGTACTGCGGCTATGTTTGCAGCAAGAAAGGTACGAAATTCCTCTTCGCTCATATTCATGGTTTGTCGAGTAGTCGGTGCCATTTCCTTCAAATAGTCAAATGAAACAAGTTAATCATACAGAATATTAAGAGTAGTCAATAGTATCTCGTAGCATAATATGAACTCATTTATAAAAGCTTTTTCTTCATATTAGCGTTTTATAAGTTTAAATTCGGGTAGTACCTACCCGTTAAGTTCATACTTAGTAGCTAATATATACAATTCAACTACTACAATTCTATATGAAAAACTGATTATAATAATATTTCGCGTTCAAACATTTTCACAATATTTTACAAACTTACAAGACCGCTTATTTTACATATAACATGAAATATAGCACACAATAACTTTGATACAAGATAGTTGTGAAGATAATTCTAGCTAGTACACAAGTCGTTCAGCAAAGGCAATAAAGACACGTAATTCATACGTCCAGAAACAAGTCATGCATTCTGGTTTTACTAGGACTACTTCCCATCCTTGGTCTTGTGGAACATAACCATTATGGCCGTTGATAAGACAGCGTGTTGTAACGTCGTCAAAGGGACGAGGGTTACGTAATGTCCAACAGTCCCGTAACAATCTAAAAACCTTGTTTCTCACCCCAACTACTGAGTCTGTCACTTGTGGGAACGTTTTGTTTAATAGTTTAGCCCGATGTTCTTGTTCTCACTTTGGTGAGAAGCGAACATTACTAACCCGTAAGCATAACATGCTTCTTTATATTGCATGTTAGCTTCTTTTTCTAAATCACGAAGTCCTATATTCGGATATATTGAGTCAAAATAATTTCTTAACCCGTTGCGTAAAATAGCATTTGGGTTCCCTGCAATATATGCGTAAAAGTAAACACATCGTAACTTATGGATTTCCCAATGTGATATCCCCCATCTTTTGAACGAAAGCCTTTTATAAACCAAGGCATTCTTGGAACGTTCTTCGAATGTCTTACAAACTGATCTCGCCTTAAATAGTTGTGCGAGGAATTCTGACCGACTCTAGACAAGATTTCATCAATCATGTCTCCGGGTAGGTCTCTTAAAATATTGGGTTGTCTATCCATTTTGTGTTTTTATACTGTAAAATAGACAAGAGTTAGATTCATAAAAAAAAATACTTATTAATACAAGCAATTTTTTTTTACATATATCATAAAGCATAAGCACACTATATTACATATATTACACCACACGAATACAACTATCTTATTCCGACTCGCTCGTTTCTTCTTCTTCGGTTTTGGTTCGTTTTGCCAAGTTTCTAGGGATATATGATGTTCCCCTAATACGAGCCGTCATTTTTCACATTGGTTTAGAAAAACCTGGTGGTTTAGAGGTTCCCGGGTTATTGTCACAACTTAAGAAATACGGGTGTTGACGATACATATAAAGTTCATCGGGTTTGGAATCAAAATTCTCTATTTTTATGCCCTTTCCCTTATTGTTCTCTTTTTCCTTATTAAATTGTGTTGGGGTAATTTCTATAACATCATCGGAATCCTTGTCGGGATCCGATTCATCGGAGAATTGGTAATCCTCCCAATACTTTGCTTCCTTGGCGGAAACACCATTGACCATAATTAACTTTGGTCGGTTGGTTGAGGATTTTATTCTACTTAACCATTTTATTATTTCCCCCACTGGTTCTATTTCTTCTTCCGGTTCCGATTCTTCATTCCGGTTCCGACTCTTCTTCCGGTTCCTCTTCGGGAACTTGTGAATCAGTCCACGAATCATTCCAATTTACATTTGACTCTTCATTATTATTAGGTGAGTCAATGGGACTTGTTCTAGAGGTAGACATCTATCACATAATATCAAACACGTTAAGAGATTAATATATCACATAATATTCACATGTTAAAAATATATAGTTTCCAACAAAATTTGTTAAGCAATCATTTTTTAAGTAAACACGGTCGAAGTCCAGACTCACTAATGCATCCTAACAAACTCAATAAGACACACTAATGCAAAATTCTGGTTCTCTAAGACCAACGCTCGGATACCAATTGAAATGTCCCGTTCATATTGATTATAAACGTTGCATATTAATTGATTTCGTTGCGAGGTTTTGACCTCTATATGAGACGTTTTTCAAAGACTGCATTCATTTTTAAAATAACCATAACCTTTATTTTATCAATAAAGGTTTCAAAAGCATTACGTAGATTATCAAATAATGATAATCTAATATATACTGTTTACACACGACCATTACATAATGATTTACAATAGAAATATATTACATCGACATATGTTTCTTGAATGCAGTTTTTACATAATATCATAAAAACATGGACTCCAAATCTTGTCCTTATTTTAGTATGCAACAGCGGAAGCTCTTAATATTCACCTGAGAATAAACATGCTTTAAACGTCAACAAAAATGTTGGTGAGTTATAGGTTTAACCTATATATATCAAATCGTAACAATAGACCACAAGATTTCATATTTCAATATACATCCCATACATAGAGATAAAAATTATTCATATGGTGAACACCTGGTAACCGACATTAACAAGATGCATATATAAGAATATCCCCATCATTCCGGGACACCCTTCGGATATGATATAAATTTCAAAGTACTAAAGCATCTGGTACTTTGGATGGGGTTTGTTAGGCCCAATAGATCTATCTTGAAGATTCACGTCAATTAGGGTGTCTGTTCCCTAATTCTTAGATTACCAGACTTAATAAAAAGGGGCATATTCAATTTCGATAATTCAACCATAGAATGTAGTTTCACGTACTTATGTCTATTTTGTAAATCATTTATAAAACCTGCATGTATTCTCATCACAAAAATATTAGATTTTAAAAGTGGGACTATAACTCACTTTCAGAGATTTTTACTTCGTCGGGAAGTAAGACTTGGCCACTGGTCGATTCACGAACCTATAACAAATATGTACATATATATCAAAGTATATTCAAAATATATTTACAACACTTTTAATACATTTTGATGTTTTAAGTTTATTAAGTCAGCTGTCCTCGTTAGTAACCTACAACTAGTTGTCCAACGTTAGATGTACAGAAAAAATTGATATATATTATCTAGAATCAATCCACGACCCAGTGTATACAGGTCTTAGGCTAGATCACAACTCAAAGTATATATATTTTTGGAATCAACCTCAACCCTGTATAGCTAACTCCCACATTACTGCATATAGAGTGTCTATGGTTGTTCCAAATAATATATACACATGGGTCGATATGATATGTCAAAATATTTGCATACGTGTCTATGGTATCCCAAGATTACATAATATATTAGAATACATGTATAATACAATATAAGTTAGCTAGGATATGATTAATATAGATTTGTTACCAATTTTCACGTTGCTACAACAAGAAAAATTATCCAATCTTGTTTTACCCATAACTTCTTCATTTTGAATCCGTTTTGAGTGAATAAAATTACTATTGTTTCATATTGAACTCTATTTTATGAATCTAAACATAAAAAGTATAGGTTTATAGTCAGAAATATAAGTTACAAGTCATTTTTGTAAAGGTAGTCATTTCAGTCGAAAGAACGACGTCTAGATGACCATTTTAGAAAACATACTTCCACTTTGAGTTTAATCATGATTTTTGGATATAGTTTCATGTTCATAAGAAAAATCATTTTCCCAGAAGAACAACTTTTAAATCAAAGTTTATCATAGTTTTTAATTAACTAACCCAAAACAGCCCGCGGTGTTACTACGACGGCATATGTCCGGTTTTACAGTGTTCTTCGTATTTCCAGGTTTTAAATCATTAAGTTAGCATATCATATAGATATAGAACATGTGTTTAGTTGATTTTAAAAGTCAAGTTAGAAGGATTAACTTTTGTTTGCGAACAAGTTTAGAATTAACTAAACTATATTCTAGTGATTAAAAGTTTAAACCTTCGAATAAGATAGCTTTATATGTATGAATCGAATGATGTTATGAACATCATTACTACCTCAAGTTTTATGGATAAAGCTACTGGAAATGAGAAAAATGGATCTAGCTTCAAAGGATCCTTAGATGGCTTAAAAGTTCTTGAAGCAGAATCATGACACGAAAACAAGTTCAAGTAAGATTTCCACTCGAAATAAGATTGTTATAGTTGTAGAAATTGAATCAAAGTTTGAATATGAGTATTACCTTGTATTAGAAAGATATCTTACTGTAAATAAGAAAGATTTCTTGAGGTTGGATGATCACTCTACAAGATTGGAAGTAAGCTAGCAAACTTGGAAGTATTCTTGATTTTATGAAACTAGAACTTGTAGAATTTATGAAGAACACTTAGAACTTGAAGATAGAACTTGAGAGAGATCAATTAGATGAAGAAAATTGAAGAATTAAAGTGTTTGTAGGTGTTTTTGGTCGTTGTTGTATGGATTAGATATAAAGGATATGTAATTTTGTTTTCATGTAAATAAGTCATGAATGATTACTCATATTTTTGTAATTTTATGAGATATTTCATGCTAGTTGCCAAATGATGGTTCCCACATGTGTTAGGTGACTCACATGGGATGCTAAGAGCTGATCATTGGAGTGTATATACCAATAGTACATACATCTAAAAGCTGTGTATTGTATGAGTACGAATACGGGTGCATACGAGTAGAATTGTTGATGAAACTTGAACGAGGATGTAATTGTAAGCATTTTTGTTAAGTAGAAGTATTTTGATAAGTGTCTTGAAGTCTTTCAAAAGTGTATGAATACATATTAAAACACTACATGTATATACATTTTAACTGAGTCGTTAAGTCATCGTTAGTCGTTACATGTAAGTGTTGTTTTGAAACCTTTAGGTTAACGATCTTGTTAAATGTTGTTAACCCATTTTTTATTAAATCAAATGAGATGTTAAATTATTACATTATCATGATATCATGATGTATTAATATATCTTAATATGATATATATACATTAAATGTCGTTACAACGATAATCGTTACATATATGTCTCGTTTCAAAATCATTAAGTTAGTAGTCTTGTTTTTACATATGTAGTTCATTGTTAATATACTTAATGATATGTTTACTTATCATAATATCATGTTAACTATACATGTATCCATATATATGTCATCATATAGTTTTTACAAGTTTTAACGTTCGTAAATCGCCGGTCAACTTGGGTGGTCAATTGTCTATATGAAACCTATTTCAATTAATCAAGTCTTAACAAGTTTGATTGCTTAACATGTTGGAAACACTTAATCATGTAAATAACAATTTCATTTAATATATATATAAACATGGAAAAGTTCGGGTCACTACAGTACCTACTCGTTAAATAAATTTCGTCCCGAAATTTTAACCAGCTAGAGGTGTTGACGTATCTTCTGGAAATAAATGCGGGTATTTCTTCTTCATGTGATCTTCTCGTTCCCAGGTGAACTCGGGTCCTCTATGAGCATTCCATCGAACCTTAACAATTGGTATCTTGTTTTGCTTAAGTCTTTTAACCTCACGATCCATTATTTCGACGGGTTCTTCGATGAATTGAAGTTTTTCGTTGATTTAGATTTCATCTAACGGAATAGTGAGATCTTCTTTAGTAAAACATTTCTTCAAATTCGAGACGTGGAAAGTGTTATGTACAGCCGCGAGTTGTTGAGGTAACTCAAGTCGGTAAGCTACTGGTCCGACACGATCAATAATCTTGAATGGTCCAATATACCTTGGATTTAATTTCCCTCGTTTACCAAATCGAACAACACCTTTCCAAGGTGCAACCTTAAGCATGACCATCTCTTCAATTTCAAATTCTATATCTTTTCTTTTAATGTCGGCGTAGCTCTTTTGTCGACTTTGGGCGGTTTTCAACCGTTGTTGAATTTGGATGATCTTCTCGGTAGTTTCTTGTATTATCTCCGGACCCGTAATCTGTCTATCCCCCACTTCACTCCAACAAATTGGAGACCTGCACTTTCTACCATAAAGTGCTTCAAACGGCACCATCTCAATGCTTGAATGATAGCTGTTGTTGTAGGAAAATTCTGCTAATGGTAGATGTCGATCCCAACTGTTTCCGAAATCAATAACACATGCTCGTAGCATGTCTTCAAGCGTTTGTATCGTCCTTTCGCTCTGCCCATCAGTTTATGGATGATAGGCAGTACTCATGTCTAGACGAGTTCCTAATGCTTGCTGTAATGTCTGCCAGAATTTTGAAATAAATCTGCCATCCCTATCAGAGATAATAGAGATTGGTATTCCATGTCTGGAGACGACTTCCTTCAAATACAGTGGTGCTAACTTCTCCATCTTGTCATCTTCTCTTATTGGCCCGAAGTGTGCTGACTTGGTGAGACGATCAACTATTACCCAAATAGTATCATAACCACTTGCAGTCCTTGGCAATTTAGTAATGAAATCCATGGTAATGTTTTCCCATTTCCATTCCGGGATTTCAGGTTGTTGTAGTAGACCTGATGGTTTCTGATGTTCAGCTTTGACCTTAGAACACGTCAAACATTCTCCTACATATTTAGCAATATCGGCTTTCATACCTGGCCACAAAAAATGTTTCTTAAGATCCTTGTACATCTTCCCCGTTCCAGGATGTATTGAGTATCTGGTTTTATGAGCTTCTCTAAATACCATTTCTCTCATATCTACAAATTTTGGTACCCAAATTCTTTCAGCCCTATACCGGGTTCCGTCTTCCCGAATATTAAGATACTTCTCCGATCCTTTGGGTATTTCATCCTTTAAATTTCTCTCTTTTAAAACTCCTTGTTGCGCCTCCTTTATATGAGTAGTAAGGTTAGTGTGAATCATTATATTCATAGATTTTACTCGAATGGGTTCTCTGTCCTTTCTGCTCAAGGCGTCGGCTACCACATTTGCCTTCCCCGGGTGGCAACGAATCTCAAAGTTGTAATCATTCAACAATTCAATCCACCTACGCTGCCTCATATTCAGTTGTTTCTGATTAAATATATGTTGAAGACTTTTGTGGTCGGTATATATAATACTTTTGACACCATATAAATAGTGCCTCCAAGTCTTTAATGCAAAAACAACCGCGCCTAATTCTAAATCATGCGTCATATAATTTTGCTCGTGAATCTTCAATTATCTAGACGCATAAGCAATCACCTTCGTTCGTTGCATTAATACACAACCGAGACCTTGCTTTGATGCGTCACAATAAATCACAAAATCATCATTCCCTTCAGGCAATGACAATATAGGTGCCGTAGTTAGCTTTTTCTTCAATAATTGAAACGCCTTCTCTTGTTCATCCTTCCATTCAAATTTCTTCCCTTTATGCGTTAATGCAGTCAAGGGTTTTGCTATTTTGGAGAAATCTTGGATGAATCTTTTGTAGTAACCAGCCAATCCTAAAAATTGACGTATATGCTTCGGAGTTTTTGGGGTTTTCCACTTTTCAACGGTTTCGATCTTTGCCGGGTCCACCTGGATACCTTCTTTGTTTACTATGTGACCAAGGAATTGAACTTCTACCAACCAAAATGCACACTTTGAAAACTTAGCGTACAGTTTTTCTTTCCTCAATACTTCTAGCACTTTTCTCAAATGTTCTTCGTGCTCTTGATCATTCTTTGAGTAAATAAGTATGTCATCGATGAAAACAATGACAAACTTGTCAAGATATGGCCCACACACTCGGTTCATAAGGTCCATGAACACAGCTGGTGTGTTAGTCAATCCAAACGGTATAACCATAAACTCGTAATGACCATAACGCGTCCTAAAAGCAGTTTTTGGAATATCATCCTCCTTTACTCGCATTTGATGATATCCAGAACGTAAATCGATCTTCGAATAAACTGACGAGCCTTGTAGTTGATCAAATAAGTTGTCAATTCTCGGCAGTGGATAACGGTTTTTGATGGTAAGTTTGTTCAACTCTCTGTAGTCAATACACAACCTAAATGTACCATCCTTCTTCTTGACAAACAAAACAGGAGCTCCCCATGGTGATGTGCTTGGTCGAATGAAACCACGTTCTAATAGTTCTTGCAGTTGGCTTTGCAGTTCTTTCATCTCGCTGGGTGCGAGTCTATAAGGAGCACGAGCTATTGGTGCAGCTCCTGGTACAAGATCTATTTGAAATTCAACAGATCGATGTGGAGGTAGTCCCGGTAATTCTTTCAGAAATACATCGGGAAATTCTTTTGCGACGGGAACATCATTGATGCTCTTTTCTTCAGTTTATACTTTCTCGACGTGTGCTAGAACAACATAGCAACCTTTTCTTATTAGTTTTTGTGCCTTCAAATTACTAATAAGATGTAGCTTCGTGTTGCCCTTTTCTCCGTACACCATTAAGGGTTCTCCTTCTTCTCGTACAATGCGAATTGCATTTTTATAACATACGATCTCTGCTTTCACCTTCTTCAGCCAGTCCATGCCAACTATTACATCAAAACTCCCTAACTCTACGGGTATCAAATCAATCTTAAATATTTCGCTACCTAGTTTAATTTCTCGATTCCGTCATATATAATCTGCTAAAATTAATTTACCGTTTGCTAATTCGAGTAAAAATTTACTATCCAACGGCGTCAATGGACAACTTAATTTAGCACAAAAATCTCTACTCTTATAGCTTCTATCCGCACCCGAATCAAATAAAACGTAAGCAGATTTATTGTCAATAAGAAACGTACCCGTAACAAGCTCCGGGTCTTCCTGTGCCTCTGCCAAATTAATATTGAAAACTCTTCCACGGCCTTGTCCATTCGTGTTCTCATGGTTCGGGCAATTTCTAATAATGTGGCCCGGTTTTCCACATTTATAACAAACTCCATTGGCATAACTTGCTCCGACACTACTTGCTCCGCCATTACTCATTCCGACACCATTTTTTCCTTTCGTTCTGTTAACCCCTGCTCCGTAGACCTCACACTTCGCCGCGCTATGACCATTTCTTTTACACTTGTTGCAAAATTTGGTGCAGAACCCCGAGTGATACTTTTCACACCTTTGGCATAGCTGCTTCTGATTGTTGTTGTTGTTGCGGTTGTTATTATTGTTGGGATGATTGTTGTAGTTACTGTTGTTGTTGTTGTTATTGTTAGGCTGTTTATTGTAGTTGCGATTGATGTTGCGATTGTTGGGATAGTTGTTGCGATTATTGTTGTAATTGCTGTTGTTGTTGTATTGGTGATTTTTATCACCGTTTTCCTCCTACTTTCTTTTGACTTGCTTCACATTGGCCTCTTCAGCCTCTTGTTCTTTAATTCTTTCCTCAATCTGGTTCACTAGTTTGTGAGCCATTCTACATGCCTGTTGTATGGAGGCGGGCTCGTGTGAACTTATATCTTCTTGGATTCTTTCCGGTAATCCTTTCACAAATGCGTCGATCTTCTCTTCCTCATCTTCGAACGCTCTCGGACACAATAGGCACAATTCTGTGAATCGTCTTTTGTACGTGGTAATATCAAATCCTTGGGTTCGTAACCCTCTAAGTTCTGTCTTGAGCTTATTGACCTCGGTTCTGGGACGGTACTTCTCGTTCATCAAGTGCTTGAATGCTGACCACGGTAGTGCGTAAGCATCATCTTGTCCCAGTTGCTCTAGATAGGTATTCCACCATGTTAACGCAGTACCTGTGAAGGTATGCGTAGCGTACTTCACTTTTTCCTCTTCAGTACACTTACTTATGGCAAACACCGATTCGACCTTCTCGGTCCACCGTTTCAATCCGATCGGTCCTTCGGTTCCATCAAATTCCAAAGGTTTACAGGCAGTGAATTCTTTGTAGGTGCATCCTACACGATTTTTTGCGCCGTTAGCTGCATTGCTAGATTCGGAGTTATTGTTGGTATGTAGCGTAGCCTGTACTGCGGCTATGTTTGCAGCAAGAAAGGTACGAAATTCCCCTTCACTCATATTCATGGTTTATCGAGTAGTCGGTGCCATTTCCTTCAAATAGTCAAATGAAACAAGTTAATCATACAGAATATTAAGAGTAGTCAATAGTATCTCGTAGCATAATATGAACTCATTTATAAAAGTTTTTTCTTCATATTAGCATTTTATAAGTTTAAATTCGGGTAGTACCTACCCGTTAAGTTCATACTTAGTAGCTAATATACAATTCAACTACTACAATTCTATATGAAAAACTGATTATAATAATATTTCGCGTTCAAACTTTTTCACAATATTTTACAAACTTACAAGACTGCTTATTTTACATATAACATGAAATATAGCACACAATAACTTTGATACAAGATAGTTGGGAAGATAATTCTAGCTAGTACACAAGTCGTTCAGCAAAGGCAATAAAGACACGTAATTCATACGTCAAGAAACAAGTCATGCATTCTGGTTTTACTAGGACTACTTCCCATCCTTGGTCTTGTGGAACATAACCGTTATGGCCTTTGATAAGACAGCGTGTTGTAACGTCGTCAAAGGGACGAGGGTTACGTAATGTCCAACAGTCCCGTAACAATCTAAAAACCTTGTTTCTCACCCCAACTATTAAGTCTGTCACTTGTGGGAACATTTTGTTTAATAGTTGTAGCCCGATGTTCTTGTTCTCACTTTGGTGAGAAGCGAACATTACTAACCCGTAAGCATAACATGCTTCTTTATGTTGCATGTTAGCCGCTTTTTCTAAATCACGAAGTCCTATATTCGGATATATTGAGTCAAAATAATTTCTTAACCCGTTGCGTAAAATAGCATTTGGGTTCCCCGCAATATATGCGTCAAAGTAAACACATCGTAACTTATGGATTTCCCAATGTGATATCCCCCATCTTTCGAACGAAAGCCTTTTATAAACCAAGGCATTCTTGGAACGTTCTTCGAATGTCTTACAAACTGATCTCGCCTTAAATAGTTGTGCGAGGAATTCTGACCGACTCTAGACAAGATTTCATCAATCATGTCTCCGGGTAGGTCTATTAAAATATTGGGTTGTCTATCCATTTTGTGTTTTTATACTGTAAAATAGACAAGAGTTAGATTCATAAAAAAAATACTTATTAATACAAGCAATTTTTTTTACATATATCATAAAGCATAAGCACACTATATTACATATATTACACCACACGAATACAACTATCTTATTCCGACTCGCTCGTTTCTTCTTCTTCGGTTTTGGTTCGTTTTGCCAAGTTTCTAGGGATATATGATGTTCCCCTAATACAAGCAGTCGTTTTCCACATTGGTTTAGAAAAACCTGGTGGTTTAGAGGTTCTCGGGTTATTGTCACAACTTAAGAAATACGGGTGTTGACGATACATATAAAGTTCATCGGGTTTGGAATGAAATTTCTCTATTTTTATGCCCTTTCCCTTATTGTTCTCTTTTGCCTTATTAAATTGTGTTGGGGTAATTTCTATAACATCATCGGAATCCTTGTCGGGATCCGATTCATCGGAGAATTGGTAATCCTCCCAATACTTTGCTTCCTTGGCGGAAACACCATTGACCATAATTAACTTTGGTCGGTTGGTTGAGGATTTTCTTCTACTTAACCGTTTTATTATTTCCCCCACTGGTTCTATTTCTTCTTCCGGTTCCGATTCTTCTTCCGGTTCCGATTCTTCTTCCGGTTCCGACTCTTCTTCCGGTTCCTCTTCGGGAACTTGTGAATCAGTCCACGAATCATTTCAATTTACATTTGACTCTTCATTATTATTAGGTGAGTCAATGGGACTTGTTCTAGAGGTAGACATCTATCACATAATATCAAACACGTTAAGAGATTAATATATCACATAATATTCACATGTTAAAAATATATAGTTTCCAACAAAATTTGTTAAGCAATCATTTTTTAAGTAAACACGGTCGAAGTCCAGACTCACTAATGCATCCTAACAAACTCGATAAGGCACACTAATGAAAAATTCTGGTTCTCTAAGACCAACGCTCGGATACCAACTGAAATGTCCCGTTCATATTGATTATAAACGTTCCATATTAATTGATTTCGTTGCGAGGTTTTGACCTCTATATGAGACGTTTTTCAAAGACTGCATTCATTTTTAAAACAACCATAACCTTTATTTTATCAATAAAGGTTTCAAAAGCATTACGTAGATTATCAAATAATGATAATCTAAAATATACTGTTTACACACGACCATTACATAATGGTTTACAATAGAAATATATTACATCGACATATGTTTCTTGAATGCAGTTTTTACATAATATCATACAAACATGGACTCCAAATCTTGTCCTTATTTTAGTATGCAACAGCGGAAGCTCTTAATATTCACTTGAGAATAAACATGCTTTAAACGTCAACAAAAATGTTGGTGAGTTATAGGTTTAACCTATATATATCAAATCGTAACAATAGACCACAAGATTTCATATTTCAATATACATCCCATACATAGAGATAAAAATCATTCATATGGTGAACACCTGGTAACCGACATTAACAAGATGCATATATAAGAATATCTCCATCATTCCAGGACACCCTTCGGATATGATATAAATTTCGAAGTACTAAAGCATCCGGTACTTTGGATGGGGTTTGTTAGGCCCAATAGATCTATCTTTAGGATTCGCGTCAATTAGGGTGTCTGTTCCCTAATTCTTAGATTACCAGACTTAATAAAAAGGGGCATATTCGATTTCGATAATTCAACCATAGAATGTAGTTTCACGTACTTGTGTCTATTTTGTAAATCATTTATAAAACCTGCATGTATTCTCATCCCAAAAATATTAGATTTTAAAAGTGGGACTATAACTCACTTTCACAGATTTTTACTTCGTCGGGAAGTAAGACTTGGCCACTGGTCGATTCACGAACCTATAACAAATATGTACATATATATCAAAGTATATTCAAAATATATTTACAACACTTTTAATACATTTTGATGTTTTAAGTTTATTAAGTCAGCTGTCCTCGTTAGTAACCTACAACTAGTTGTCCAACGTTAGATGTACAGAAAAAAATTGATATATATTATCTTGAATCAATCCACGACCCAGTGTATACACGTCTCAGGCTAGATCACAACTCAAAGTATATATATTTTCGGAATCAACCTCAACCCTGTATAGCTAACTCCCACATTACTGCATATAGAGTGTCTATGGTTGTTCCAAATAATATATACACATGGGTCGATATGATATGTCAAAACATTTGCATACGTGTCTATGGTATCCCAAGATTACATAATATATTAGAATACATGTATAATACAATATAAGTTAGCTAGGATATGATTAATATAGGTTTGTTACCAATTTTCACGTTGCTACAACAAGAAAAATTATCCAATCTTGTTTTACCCATAACTTCTTCATTTTAAATCCGTTTTGAGTGAATCAAATTGCTATGGTTTCATATTGAACTCTATTTTATGAATCTAAACAGAAAAATTATAGGTTTATAGTCGGAAATATAAGTTACAAGTCGTTTTTGTAAAGGTAGTCATTTCAGTCGAAAGAACGACGTCTAGATGACCATTTTAGAAAACATACTTCCACTTTGAGTTTAATCATGATTTTTGGATATAGTTTCATGTTCATAAGAAAAATCATTTTCCCAGAAGAAAAACTTTTAAATCAAAGTTTATCATAGTTTTTAATTAACTAACCCAAAACAGCCCGCGGTGTTACTACGACGGCGTATGTCCGGTTTTACAGTGTTCTTCGTGTTTCCATGTTTTAAATCATTAAGTTAGCATATCATATAGATATAGAACATGTGTTTAGTTAATTTTAAAAGTCAAGTTAGAAGGATTAACTTTTGTTTGCGAACAAGTTTAGAATTAACTAAACTATGTTCCAGTGATTACAAGTTTAAACCTTCGAATAAGATAGCTTTATATGTATGAATCGAATGATGTTATGAACATCATTACTACCTCAAGTTTTTTGGATAAAGCTACTGGAAATGAGATAAATGGATCTAGCTTCAAAGGATCCTTGGATGGCTTGAAAGTTCTTGAAGCAGAATCATGACACGAAAACAAGTTCAAGTAAGATTTCCACTCGAAATAAGATTGTTATAGTTGTAGAAATTGAATCAAAGTTTGAATATGAGTATTACCTTGTATTAGAAAGATATATTACTGTAAATAAGAAATATTTCTTGAGGTTGGATGATCACTCTACAAGATTTGGAAGTAAGCTAGCAAACTTGGAAGTATTCTTGATTTTATGAAACTAGAACTTGTAGAATTTATGAAGCACACTTAGAACTTGAAGATAGAACTTGAAAGAGATCAATTAGATGAAGAAAATTGAAGAATGAAAGTGTTTGTAGGTGTTTTTGGTCATTGGTGTATGGATTAGATATAAAGGATATGTAATTTTGTTTTCATGTAAATAAGTCATGAATGATTACTCATATTTTTGTAATTTTATGAGATATTTCATGCTAGTTGCCAAATGATGGTTCCCACATGTGTTAGGTGACTCACATGGGCTGCTAAGAGCTGACCATTAGAGTGTATATACCAATAGTACATACATCTAAAAGCTGTGTATTGTACGAGTACGAATACGGGTGCATACGAGTAGAATTGTTGATGAAACTTGAACGAAGATGTAATTGTAAGCATTTTTGTTAAGTAGAAGTATTTTTATAAGTATCTTGAAGTCTTTCAAAAGTTTATGAATAAATATTAAAACACTACATGTATATACATTTTAACTGAGTTGTTAAGCCATCGTTAGTCGTTACATGTTAGTGTTGTTTTGAAACCTTTAGGTTAACGATCTTGTTAAATGTTGTTAACCCATTGTTTATTAAATCAAATGAGATGTTAAATTATTACATTATCATGACATCATGATGTATTAATATATCTTAATATGATATATATACATTAAATGTCGTTACAACGATAATCGTTACATATATGTCTCGTTTCAAAATCATTAAGTTAGTAGTCTTGTTTTTACATATGTAGTTCATTGTTAATATACTTAATGATATGTTTACTTATCATAATATCATGTTAACTATACATGTATCCATATATATGTCATCATATAGTTTTTACAAGTTTTAACGTTCGTGAATCGCCGGTCAACTTGGGTGGTCAATTGTCTATATGAAACCTATTTCAATTAATCAAGTCTTAACAAGTTTGATTGCTTAACATGTTGGAAACACTTAATCATGTAAATAACAAAACATGGAAAAGTTCGGGTCACTACATAAGGTAACGGCAATTGATGAATCAAAGGACTTGGAAAATTGTCTCTTGATGAACTTATTGGAAATCTTAAAGTCCATGAGGTCATTCTAGAAAAGGATTAAGAAGCGAACAAAGTCAAAAAGGAAAAGAGCAAGTCAATTGCTTTGAAAGCCAAAGAAAGTGAAGAAGGTGATTGCGAAGAGGGTGAAGATGATATCCTAAATGACGATGAACAACTTGCATTTATTGTTCAATCGTTCAAGAAATTCTACCGAAGACCCGAAAATCACGTCCAAACTCCAATGGACTCAAAGAAAGCACCATTTGATTCCAAGAAGAAGTTCGTAAGAAAATGCTTTGGATGTGGTTATCCAAATCATTTGATAAGTGAATGTCTGAAAAGAAAGAACGAGAAAGCGTTTCTTGGAGGTGCATGGGACGATGAAGAAATTGAAACACAAGAACAAGGAAAGGAAACTTGTCTCATGGCCTTTGATGCAACGAGCTCGAAGAAAGATGATGAAGCTTGCCTAGTCGGATAAATCGACAATGAGGTTCTTCCAAACTCTTTTGAATTTAATTTTGATAATTTTGTTAAGCTTTTCAATCTAAGTAGTAGAGTTAGCACTAGCAACACTAAACTAAAGGAGGAAAATAGCTCACTTAAGTTAGAGGTGTCTAGGCTAAAAGAAAAAATAGCTAACTCACATGAATGTCTTAGTTGTGATGATCTAAAGCATGAAAATAAAACACTTAGAAAAACCATCATATTACTTGAAAATAGGATCAAATTTTCAATATATAATAAAAGTGAAAAAGTGTTAGAAGACATCTTAAGCGCTCAAAGAACAAGCAACAACAAGCATGGGTTAGGATTTAGAGAGAGCACCCTCAAAAGTAAATCATCAAAACAACAACCTATAGTGTTTGTTAAATCTCAAGAAAATCAAAATTCTACTAGAAACGTGCGGTCGAAGCACGGTCCGTGGGGTCGATCATAGGTCCACTGTTAATGGTTAAACCACCTAAAAGGGTAGAAAATAACGGGAATTCTTAAAACATATGACCAATCACTATATAAACCCTAGAAGGAAAATTGTTGAAACAAGGAATCAACCAAAAGGATACCACCACACCAAAGTCATAAAAAGATAGATTAGAGTTGGAATTTTTGTTGATAATCATCCTGGACCCAATAAACATGGGGTACCAAAATTATTAATCAACCAAATATAGGTTTGTCTAAATGACGTTGTACAAGAGGAAGATTGGATAATAGATAGCAGGTGTACAACGCACATGACGGGAAACAAGGACTTCTTCACAAGGTACAAAGAACATAATGGTGGTGACGTAATCTTTGGCGGTGATGTACGAGGTAAAATCGTTGGTAAAGGTAATATCACTAACTCTAAAATTACACTTGAAGATGTATTCCATCTTCCGTTCAAAGCTATGGTGGTAACTTCTACACCCTAGTAATTGTTGATGATTTTTCAAGATATACTTGGACACTTTTTCTAAAACACAAAATGAAGCTTTTGAGAGATTTGTAATTTTTGCTACAAAAATACAAAACTTGCGTGGGTGTACAATTGTCACCATACGAACGGATCATGGAAGAGAATTTGATAATGATGCCCAATTTGGAGTCTTTTGTGATTTACATGGAATTTTTCATAATTTATCGGCTCCTCGCACTCCTCAATCTAATGGGGTTGTTGAAAGGAAAAACCGAACTCTTCAATAAATGAATAGAAAATGTTAAATGAGCAATCAATCCCTCAAAAATTTTGGTGTGAAGTGGTCGCAACCTATACGTATATTCAAAATAGAGTCCTAATTAGACCATCATTGGATAAAACACCCTATGAAATTCTAATTGGTAGGAAACCCACCATAAGTCATCTTAGGGTATTTGGATGTAAATGTTTCATCTTGAACAAAAAGGAATACTTAACCAAGTTTGAACCTAAAGCCTATGAAGGAGTATTCCTAGGATATTCAGTAGAAAGCAAAGCCCATAGAGCTCTCAACAAATACACTAACGTCATCGAAGAGTCATTAGATGTCACCTTTGATGAAACTCCTCCACCTAAGTCCAAACCACTTGTAGATAATGATGTGATTGAACAAGAAGCCATTTTGACTAGCACAAACCAAGATGAGTCCAAAGAAGTTGAAGAAGCCAATGAGAGAGAATCTCACTTAGAGAATGATCCTAGTAAAGATAACTTAGAACCCTCAACCGACCTTAAACCTATTAAGGATCATCCTATAGAACAAGTCATAGGAGATATCAACACTAGAACCACACTATCACAAATCTTCAATCTAGTTGCAAACTATGCATTCATCTCCTAAATAGAGCCCAAAAATGTCAAGGAAGCATTATTAGATGAAAGTTGGGTAGAAGCCATGCAAGATGAATTAAATCAATTCCAATAGAGTGATGTATGGAATTTAGTTCCCTTACCAAGTGAGCAAAATATCATAGGAACCAAATGGGTATATAGAAACAAATTGGATGAAGATGGGAAGGTTGTTAGAAACAATGCTAGGTTGGTTGTACAAGGGTATAGTCAATAAGAAGGAATCGATTATGATGAAACCTTTACCCCCGTAGCTAGACTAGAGTCCGTTAGAATACTCCTTGCATATGCATGTGCTAATAACTTAAAACTATATCAAATGGATGTTAAAAATGCTTTTCTATATGGGATCATAAATGAAGAAGTATATGTGTCACAAACCCGGGCTTTGAAGACTTTGAAAAACCTTATCATGTGTTTAAACTTAAGAAATCCCTATATGGACTCAAACAAGCACCTAGAACTTGGTATGAGAGACTTAAAACCTTCCTTATTGATCATGGATATGAAATGGGAAAAATTGATAATACATTATTTGTCAAAAAGCATGAAAATGAATTAGTTAGCGTTCAAATATATGTTGATGATACTGTATTTGGTTCAACTAACGAATCACTTAGCAATGAGTTTTCTAAGTTAATGAATGATGAGTTTGAAATGAGCATGATGGGTGAACTCAAGTTCTTTCTCGGACTTCAAATTAAGCAACTAGAAGATGGAACGTTCATCAATCAACAAAAGTATATACATGATATGCTCAAAAAATTTGGAATGGAGAAATCAAAACCTATGGCAACTCCTATGGCCACCAATGTCAAGCTTACTCTTGAAGGAGAAGGAGATTCGTTCGATTGCACCAAGTATAGAGGAATGATTGGATCTCTTCTATATTTAATGGCAAGCCGACCAGATATCATGTTTAGTGTGTGCCTATGTGCAAGATTCCAAGAGAATCCCAAAATATCTCACGTAGAAGCGGTCAAAAGAATCCTTAGATATTTGAAAGGTACCATGCACCTTGGTCTATGGTATCCAAAGTTCACCGATGTTGACATTATGTGTTTTGTGAATTCCGATCATGAAGGATCATTGATTGATCGAAATAGTACAAGTGGTGTATGTGCATTTGTTGGGCTTTGTTTAACATCATTGTTCTCTAAGAAGCAAACATCTATTGCAATATCTACTACCAAGGCGGAATATGTTGCCGTATGGAGAGCATGTGCTCAAGTGCTATGGATGAAACAAACCTTCATCAATTACGGTATCATCTCTTCTGAAATACCTATTTTTGTGATAATATAGTGCTATAGACTTATCGAAAAATCAAATATTACACTCTATGACTAAATACATAGACATTAGGCACCACTTTTTACGTGATCATGTCCAAAAAGAGAATATTGTGATTGATAAGGTAGATTCCACAGAAAATATTGCTGATATCTTCACTAAACCCCTTAAAAAGGAGACCTTCACTCTACTTAGGAATGGTTTGGGTATGATGGAACTTGTGCGTTGAATTAACTTACTAAACACGTGCAGTCGAACCACGGCTGACCGTGGGGTAGACTGAACAATAGCTGATGGCTATTTTGTCCTTTTCCTCACCATCTTTATTATCTAAACCACCTTTTACCAACCCCACTCCTTTCTTAAACCCCAACCACTAGATTTCAAACATGCATTGTCTCCCTTCTCTCCAACATCTAGTGGTCCTCAAAAGGTAAGCTTCAAAATCTTTTTAATCATGCTTACTTTACAAATTTTCTCATGTGATTCTCAATCACTTGCATAATCTCACATGAGAATAATTTTGTGTCTTTCATAACTAATAGGAACACTTGTTTTGATGCTTAACCTATCAATTGTGTGAAAAATTATCTTATACAAGTTTCAACTCCTAGAGTGCCAAGTAGGAACTTTTTCTTGCATAATCCACACAAGTTGATTTTCTTTTCAAACCACTCATACACACACAAATGTTTGAACAAGATCTTATAATAATTATCAATCTCATGATACTTATCAAGCAATGGCAAACAAAAATTGAAATGATGAATCTTGTCTAACTTTTCAAAATGGCACACCTTACTTGTTTTCAAAAATGTGTCTAGACAAGAATTAATCGACATATGTCCAACATGTAGGTTTTCAAAATCATGTCATCAACATGGATTTTGCTAAAATACTCATGTTCCTAGGAAAAGAGTAACACACGAGTGTAATGTGGGGCATATCATCAACGACAAATGGAAACTCGACCACTTCATGAAGAAAGACTTGTTCACTATAAAAAATTTCTAAACCTCCACTAAACATTCACTCAAAAAGAATGTTTTTCATTCTTAAATCTAGATGAGGTTATCTGCCCATCTCTTATCCGAGAATTTTATGCAAACTTTGAACTTGTCAACACTAATCAAGTTAAATATAAACTCGGTAGGGAGTTTCACACTTGGCCTCTTTCATACTTTGCTTCGGTAATGAAAATTCCCTCACAAGGTCGTGACTCTACACTCCTCGAATTGACTTTAGATCTTTACACCTAACTTATCCCATACAAGAAGTGCTATCTACCATCACTCATTCAGAAGCACCTCAAACTCTCAATCGCTGCATTCGTATTCAAGATTCCAAAATCCAACATCATCTTCAACTCCTTCTAAGCGTCATCCAACACAATATCTTTTGTAGGGAGAATTTGGTTGATCATCTCTCGGGAACCGAGGTAGCCATACTATGGTCCTTTCTTTCAAACGAGGCCATAAACCTAGCCTTTGTTGTAATCCAACGAATGGAAACTCTTCAAAATCTTCCTAATCATCCGCTTCCTTATTCCATTCACCTAAATCGCATCTTACGCCACCTAGGGATGATAACACCCCTAGAGATTCATTGCTCGGTGTCAACCACTCCACTTACCTTCTGGATCGCTACTCTCGTCACTATCCTCTCTTCCGACACTGAGGACTCGGACATCTCGGACGCCGTCAGCACCAATGCTAATTATCTTTAAAAATGTTGGTTAGAATTGTCTTAAGGGCGAGTTGTTATGCTAAATCTAGTTCATGATTAAGACTTACGCTTAGGATGTGTTATGTATTATTATTATGACTTATGTGTACTAATGATCTTTTTTTA
Organism: Rutidosis leptorrhynchoides; assembly: GCF_046630445.1. Lineage (NCBI taxonomy): Eukaryota > Viridiplantae > Streptophyta > Magnoliopsida > Asterales > Asteraceae > Rutidosis > Rutidosis leptorrhynchoides. The sequence continues at coordinate 468,897,216 of NC_092333.1, forward strand.
TCAGTTTTATATTGCACATTTCAAGGGGGAGCTATATCATTAACCGCTATGTACTATTCAAGGGGGAGCATTACTCTAGGGCGCGCTTAGTTTCAGGGGGAGATAACCTTTTTGCTTCGACAAAAGGGGGAGAAAGTGTATGGTAAGTGATGTTAACACATGTGTTGTATTATACGCTTAAGCACACTTACATAGGTTTGTTATCATAAAAAAAGGAGAGAATGTTGGTTAATGATCCAATAATAATATTCAAATGTTAACCACTTTGTTTTGATGATGACACCGAGTCTTGTGTTCTTAAACAACGTATAATACAACACAAGTTCACAAGCCTACACTATCTCTAGCAAATGACCAATACACAAAATCGATGAGTTAAAAGAGTGATTTGAAAACATACTGAAGGAGCACGGTTGGTCCACGGTCGACTGTATGCCAGAACGTGGATACCATGTACCTTTGTTCTTCGAAACAAGGTACACGGTCGACTCCACAGTTAGCAGTGGGTCGACCGCAAAAACTAACTGTCCGATTTTTTGATCGAAAAATGTTTGACTACTTCGGGGCATCTATACTTTACAAAACTTGTTTAAACATACTTAGAATAGTTGCCTCCTTCATATGCAAATGAGTTCTGGTTACTAAAACACTAATTTTGGTTAATCACATTTAATGACACCTTAATGACACTATTAGCCTATGATTAAGATTAAACTTTCAAGTATGGCTAAATGCTATTTTTCAAGGTATATCTTTATAAGTCTAAAAGATAATTAATAAAACTTAAATATGGTCATTAAGTCTTAATTAAAGAGATGCTATCCACTTGATTAATCATTAAGCACTAATTAAGTGTTTAATTAGAGTTTAGTGTAAACTCCCAAAAGTCTTCACATAAAAATAAGGTAGTCTAAATTGGAAGCTTGCAAGTAACCAATAAGAGCACATACTTGGAAAACTAGTATTGACAAAAGGGTTGAAGACTTGTGACTTAAAGTTTGGAAGCATATGGTTGTCATGGGATCAAAATTTCGCATTTTCCTTAAAAGGAAATCAACGACACATCTCTAGTACAAAGTGACTTACCCCTTTCAAGCTAAGGTCAACCTCAAAGAATACCTCCAAGACAAAAGGGGTAATGCAGGTCTTTTCAGATGTTTTTGGCATCTAATTGCAGCCATCCAATAAGGGAAAAAGCCAAAGTAAAAGATCTCAAACGGCTAAAAAATTCAGAGGACAGGTCTGCACGGTCAACCCACGGCCGACCTTGGGGTAAGCCGCGGTCATCCGGGTTTGAAATTCTCTTGCCTATAAAAGCCAAACCTTGGAGCACTTGAAGACTCACCTCTTGCACTTACATTTCAATATATTTACTAATATCATTCAAATCTCATTGTTAACAATTTAGAGTGATTCAAGCAAGAGTGTGTGTAAACTTAGTTGTGAGTTTACTTGTAAATTATCTTCTTAAAGGGATCTAGAAGATATGTGAGGTTTCACTTAGTGGTAGCATTAGGATCTTGTGGTAAGAGTTGATTGGTGATTGTGAATTCTTCAACGGGACGTAAGGGTTCATAAGTTGCGGCTTATCAAGGAGCTAGTGTTGTATCCGGACACTCCATCGAGTTTGGAGCATCATAGTGAAACTAACTCTTAATTTGTTAGAGTTGGGGAGTGGATTAAGGAAGATTAGTTAATATCTTCCCGAACCACTATAAATCTATGTGTTTGTTCTCTTATCCTTTATCTACTTGTTTATCATATTTGTGAACAAACTATTCAAGTCACACTATAGTAATTTCAAGTTCTAAATCGAATTTTGTTTTTAAAATTACACTAAGTAACTATTCACCCCCCTCTAGTTACTTACAAACATAAAAGGCAACTTTATTGTTGTGCTGGTTCCACGACATATAGGACAACCCAGTATGACATACTTTGCTGTCTACTATATGTATGTATAGACCATCCAGTATGACAAGGCCTTTTAATTGATCACTGTTTGTAAAAAGAAGAACTAAATAGCTCACATAATTAAAAAAAAAATACAATTTTAATGGACCTCATTTAATTCTAATGATTTAAATTAAATTAACGATAAATCAACTGTAACAAAAGACTTTTGTATTTAATACAAAAAATATCTTGAGGTTTTTAAATCATAAAATTTGAATTAAAACCTACTGCATTTAATGCCTAATGGGATTCATGAGTGTTCAAGCCGGTTAAACGTCATTTCAACAGTCTGCTACACCTTGAAAACATTCCAGACTGTCACATCTGCTCACGCACCTGCAGGTGTCAGTTTCAATTTTCTCTCTCCTGTACTTTTTCAGCCAATCCGTATGGTTTAAATAGGGTGATTCATTTTCCTTTTAAAACCTTTGGTTAATCAACATTTAAATCCCTATTTTCTCTCAAAAACCTCTAAATCTTCATATCTTCAAATCTTTATCTTCATCTTCTAATACTCAACAGTAGCATTACAACAACAACCCATCCAGAACCAACCTAAGGAACAATAGCCACCACAACAACAGCATCAAGAGGAACCATAACAACAGCAACAGGAGGAACCACAACAACAAGCTTTATTTGCTCTTCACCCAAATCTCATCAAAGCAGAACCTACACCATCTCATAAACGTATTCGCCTTTCATGAGGCAATGCTGCTCATACCTTGTCTATCCTTAAATCAAAGAAGGATTTGGGATTCGAATCCATAGTAGAATACCTCATGAAATCCCCCAGTGCTAGATCCGTTCTTGGTGATCCATCTCGATTATATCCAGCCTGTCTTGGCCAATTCTGGTATATGGCAAGTGATATAGCTGAAACAGAAGGTTTTATTTGTGCGGTGTCGTTAGGTCGCAACACGTCAGAATCAACCACCAAGAGGGGGGTACTGTTTTAATTTTATATTTGGCGGGGCCTAAATTGTACTACTCCTTAGTATGAGTAAGGGAAGTATGACCTAGAGTCATATTTTTGAGATATCAGTAGAATTGACCCTATATTTAAGACTAAGATAGTTATGAAAGAGTAGTGGTTACTTTTTGGGATTTTCTAATTTATAAGACAGATAAAGTAAATGCGATAAAATTTGTAATTCAGATAGGGTTAAAGTAAGTGCATACTATGATTTCATCAGTTATTCTGCCGAGATTATGGAATGCTGGCTCACGAATAGGAAGAGGCCTTGTATTCATTACACTGGTCCTAAATGCCCCTGTCGTAAGACATGTCACTGGGTACTGTGCTAGGCTTGAAGATTCTGAATAGACAGCAACATCCCTTACCCCCAACGCCCATGCAGTCTGACTATAGGCATACACATTCTGACGACTAATCCAATTGAGCGACTCGGTTGGTTGCTTCGCTGGAATTGATTAACCCTAGGTTGTTGATTGAATCTGGGATTTGGTGGGCGAGCTGGGTATTGAACATAACAGACTGAACCGTCAGGGTTTTCATACTCAACTTGATATTCTTCAGTGAGTTGCGGGTTGGTACAATTAACACAAGCCTGAGCTTGGTTGACCTGCTGCGGCTGCATCTTTAATTCTCCGAGTTGTTTAGTGAGAGATTCCATCTTATCCGTTAGGGATTTGATGGCCTCCGTTTGATTGTTAAGTGCAGAGAGTGGGGCAGATGATGAAGTTGTTTCACCACTGTTCCAGTCATGATGATGCATTGTCATGTTCTCGAGCAATTCTCATGCTTCGTCTGCAGTTTGGTTCATCAGATTCCCTTGAGCTGCTGCATCGATCGTCGCATTTGATTTACCGTAAGACCATTGTAGAAGGTACAGATTTGGGCTGACCATTCTAGCTGGTGATTAAAGGCATTTCTTCAGCAGGGTTTTGAATCTCTCCCATGTAGTGTAAAGAGATTCATCATAACTTTGTTTGAAGTTAATGATGTCATTGTTTAGTTTGGTTTGTTTAGAAGGAGGGAAATATTTGGTTAGGAATTTAGTAGCCATCTCCGTCCATGACGTGATGGAATTTTTTTCCAATCCTTCGAACCAGGTTTGAGCATGATGAGTGAGAGAATAGGGAAACAAGTATAGCCGGACTATATTTTGTCATATCCCTGGCTGTTTGTAGGAGTTCGAAAGAGATATGAATTTATCAAGGTGAGAATTAGGATCGTCATTCGGTAATCCATGAAACTGACAGCTATTCTGGATGAGATGGATGATGTAATGTTTTAACTCGAACGAGTGTCCTTGAATCTCTGAAAATCTGACCGGTCCTCCTCGACCTTCAATCGAGGGTTTGGTATTTTTTGCTAAAGTAACGCGTAACGCCATTCGATTTCTGATTCGTGCTTCCTTGCGTGCTTTAGAGATTATTGTGTCTGGATCAGGTACGAATAACAACGGCCCTGGTCTAGATCGGGTTTAGGTCATGCACTGGGTATGCCCTTTTGTTTTTAATTTTAAGCAGATAAACTAAATTTCTAAAGTAATCTAAGGTAAGCTAAGCTAGTCTAAGGTAGTCTTAATCTATGGTAGTCTAATCTAAAGTAGTCTAATTTTAAAGTAATCTAATTTAACTAACTATCCTAAGGTTGAATATGTTTTTGGTTCTGGCTACTGATTCCCTGGTGTTTCGATAACAGCGCTCCGCACGAACTATTCAACAAACCAAGTGGCCAGGCCGACTACGGAGAGGCAAGATCCTTTTGGTCCCAATATAACTAGAGACTGTTCAGAAAATCCAACAACCAAGTCCATGTATAATTGTCTTTCTTAGACACCACTAAATGCTTGTGAATAAGTTTGATAGAGAGCAGTATTGTCTGATACTAGTTCCCCGACAACGGCGTCAAAAACTAGCTTCCCTCTTGATATGGCTGAAACGGACGGTTTTATTTGTGCGGTGTCGTTAGGTTGCAACACGTCAGAATCAACCACCAAGAGGGGGGGGGGGTACTGTTTTAAACTTATATTTAGCGGGGACTAATCGTACTACTCCTTAGTATGAGTAAGAGACGTGTGACCTAGAGTCGTATTTTTGAGATATCAGTAGAATCGAACCTATATTTAAGCCTAAGAAAGTTATGAAGGAGTAGTGGTTACTTAATTTTGGGATTTTCTAATTTATAAGACAGATAAAGTAAATGCGATAAAAATTTTAATTTGGATAAGGTTAAAGTAAGTGCATACTATGATATCATCAGTTATTCTACCGAGATTATGGAATGCTGGCTCACGAATAGGCAGAGGCCTTGTATTCATTACACTGGTCCTAAAAGCCCCTGTCGTAAGACATGTCACTAGGTACTGCGCTAGGCTTGAAGATTCTGAATAGACAGCAACATCCCTTACCCCCGACGCCCGTGCAGTCTGACTACAGGCATATACGTTCAGACGGCTCATCCAATTGAGCGAATCGGTTGGGTGACGTATTAACATTCCACAAAAGTCTAAACTTTCTTAAGCATAATAGAATACATGGTTTACCATATCTGAGAGACGTGATGTGTTTCAATGCTTTCGTTAATGATTACTTTTAAAAGATAGTTAGACCCTTAAAAAGAGTTCAACCATAAAGAACACCATGTCCAAGTCAAGCTGACTTCCATGAACACGTTCGGTTATCCTAACGGTCTAATCCTTTATGTGTCTAAACAAACAGTTCCTTAATTAACTAAGAATCCCTCAAGCGGGGTGCAATGCTTGAGACCACGATATGGTGCAGTGTACTAATCAACACTGACCGGGTTCCATGGCCTTACTAAGCAGATGTATAGCTTACAACAACCATTGTGCTTCAGCATGCACGTACGAAGTTTATATGCTTGGTGACTACACTAGCATGGTCTGGGACCGATAATGTACTAAGGATCTAGTCAGATGTTTCACTACGAAAGAGTCCTCAGTTGGAATCCAAAGCTCGATAGACTTACTACAACCGGTGTGTCTCAGTCGATCTTATGTTGTATCCGATAGACTTCTCTTACCAAGGGGTGACATAGATAGTGTACTCTGAATCGAGGTTCGCGACTTCCCAATAACAGAGCCAATAACTACGTTCTATTAGTTGGAAAAGCAATTGAGTTTAAAGCATAATCGGAAAGCATTTCAACAGCATACACAAACCATAACATTATTTCGGCATTACAACTGCTTACATCATAGCATACACTAAAGATAACTACTCGCTAATCATGGCAACAATATCACAGAACATAATGATAGAAGACATTATATAAAGATAAAGGATAGAAGTACCAGTAGATTAAATGAGTTTCGAATACAAAAGTGACAACTTCAAGACTCCAGACAGCTCCTAATACAATCTTCGGCGTTCTTCTTCGGGTACTAGGTTTCCTGCACGGAGTCAAAGACCTTGAGAGTGTGACTAATATTGTACAAGAGAGAGAAAGAAGTAAATTGAAGTGTGTGTTGGAATGAATGACAAAGACCCTTTAAATAAGCCTAAATTTTCCATGCAAATGGCTGGAAGGCCGTTTGTAGGGGCCGTTTGCCAAGTCAAGCTGTTTGCAAGGGCCATTTGTCTGACTAATTTGGCAGGCCGTTTGTGAGCCAGGAAAGCTGTTTGGCATGCCGTTTGGCTTGCCTGGTCAGCTGAAATTCCTGGATCGTAACTTGATTTCTTGTCTTTCACCGTTTTCGCTCTAGAATCTTCGTTTTAGCTCTGATTCTCTTGATTCTTTTTGCACCGTCTTCGTAATTACTTTTTCTTCAATTTTAACCATCGAAGTGGGTATTTTGCCAAAAAAGTTCGAATCTTTCTTGTTTTTGGGCCTTAATACCGGGGTGAAAACGTGACTTTTTAGCCGATATCAGCAAGGATTGCCAAAACTTCTGAGTGTAATACATGAATCCAAGGCATGGTAACCGAAGCTATTGATTATTCAATCACCTCTGAGAACATTCGCCAAGCTCTTCAACTGCCAGCAGGTTCCTTTGTTGATTCTTTAACAGTGATGAGTTTAGAAAGGAGGTCCTGCAATTCATTGATTATGAGGGCGGGCTTACTAGTCATAGTCCATTGAGGAAGAACATGCCATCAAATTGGAACTATTTCTTTGGCATACTGACTCAATGTATGAGTCAAAAAACTGGTAGCTTTGACCAGTGTTCTGATTTTGAGTTGAAAATTGGTCATGGGTTGATCTTTAATCGAAAAATCGATTATGCTACTGAGATTTACATAAACCTAAGGGAAATGGTGGTTGCACCAATCAGAAGTGAATTGATTCCATTTCCAAGATTTTAAAGTCTTGTGTTTGAAAAAAAAAACTCAATGATGTCTATGGGAGCATCACTGATCCAACTGTTGACTTGAAACCAAAACAGGGTGAAATTCCAAAGTATACACCTGTTGAACCTTATACTGGTCCTTTACCAGCTATGCTCCAGTACCTTGCTGCCAAGGGAGGAGCAAATCTTTCGACTGCCTCTATCAATGCACCAGCCACGAGGAAGGTTCTCAGCCAAAGCCAGCAGCACCAAAGAAGCAGCCAGCTACCACAACTGGAAGAGTCACCATAATAAAAACTGGTAAAGCAGTAGTTGTATTAGAATCTAGTGTTCTCTGATAACAAAGAACAACCCTAGTCTTATATACTAACTACCCACTTCTAGTTTTGGAACTTGTAGCTTATCCATTTCTTGGTAACATGCAAGTCTAAACGTGCAAAAGCTAGCTACAAGCATGCCAAAGGGGAGAAAGCACCCGTCTCAACTGCTGTTCATGTGAAGGAGACGGCTATGGAACCTATTGCGTCTCTAGACAAATCATCAGCAATCTCTAACATAATTGAAAATCTTTTATCTGCTGACACAAATCTGAAAGTGGAGCTAAAGGTATTATCTTTGCTCCCAAGCTGACTGGTTTCAAAACTAGTGTTAGGAGGAATAGCAACCCATATTTCTCTAACTAGGCACTTCCACATTTTTCAAAAAAAAATCTCCAAGAAATATCCTCTACTGACAGTACAACCAGCAGAGAACATACTTGACCCTCAAAGCAGACTTGAGTTTGGTCTTCATCATGTTGCATCAGCTCAGGCTACTGCACAACCTAGTTGCAACTTAGATCACGAATAGAGTCACACTAATATATCTAAACCTGATAAAACTCTTACACAATATGAGTCAACACGTGTTTTCAATGAGTTAGCAGAGTCACATCTGCACTTACAGACATAAAACTCTGTCTCAATCGAAAGGCCGACTAAAACACAAGTTTGTCCCCAAAGACGAACAACAGATTCAATTGTTAACTCAAATTTATTTGGTTGTACTTTTGCTAACATAAAATGTTACCTTATTACAGATGATAATCTTTCAGAGGGTAGAGAAGCTAATGCGATTGAAAAGTCTGCCTCTGCTAATGTTGGTACTGGTGCAACTGCTACTGTTGATGAGGAAATGGCTACTGCTGGTGATGTATTCATTCCTGATATTGTTAATGACACTGATGACCAAACTACTGCTGGTGATGTAGTTGATTCTAGTGATATGGTCATTGATCCTATCTATGCTGGTGGTAATCTTGGTGTTGGTGCTATCATTCTCAGGCATTCTATTTCTCTAGATGTTGCTGGTAATATTATTGTTTTTGATGTGGCACCAGATGCTGGTTCTAAGGGTGACTCTGTGGGTGCTGATGATCAACTTACTAGTGCTAATGTTTTTGATACTGCTTATATGGTGTTTGAATAAATTTCTTCTAATGCAGCTGGTAATATGGTTATTTCTGATCTTGCTAGAGATGCTGGTACCCAGGGTGAAAGTATGGATGCTGGTAGAAACAAAGCTGATGTTGTTAATGTTGAATCTTCTAAGGGTGCTGATACTGATAAAAGGCTCACAGTTGCTGATCCAGATAAGGTTGTCCCCAAGTTCTCTACAAGGGGGTAACCATTGCTCCACAAATTGCCATACTGGTTGATCAGCTGACTATTGATCCCCAGATTGCACTGGTTGAAGCCAGCAAACTACTCAAAGAGGAGTTAATAGAGTTGTATCAATAATTAGATGAACCAGCTTGAGATGAGGTGTTTGAGAGGCTGACCACACTTGAAAATATAAATGAGCAGTCATACTATGACTATTTTGGTATGCATTCTGCTGACTCTCCATGGCCTGGTCATTGGAAGCTTCTTAAATTTCAGCTTGATCCCAATACTAGTAAGGTCACTATTCATGATGTTCCTAATTCGCCAGTACCTTCTGATTCATCAGCTTCTTCCTCATCATCTTTTGATGGAGATGCTGACCAAGGTACTCGTAAGGACGAGCCAGTAGTTTCTTATACAGCTACTGGTTCCAATGACATACTCATGGATCTTGATGATGCTGCTGATTCACTTGACAAGGATAACATTGGTTCTAAGCCTTCGGGTGAAGGTAAAAATATTGGAGATCATGGTGATGAGTCTAATGATGACCTTCCAATTCCATCACCCCACAATGTAATTCCAGTTCACGTTGTTACTCCACCACCACCACCTGGCAGATTGGATGTAGCTGAATTGGAAGGGTTATCTACCCTTGCAGTATATAGTACTGTTGCCAAAATCACACCATCAGTGCAGCAGACCATTGAGGAGACTGTTGTCCACTCTGTGGGCAAAGCTCTCCAGCTTGTTGATCAAGCCACCACATCTTCTGTTGAGGGAAGACTGCGTTAGATCACTGCTTTCACTGACCTTGTAGTTGCTGATATCCAATGACATCATGAACAACAAAATGCAATCAATCAACGCATCCTTTCTCATGAAGAATACCTTGCCAATCTTACAAAACTTTCAAGAAGAGCTGGATCTGGAAAGGGCAAGGTTATACTATCTTAATGAGGAGAACATGGTGCTTGAGGATGGAATTGAGGATTATCATCGGCAGATGGCTACTATAGTACCAGTGGCAGAGTACCTTTATCTTGCTGAGACTTTACACCGAATGGCTGAACTTCAATCAGATGTCCGTGCTAATGTGGATTAAATTGCCATGGGTGTGTCCAGAAATGAAGTTTGTACTACTAATCTCTGCCTGAAAATTTATGGTGTTGATCCAGGAGCTCACCTCTCTCCATGTGATGCTGATTGGAATCACTTTGCCTGGTCCAACCCAGAAAGTGACAGTGATTGTGAAATTATTATTCTCCCAGGCTCCACTTCAACCCCTGTTGATGACAAATGGGGGGGGGGGGGGAGGGGGGGGGGGAAGAAAGATAAGAAAGAAAAGAAAAGAAAACAATCTGAGGTGGAGCATGAAAAGGTTCCAAAGCAGCGAATGAGAGATGATGATGGTGATGATCAAGGTAATACTGGCCCTAAGCCTAGCAACGCTCATACTGAGGCAGGTGTAAAAGATGCTAATACTAGTGATTCTCAAACCAGCAGGCCTGATACATTTGCTGATGATATTGATTCTGGCAGTAAGCCCAGTGATGCTGTTATAGCTGCTGAGCTGGCTGAATCTTTTGTTGTCTCTAATTTCGTTAAAATGAAAATTAGAAAGACATCAGAAGATACATCAGGAACTCAATGATGCCTTCAACTCAAGGTTCGAGGCTTATGCTGACAAAAAGAAGAAGAAAATCAATTATCGCATAAGTCTCACTGGTGAACCACTAGATATTCACAACCAGCTTCTTAGTCGCAGACATCACATGAGAGATTAGCGAAAAAGAGAAGCTAAGTTCATGGTGAAATATGACAAGAAGAGGGCAAAATTGTATGCTGAAAGAGCTGAAAGAATAAGGAATATAATTGCTGAAGAACTTCAAGAGTACATGCAGTCTGATAGATTTAGGAAAGAAAAATCAACTGTATTTTTGCAGTGGTTAGCTTCTGGGATGAAAACCAACAAATCAGCTCCATCAGCAATTTTAACACATCCAGCAGCTGAACAGAACCAGTAGAGGTTGTTCAACCTCATGCTGGTAATGAAGAGAAACCAGTAGAGACTAATCAGTCTGCTACTGAGGGGGAGTAGCATGTTTCAACTCTCCTCTTGGCCACACAAGAACAAGTGTTTCAACAAGAACCATCACCTGAACCCATACCTATTGATAACAAAGGGTAAAATCTGCTCCTAGGGATAACCATCCCCTAAGAAAAGAACCCCTATTTGAGGCAGGTGATGAAAGAACTGTGCCAAGTGTTCAACTAGTTGATATCATAAAGTTAGTTGGTGCTGAAGATACATTCAGGAGTGCTGTGATTGAAGACCTAGCCAGAAGTGTGTTGTTGGGTGAAAAAAGAGTTGAAGACCCAGCAAAGGAGGATGAGCTGGGTGCTAATTCTGAAGAGGTGACTACTGTTGATGAATCAATTGTCTGGACTGATGGTGACTCTACTTTTGCTCTATCACCTCTACCATCAGTCTATCGTGCTGCCTTTGATAGGACACTGGGTGATCTTCATCTTTATGAACCAGTAGGTCTTTTTGGCACAACAACGTTACCTTACACATATCCTCTATCTTCCCCAAAGAAAAATTACAAACATACCACTTAGGAAGATGAACCAGTTGTACAAAGAATGCCTTCTCCTCGAAAGATGAACCCTGATGAAAGAGAAGCTCATAGGTTTCAAATTACTGTTGATAAATGGCTAAGCAGAGACGAAGCCAGAAAAACTAAATGCAGACGACAAATCAGAATGTTGTATCATCCTCTTGATCAGCAATTCTACATTGATGCTTTGGACTTAGACATAGACATTGCTCATTATATGAAAGCCAGTGAATTGAGATTCCACGCTGATGAGGAGAAATGTAAGACCCAAATATTTGTTGTGTACATAAGTGTAATTAAGATACTTGAAGTGGGGTTTTGATGTACATATTCAAAAAGGAAACAGATTCTGATCTGGGAGATCTAAGCGCCGCGCAGATATATGGCGCGCCGCGCCATTTGCTGTGATAGCTCACCCTTCTCTTTTTAAATGAGATATTTTGAGGGCTTTTTGGTAATTACAGATGGGGGCCCGAATTTAAGGCCCTAGATCAGTAGTGGAGCCTCATTTACTCCATTTTCCATCTACCTTATCTTCTTCCATTAAATCTTAGTGAGAGAAAGGGTTTCTAGTGTGAGAGAGCTCAAAACAAAGAAGAATGAGGTTGAATCGGGTCTAAGTACAAGCATTAAAGTTGTTCATCTATCCTCTAGCTACGTTTTGATCATAGTGGTATGCTCTAATCTTGATTTCCTAATTTAATTTTGTGAAAGGGTTAGTGTTAGGGTTAATGGTGAACTTAAAACCTACTTTGTTAGTGAATTGAGTGTTTTGGGTGAAATTGGGTCATGTAGACTCAAAGATGACTAACTAGGATTTTCAAAGTGTTAGGTTGACGTTTATGAACTTAAATTAGATAGTAAATTACTAGAACACCTATATATATGTACATAGGCATTGTGTGGGTTAGTGGATGACCCGAAATGGGTTTGTTGACCTTAAATTGGTCAAACGGGTCAAAATGGACCTAGGTTAGCTAATGTTTGTGATTAATGCATAAACCTTGTGTTGAAATATGTTTTAAACCTATCTTGACTAATGTTAGGGTTTTGGTGTGAGTTGACCCAATTTTAGGGTTAAGTATCCAAATGGGTAAAAATGACCAAGTAATGGTGAGTGTTGTGAGTTTGACCAACTTGAACGAATGATTGATTATGTATACTTTGTAATAGGTGCGTTACCTTGAAGTTTCAAGCTTGGTTTATTGATTCACCGAAGGCGTAAGGTGAGTGGAATAATTATATACGTAGATATATAATGTGTTTATTTGTGTAGCGTGAGATGTGAAGTGTCGATGTGCTAAGACACCACGTTCACGTAACGAGTGAAGTGTCGATGTGGTAAGATGCCACTCGAGAGTGAAGCATCGACGTGCTAAGATGCCACTCCAAGAGATTAACGGGTGAAGTGCCGATGTGTTAAGGCGCCACTCGAGGTGAAGTGTCGACATGTTAAGATGCCACCTCAAGTAATGAAGAGTGAAGTGTCGAAGTGTTAAGACACCACTCGGGGTGAAGTTTAGACGTGTTAAGACGCCACCCAGGGTGAAGTATCGACGTGCTAAGATGCCACCTGTGGGGTTAGTGTACGAAGTGTTAAGTGCACTAATGGTTGTTGTGAACTCCGACGATCTTTAAACACCATTCCCTCATTCGATTGGTTAACCATGGTTATTGTATTGTAGTGTAAGCATAATATAATTGTTCAAGTTAAATATGCTATTGTTATACTAGCTTGGTTATTGGAGGTTATAGCTTGTATTCATGACGATAAGCTAATTGTGTTTGCTAGTATGTACACGGTATGCGCATAAGTGTTTACAAGTAGATATATTATATATGTATGTGTATAATTATTTCATTCACTAAGCTTTGCTTACCCTCTCGTTGTTTACCTTTTTATAGGTTCGGTTGTGGACAAGGGTAAGAGCATTATCTTGGATTAGAGATCCCGCTTTGTTGTTGTTGGACGCTTTTTGGATGAGTTAGCTTTTGGAGTTTGACCGAGGCTTGGGTAGTTTAACCCCAAACACCATGCTCGTAGTGTCGTTTGGTATTTAAACTTAATGTGGTCGAAACTCAAACTTTTGTATGAAACTCGTAAAATGGCCGATGTGGGTCCCGCTTTGTAAAACTTATTTTTATGTTTGATTTGTGTTAGTTTTACATGTTTGAATATGTGGTTAAAAGCGTTTTGTCTAATTATGTCGGGAAGTGGCCGATCTTTTTTGCAAAAATGGAAAAATGGGACAGACCGTTTTGGCGCGCCGCGCGGCCATATGGCGCGCCGCGCCATTAGCTGAACAGAGAAATAATTTTTTTTTTGTGGCATTTTAAGCGAGTTTGTTCGTGGTTTGGTTTGGGTTGTTACAAGTGGTATCAGAGCATGGTCTAAGGGATTTAGGTGACTTGAGATAGGCGCCTAGACTTAGACTTTTTGTGTGCGTTTTATGTGGGACTTGTAGGACTTTGGGTCGGATCGGGTTTTGGTTAGTGCATAGGTTTATGTGAACTAATCATGCGCTATTGTTTTGTGTGGTATTTGAAATCGTCAAGCGAGATAGACGTGGTACTAGTGAGTTAACGCGATGTGCTCGCGTAACCATGATTAGCTACCATTGTTACGGGTTCAAATCGTGTCAAACAAGCGATGTACGACGATTGTTGAGCGAGATGGAGTAGGGTGGTGTATATGTATATACTTATGTGATAAAGTCCTTTCGTTTCATGGCTTAATTTACTTCGTTTTATAGAATGAAGATGAGAAATGGACACGACACCAATGATGGAAGTACGAGTGAGGACGTTGAGTTCACGGCCAAAGTTGAGGCCATCTTTAAACGTCAAAAGGCGGAGTTCCTCGAGGATGTTAAGAAAATGTTTCTAGATACGATTAACGAACAGCTAGTCAATGTAGTAAAAGAACAAGTTAAGGCCGTTCTTCATGAGGATAATGTGGGAAGACGGGACTTTTTCTTTAAAAATTTCAAGGATGCACAACCTCCTACCTTTAAAGGTGAACGAGACCCTCTTAAAAGTGCCCGATGGATCTCCGATATGGAGGGGGGTTTCCGTACTTGTGAGTGCCCTCTCGATAAAAAGACAAGGTACGGGTCTAGCATGTTAAGGGGCGATGCTAAGTTATGGTGGGACGCGAAAATCCGAATTTATGGCGAAGAACAATATATGGAATTCACGTGGGATGAATTCAAAGTGGAGTTTTTCAATGAATACCGAACTTCGGCCGATCTTACACGGCTTAAGGACGAGTTGCGTTCCTTGAGGCAAGGGTCAATGAATTTGAACACCCTCAAATCCGTGTTTTTGTCCAAGACCCAATTTTGCCCGGAGTATGTCGGGAATGATAAGATGTTGAAGGAAGACTTTTACCGAACGTTGAATGATTGTTATCAAGATAAGATTAGCGTAACGGTAGTGAAAACTTTTGATGAGTTATTTGATATGGCCAAGGGTTTTGAGGCGCTCGTGTTGAGGAAGAGCGGCTTTGCTTTTGACAAGAGAAAGAGTGAAGGTTCGAACCATTCGAACTTTTCGAACAAAAAGAACAAAAAGGGTTCCGGTAATGCTAGTGGTGGGAAGAAGGGTGCTTCCGGGGATTTTTCTTATTTGTGCTATAATTGTGGACAAAAGGGCCACATGGCTCGTGAATGTCCGAGTCTATCCTCCGCAAACAAAATCACTTGTTTTAATTGTGGTAAAGAGGGGCACAAAAGGCCGGAATGTCCCGATTTGCGCAATGATAATGTTAAGTGGCTAGAGAAGGCGGTGGGTACGGCTAGGGGTCACAATTACTTGATGACCAATGAGGAATCCAAGCAATCTAACGAAGTCGTCTCAGGTACTTTCATGGTTAATTCTAATCCGGCAAGGATACTCTTTGATAGTGGTGCTAACTTGTCGTTCGTGTCACCAAAATTTGTTCTGAAACTTAATAAACCGTTAGCTAAGTTGAGTCGTCCGGTAGAAGTAGAAATAGCGGATGGCAAGACGGTGCTAGTGGTGGATGTGTGTAAAAATTGTAATGTTGTGTTTGGTGCCGAAAACTTTAAGATTGATCTTATCCCGATGACTTTGGTTGATTTCAATATCGTTGTTGGTATGGATTGGCTCGATCATAATAGAGCCGATATTGCATGCCATGAAAAATTTATTCGTGTGAAAGCCCCAAGTGGGGGAGAGTTAATTATTCACGGTGATAAGCGTAGAATGAAATGTCCCGTTCTTATTGATTAAAAACATTTCATATTAATTGATTTCGTTGCGAGGTTTTGACCTCTATATGAGACGTTTTTCAAAGACTGCATTCATTTTAAAACAAACCATATCCTTTATTTCATCAATAAAGGTTTAAAAAGCTTTACGTAGATTATCAAATAATGATAATCTAAAATATCCTGTTTACACACGACCATTACATAATGGTTTACAATACAAATATGTTACAACAAAATAAGTTTCTTGAATGCAGTTTTTACACAATATCATACAAGCATGGACTCCAAATCTTGTCCTTATTTAAGTATGCGATAGCGGAAGCTCTTAATAATCACCTGAGAAGAAACATGCTTAAAACGTCAACAAAAATGTTGGTGAGTTATAGGTTTAACCTATATATATCAAATCGTAACAATAGACCACAAGATTTCATATTTCAATACACATCCCATACATAGAGATAAAAATCATTCATATGGTGAACACCTAGTAACCGACATTAACAAGATGCATATATATAAGAATATCCCCATCATTCCGGGACACCCTTCGGATATGATATAAATTTTGAAGTACTAAAGCATCCGGTACTTTGGATGGGGTTTGTTAGGCCCAATAGATCTATCTTTAGAATTCGCGTCAATTAGGGTGTCTGTTCCCTAATTCTTAGATTACCAGACTTAATAAAAAGGGGCATATTCGATTTCTATAATTCAACCATAGAATGTAGTTTCACGTACTTGTGTCTATTTTGTAAATCATTTATAAAACCTGCATGTATTCTCATCCCAAAAATATTAGATTTTAAAAGTGGGACTATAACTCACTTTCACAGATTTTTACTTCGTCGGGAAGTAAGACTTGGCCACTGGTTGATTCACGAACCTATAACAATATATACATATATATCAAAGTATGTTCAAAATATATTTACAACACTTTTAATATATTTTGATGTTTTAAGTTTATTAAGTCAGCTGTCCTCGTTAGTAACCTACAACTAGTTGTCCACAGTTAGATGTACAGAAATAAATCGATAAATATTATCTTGAATCAATCCACGACCCAGTGTATACGTATCTCAGTACTGATCACAACTCAAACTATATATATTTTGGAATCAACCTCAACCCTGTATAGCTAACTCCAACATTCACATATAGAGTGTCTATGGTTGTTCCGAAATATATATAGATGTGTCGACATGATAGGTCGAAACATTGTATACATGTCTATGGTATCTCAAGATTACATAATATACAATACAAGTTGATTAAGTTATGGTTGGAATAGATTTGTTACCAATTTTCACGTAGCTAAAATGAGAAAAATTATCCAATCTTGTTTAACCCATAACTTCTTCATTTTAAATCCGTTTTGAGTGAATCAAATTGCTATGGTTTCATATTGAACTCTATTTTATGAATCTAAACAGAAAAAATATAGGTTTATTGTCGGAAAAATAAGTTACAAGTCATTTTTGTAAAGGTAGTCATTTCAGTCGAAAGAACGACGTCTAGATGACCATTTTAGAAAACATACTTCCACTTTGAGTTTAACCATAATTTTTGGATATAGTTTCATGTTCATAATAAAAAATCATTTTCCCAGAATAACAACTTTTAAATCAAAGTTTATCATAGTTTTTAATTAACTAACCCAAAACAGCCCGCGGTGTTACTACGACGGCGTAAATCCGGTTTTACGGTGTTTTTCGTGTTTCCAGGTTTTAAATCATTAAGTTAGAATATCATATAGATATAGAACATGTGTTTAGTTGATTTTAAAAGTCAAGTTAGAAGGATTAACTTTTGTTTGCGAACAAGTTTAGAATTAACTAAACTATGTTCTAGTGATTACAAGTTTAAATCTTCGAATAAGATAGCTTTATATGTATGAATCGAATGATGTTATGAACATCATTACTACCTTAAGTTCCTTGGATAAACCTGCTGGAAAAGAGAAAAATGAATCTAGCTTCAACGGATCCTTGGATGGCTCGAAGTTCTTGAAGCAGAATCATGACACGAAAACAAGTTCAAGTAAGATCATCACTTGAAATAAGATTGTTATAGTTATAGAAATTGAACCAAAGTTTGAATATGATTATTACCTTGTATTAGAATGATAACCTACTTTAAGAAACAAAGATTTCTTGAGGTTGGATGATCACCTTACAAGATTGGAAGTGAGCTAGCAAACTTGAAAGTATTCTTGATTTTATGAAACTAGAACTTTTGGAATTTATGAAGAACACTTAGAACTTGAAGATAGAACTTGAGAGAGATCAATTAGATGAAGAAAATTGAAGAATGAAAGTGTTTGTAGGTGTTTTTGGTCGTTGTTGTATGGATTAGATATAAAGGATATGTAATTTTGTTTTCATGTAAATAAGTCATGAATGATTACTCATATTTTTGTAATTTTATGAGATATTTCATGCTAGTTGCCAAATGATGGTTCCCACATGTGTTAGGTGACTCACATGGGCTGCTAAGAGCTGATCATTGGAGTGTATATACCAATAGTACATACATCTAAAAGCTGTGTATTGTACGAGTACGAATACGGGTGCATACGAGTAGAATTGTTGATGAAACTGAACGAGGATGTAATTGTAAGAATTTTTGTTAAGTAGAAGTATTTTGATAAGTGTCTTGAAGTCTTTAAAAAGTGTATAAATACATATTAAAACACTACATGTATATACATTTTAACTGAGTCGTTAAGTCATCGTTAGTCGTTACATGTAAATGTTGTTTTGAAACCTTTAGGTTAACGATCTTGTTAAATGTTGTTAACCCAATGTTTATAATATCAAAAGAGATTTTAAATTATTATATTATCATGATATTATGATGTACGAATATCTCTTAATATGATATATATACATTAAATGTCGTTACAACGATAATCGTTACATATATGTCTCGTTTCAAAATCATTAAGTTAGTAGTCTTGTTTTTACATATGTAGTTCATTGTTAATATACTTAATGATATGTTTAATTATCATAATATCATGTTAACTATATATATAACCATATATATGTCATCATATAGTTTTTACAAGTTTTAACATTCGTGAATCACCGGTCAACTTGGGTGGTTAATTGTCTATATGAAACCTATTTCAATTAATCAAGTCTTAACAAGTTTGATTGCTTAACATGTTGGAAACATTTAATCATGTAAATATCAATCTCAATTAATATATATAAACATGGAAAAGTTCGGGTCACTACAGTACCTACCCGTTAAATAAATTTCGTCCCGAAATTTTAAGCTGTTGAAGGTGTTGACGAATCTTCTGGAAATAGATGCGGGTATTTCTTCTTCATCTGATCTTCACGCTCCCAGGTGAACTCGGGTCCTCTACGAGCATTCCATCGAACCTTAACAATTGGTATCTTGTTTTGCTTAAGTCTTTTAACCTCACGATCCATTATTTCGACGGGTTCTTCGATGAATTGAAGTTTTTCGTTGATTTGGATTTCATCTAACGGAATAGTGAGATCTTCTTTAGCAAAACATTTCTTCAAATTCGAGACGTGGAAAGTGTTATGTACAGCCACGAGTTGTTGAGGTAACTCAAGTCAGTAAGCTACTGGTCCGACACGATCAATAATCTTGAATGGTCCAATATACCTTGGATTTAATTTCCCTCGTTTACCAAATCGAACAACGCCTTTCCAAGGTGCAACTTTAAGCATGACCATCTCTCCAATTTCAAATTCTATATCTTTTCTTTTAATGTCAGCGTAGCTCTTTTGTCGACTTTGGGCGGTTTTCAACCGTTGTTGAATTTGGATGATCTTCTCGGTAGTTTCTTGTATAATCTCCGGACCCGTAATCTGTCTATCCCCCACTTCATTCCAACAAATCGGAGACCTGCACTTTCTACCATAAAGTGCTTCAAACGGCGCCATCTCAATGCTTGAATGGTAGCTGTTGTTGTAGGAAAATTCTACTAACGGTAGATGTCGATTCCAACTGTTTCCAAAATCAATAACACATGCTCGTAGCATGTCTTCAAGTGTTTGTATCGTCCTTTCGCTCTGCCCATCAGTTTGTGGATGATAGGCAGTACTCATGTCTAGACGAGTTCCTAATGCTTGCTGTAATGTCTGCCAGAATCTTGAAATAAATCTGCCATCCCTATCAGAGATAATAGAGATTAGTATTCCATGTCTGGAGACGACTTCCTTCAAATACATTCGTGCTAACTTCTCCATCTTGTCATCTTCTCTTATTGGCAGGAAGTGTGCTGATTTGGTGAGACGATCAACTATTACCCAAATAGTATCAAAACCACTTGCAGTCCTTGGTAATTTAGTGATGAAATCCATGGTAATGTTTTCCCATTTCCATTCTGGGATTTCGGATTGTTGAAGTAGACCTGATGGTTTCTGATGCTCAGCTTTGACCTTAGAACACGTCAAACATTCTCCTACGTATTTAGCAACATCGGCTTTCATACCCGGCCACCAAAAATGTTTCTTGAGATCCTTGTACATCTTCCCCGTTCCAGGATGTATTGAGTATCTGGTTTTATGAGCTTCTCTAAGTACCATTTCTCTCATATCTCCAAATTTTGGTACCCAAATCCTTTCAGCCCTATACCGGGTTCCGTCTTCCCGAATATTAAGATGCTTCTCCAATCCTTTGGGTATTTCATCCTTTAAATTTCCCTCTTTTAAAACTCTTTGTTGCGCCTCCTTTATTTGAGTAGTAAGGTTATTATGAATCATTATATTCATAGATTTTACTCGAATGGGTTCTCTGTCCTTCCTGCTCAAGGCATCGGCGACCACATTTGCCTTCCCCGGGTGGTAACGAATCTCAAAGTCGTAATCATTCAACAATTCAATCCACCTACGTTGCCTCATATTCAGTTGTTTCTGATTAAATATGTGTTGAAGACTTTTATGGTCGGTATATATAATACTTTTGACCCCATATAAGTAGTGCCTCCAAGTCTTTAATGCAAAAACAACCGCGCCTAATTCCAAATCATGCGTCGTATAATTTTGTTCTTGAATCTTCAATTGTCTAGACGCATAAGCAATCACCTTCGTTCGTTGCATTAATACACAACCGAGACCTTGCTTTGATGCATCACAATAAATCACAAAATCATCATTCCCTTCAGACAATGACAATATAGGTGCCGTAGTTAGCTTTTTCTTTAATAACTGAAACGCTTTCTCTTGTTCATCATTCCATTCAAATTTCTTCCCTTTATGCGTTAATGCAGTCAAGGGTTTTGCTATTCTGGAAAACTCTTGGATGAACCTTCTGTAGTAACCAGCTAGTCCTAAAAACTGGCGTATGTGTTTTGGAGTTTTCGGGGTTTCCCACTTTTCAATAGTTTCTATCTTTGTCGGATCCACCTTAATACCTTCTTTGTTCACTATGTGACCGAGGAATTGAACTTCTTCCAACCAAAATGTACACTTTGAAAACTTAGCGTACAATTCTTCCTTCCTCAATACTTCTAACACCTTTCTCAAATGTTCACCGTGTTCTTGGTCATTCTTTGAGTAAATAAGTATGTCATCAATGAAAACAATGACAAACTTGTCAAGGTATGGTCCACACACTCGGTTCATAAGGTCCATGAACACAGCTGGTGAATTAGTTAAACCAAACGGCATGACCATAAACTCGTAATGACCATAACGTGTTCTGAAAGCAGTCTTTGGAATATCATCTTCTTTCACCCGCATTTGATGATACCCGGAACGTAAGTCAATCTTTGAATAAACAGACGAGCCTTGTAGTTGATCAAATAAGTCGTCGATTCTCGGTATTGGGTAGCGGTTCTTGATGGTAAGTTTGTTCAACTCTCGGTAGTCGATACACAACCTGAATGTACCATCTTTCTTCTTGACAAACAAAACAGGAGCTCCCCACGGTGATGTGCTTGGTCGAATGAAACCACGCTCTAAAAGTTCTTGTAATTGGCTTTGCAGTTCTTTCATCTCGCTGGGTGCGAGTCTGTAAGGAGCACGAGCTATTGGTGCAGCTCCTGGTACAAGATCTATTTGAAATTCAACGGATCGATGTGGGGGTAATCCCGGTAATTCTTTCGGAAATACATCGGGAAATTCTTTTGCAATGGGAACATCATTGATGCTCTTTTCTTCAGTTTGTACTTTCTCGACGTGTGCTAGAACAGCATAGCAACCTTTTCTTATTAGTTTTTGTGCCTTCAAATTACTAATAAGATGTAGCTTCGTGTTGCCCTTTTCTCCGTACACCATTAAGGGTTTTCCTTTTTCTCGTATAATGCGAATTGCATTTTTGTAACAAACGATCTCTGCTTTCACTTCTTTCAACCAGTCCATACCGATTATCACATCAAAACTCCCTAACTCTACTGGTATCAAATCAATCTTAAATGTTTCGCTAACCAGTTTAATTTCTCGATTCCGACATATATTATCTGCTGAAATTAATTTACCATTTGCTAATTCGAGTAAAAATTTACTATCCAAAGGCGTCAATGGACAACTTAATTTAGCACAAAAATCTCTACTCATATAGCTTCTATCCGCACCCGAATCAAATAAAACGTAAGCAGATTTATTGTCAATAAGAAACGTACCCGTAACAAGCTCCGGGTCTTCATGTGCCTCTGCCGCATTAATATTGAAAACTCTTCCGCAGCCTTGTCCATTCGTGTTCTCCTGGTTCGGGCAATTTCTAATAATGTGGCCCGGTTTTCCACATTTATAACAAACTACATTGGCATAGCTTGCTCCGACACTACTTGCTCCACCATTACTCGTTCCGACACCATTTGTTCCTTTCGTTCTATTAACCCCTGGTCCGTAGACCTCACACTTCGCAGCGCTATGACCATTTCTTTTACACTTGTTGCAAAATTTGGTGCAGAACCCCGAGTGATACTTTTCACACCTTTGGCATAGCTGCTTCTGATTGTTGTTGTTGTTGCGGTTATTATTGTTGTTGGGATGATTGTTGTAGTTGCTGTTGATGTTGCGATTGTTGGGATAATTGTTGCGATTGCTGTTGTTGTTGTATTGGTGATTCTTATCACCATTTTCCTCCCACTTTCTTTTGACTTGCTTCACATTGGCTTCTTCAGCAGTCTGTTCTTTAATTCTTTCTTCAATCTGGTTCACTAGTTTGTGAGCCATTCTACATGCCTGTTGTATGGAGGCGGGCTCGTGTGAACTTATATCTTCTTGGATTCTTTCCGGTAATCCTTTCACAAACGCGTCGATCTTATCTTCCTCATCTTCGAATGCTCCCGGACACAATAGGCACAATTCTGTGAATCGTCTTTCGTACGTGGTAATATCAAATCCTTGGGTTCGTAACCCTCTAAGTTCTGTCTTGAGCTTATTGACCTCGGTTCTGGGACGGTACTTCTCGTTCATCAAGTGCTTGAATGCTGACCACGGTAGTGCGTACGCATCGTCTTGTCCCACTTGCTCTAGATAGGTATTCCACCATGTTAACGCAGAACCTGTGAAGGTATGCGTAGCGTACTTCACTTTGTCCTCTTCAGTACACTTACTTATGGCAAACACCGATTCGACCTTCTCGGTCCACCGTTTCAATCCGATCGGTCCTTCGGTTCCATCAAATTCCAAAGGTTTGCAGGCATTGAATTCTTTGTAGGTGCATCCTACATGATTTCCTGTAGTGCTAGATCCAAGGTTATTGTTGGTATGTAGCGCAGCCTGTACTGCGGCTATGTTTGAAGCTAGAAAAGTACGAAATTCCTCTTCATTCATATTCACGGTGTGTCGAGTAGTCGGTGTCATTTCCTTCAAAATAGTCAAATGGAACAAGTTAATCATACATAATATTAAGAGTAGTTAATAGTATTTCGTAGCATAATATGAACTCATTTATAAAAGCTTTTTCTTCATATTAGCGTTTTATAAGTTTAAATTCGGGTAGTACCTACCCGTTAAGTTCATACTTAGTAGCTAATATACAATTCAACTACTACAATTCTATATGAAAAACTGATTATAATAATATTTCACGTTCAAACTTTTACACAATATTTTACAAACTTACAATACCGCTTATTTTACATAAAGCATGAAATATAGCACACAATAACTTTGATACAAGATAGTTGTGAAGATAATTCTAGCTAGTACACAAGTCGTTCAGCAAAGGCAATAAAGACACGTAATTCATACGTCCAGAAACAATTCATGCATTCTGGTTTTACTAGGATTACTTCCCATCCTTGGTCTTGTGGAACATAACCATTATGGCCGTTGATAAGACAGCGTGTTGTAACGTCGTCAAAGGGACGAGGGTTACGTAATGTCCAACAGTCCCATAACAATCTAAAAACCTCATTTCTTATCCCAATTACCGACTCCGTCACTTGTGGGAACGTTTTGTTTAATAGTTGTAGGCCGATGTTCTTGTTCTCACTTTGGTGAGAAGCGAACATTACTAATCCGTAAGCATAGCATGCTTCTTTATGTTGCATGTTAGCCGCTTTTTCTAAATCACGAAGTCCAATATTCGGATATATTGAGTCAAAATAATTTCTTAACCCATTGCGTAAAATAGCATTTGGGTACCCGCAATATATGCGTCAAAGTAAACACATCGTAACTTATGGATTTCCCAATGTGATATCCCCCATCTTTCGAACGAAAGCCTTTTATAAACCAAGGCATTCTTGGAATGTTCTTCGAATGTCTTACAAACTGATCTCGCCTTAAATAGTTGTGCCGAAGAATTCTGACCGACTCTAGACAAGATTTCATCAATCATGTCTCCGGGTAGGTCTCTTAAAATATTGGGTTGTCTATCCATTTTGTGTTTTTATACTGTAAAATAGACAAGAGTTAGATTCATAAAAAAAATACTTATTAATACAAGCAATTTTTACATATATCATAAAGCATAAGCACACTATATTACTTATATTACACCACACGAATACAACTATCTTATTCTGACTCGCTTGTTTCTTCTTCTTCGGTTTTGGTTCGTTTTGCCAAGTTTCTAGGGATATATGATGTTCCCCTAATACGAGCCGTCGTTATCCACATTGGTTTAGAAAAACCTGGTGGTTTAGAGGTTCTCGGGTCATTGTTACAACTTAAGGACTTCGGGGGTTGACGATACATATAAAGTTCATCGGGGTTGGAATTAGATTTCTCTATTTTTATGCCCTTTCCCTTATTATTTTCTTTTGCCTTTTTAAATTCAGTTGGGGTAATTTCTATAACATCATTGGAATTCTCGTCGGAATCCGATTCATCGGAGAATTGGTAATCCTCCCAATATTTTGCTTCCTTAGCGGAAACACCATTGACCATAATTAACCTTGGTCGGTTGGTTGAGGATTTTCTTTTACTTAACCATTTTATTATTTCCCCCACCGGTTCTATTTCTTCATCCGGTTCCGATTCTTCTTCCGGTTCCGATTCTTCTTCCGGTTCCGACTCTTCTTCCGGTTCCTCTTCGGGAACTTGTGAATCAGTCCACGAATCATTTCAATTTACATTTGACTCTTCATTATTATTAGGTGAGTCAATGGGACTTGTTCTAGAGGTAGACATCTATCACATAATATCAAACGCGTTAAGAGATTAATATATCACATAATATTCACATGTTAAAACTATATAGTTTCCAACAAAATTTGTTAAGCAATCATTTTTCAAGTAAACACGGTCGAAGTCCAAACTCACTAATGCATCCTAACAAACTAGATAAGACACACTAATGCAAAATTCTGGTTCTCTAAGACCAACGCTCGGATACCAACTGAAATGTCCCGTTCTTATTGATTAAAAACGTTTCATATTAATTGATTTCGTTGCGAGGTTTTGACCTCTATATGAGACGTTTTTCAAAGACTGCATTCATTTTAAAACAAACCATAACCTTTATTTCATCAATAAAGGTTTAAAAAGCTTTACGTAGATTATCAAATAATGATAATCTAAAATATCCTGTTTACACACGACCATTACATAATGGTTTACTATACAAATATGTTACAACAAAATAAGTTTCTTGAATGCAGTTTTTACACAATATCATACAAGCATGGACTCCAAATCTTGTCCTTATTTAAGTATGCGACAGCGGAAGCTCTTAATAATCACCTGAGAACAAACATGCTTAAAACGTCAACAAAAATGTTGGTGAGTTATAGGTTTAACCTATATATATCAAATCGTAACAATAGACCACAAGATTTCATATTTCAATACACATCCCATACATAGAGATAAAAATCATTCATATGGTGAACACCTGGTAACCAACATTAACAAGATGCATATATATAAGAATATCCCCATCATTCCGGGACACCCTTCGGATATGATATAAATTTCGAAGTACTAAAGCATCCGGTACTTTGGATGGGGTTTGTTAGGCCCAATAGATCTATCTTTAGAATTCGCGTCAATTAGGGTGTCTGTTCCCTAATTCTTAGATTACCAGACTTAATAAAAAGGGGCATATTCGATTTCGATAATTCAACCATAGAATGTAGTTTCACGTACTTGTGTCTATTTTGTAAATCATTTATAAAACCTGCATGTATTCTCATCCCAAAAATATTAGATTTTAAAAGTGGGACTATAACTCACTTTCACAGATTTTTACTTCGTCGGGAAGTAAGACTTGGCCACTGGTTGATTCACGAACCTATAACAATATATACATATATATCAAAGTATGTTCAAAATATATTTACAACACTTTTAATATATTTTGATGTTTTAAGTTTATTAAGTCAGCTGTCCTCGTTAGTAACCTACAACTAGTTGTCCACAGTTAGATGTACAGAAATAAATCGATAAATATTATCTTGAATCAATCCACGACCCAGTGTATACGTATCTCAGTATTGATCACAACTCAAACTATATATATTTTGGAATCAACCTCAACCCTGTATAGCTAACTCCAACATTCACATATAGAGTGTCTATGGTTGTTCCGAAATATATATAGATGTGTCGACATGATAGGTCGAAACATTGTATACTTGTCTATGGTATCTCAAGATTACATAATATACAATACAAATTGATTAAGTTATGGTTGGAATAGATTTGTTACTAATTTTCACGTAGCTAAAATGAGAAAAATTATCCAATCTTGTTTAACCCATAACTTCTTCATTTTAAATCCGTTTTGAGTGAATCAAATTGCTATGGTTTCATATTGAACTCTATTTTATGAATATAAATAGAAAAACTATAGGTTTATAGTTGGAAAAATAAGTTACAAGTCATTTTTGTAAAGGTAGTCATTTCAGTCGAAAGAACGACGTCTAGATGACCATTTTAGAAAACATATTTCCACTTTGAGTTTAACCATAATTTTTGGATATAGTTTCATGTTCATAATAAAAATCATTTTCCCAAAATAACAACTTTTAAATCAAAGTTTATCATAGTTTTTAATTAACTAATCCAAAACAGCCCGCGGTGTTACTACGACGGCGTAAATCCGGTTTTACGGTGTTTTTCGTGTTTCCAGGTTTTAAATCATTAAGTTAGCATATCATATAGATATAGAACATGTGTTTAGTTGATTTTAAAAGTCAAGTTAGAAGGATTAACTTTTGTTTGCGAACAAGTTTAGAATTAACTAAACTATGTTCTAGTGATTACAAGTTTAAATCTTCGAATAAGATAGCTTTATATGTATGAATTGAATGATGTTATGAACATCATTACTACCTTAAGTTCCTTTGATAAACCTGCTGGAAAAGAGAAAAATGAATCTAGCTTCAACGGATCCTTGGATGGCTCGAAGTTCTTGAAGCAGAATCATGACACGAAAACAAGTTCAAGTAAGATCATCACTTGAAATAAGATTGTTATAGTTATAGAAATTGAACCAAAGTTTGAATATGATTATTACCTTGTATTAGAATGATAACCTACTGTAAGAAACAAAGATTTCTTGAGGTTGGATGATCACCTTACAAGATTGGAAGTGAGCTAGCAAACTTGAAAGTATTCTTGATTTTATGAAACTAGAACTTTTGGAATTTATGAAGAACACTTAGAACTTGAAGATAGAACTTGAGAGAGATCAATTAGATGAAGAAAATTGAAGAATGAAAGTGTTTGTTGGTGTTTTTGGTCGTTGGTGTATGGATTAGATATAAAGGATATGTAATTTTGTTTTCATGTAAATAAGTCATGAATGATTACTCATATTTTTGTAATTTTATGAGATATTTCATGCTAGTTGCCAAATGATGGTTCCCACATGTGTTAGGTGACTCACATGGGCTGCTAAGAGCTGATCATTGGAGTGTATATACCAATAGTACATACATCTAAAAGCTGTGTATTGTACGAGTACGAATACGGGTGCATACGAGTAGAATTGTTGATGAAACTGAACGAGGATGTAATTGTAAGCATTTTTGTTAAGTAGAAGTATTTTGATAAGTGTCTTGAAGTCTTTCAAAAGTGTATGAATACATATTAAAACACTACATGTATATACATTTTAACTGAGTCGTTAAGTCATCGTTAGTCGTTACATGTAAATGTTGTTTTGAAACCTTTAGGTTAACGATCTTGTTAAATGTTGTTAACCCAATGTTTATAATATCAAAAGAGATTTTAAATTATTATATTATCATGATATTATGATGTACGAATATCTCTTAATATGATATATATACATTAAATGTCGTTACAACGATAATCGTTACATATATGTCTCGTTTCAAAATCATTAAGTTAGTAGTCTTGTTTTTACATATGTAGTTCATTGTTAATATACTTAATGATATGTTTACTTATCATAATATCATGTTAACTATATATATAACCATATATATGTCATCATATAGTTTTTACAAGTTTTAACGTTCGTGAATCACCGGTCAACTTGGGTGGCTAATTGTCTATATGAAACCTATTTCAATTAATCAAGTCTTAATAAGTTTGATTGCTTAACATGTTGGAAATATTTAATCATGTAAATATCAATCTCAATTAATATATATAAACATGGAAAAGTTCGGGTCACTACATAGAAGACTTGTGCCGATATGCACTTTTGCACGGGCACGTCGTTTCCTTGATAGTGGTGGCATGGCTTTTCTTGCCCATGTTGTTGATACTCGTGATGAGCCACCACCCATTCGTGAAATTCTGGTGGTTAGTGAATTCGAAGATGTTTTTTCGGATGAGTTACCGGGTGTTCCGGCGGAAATACAAGTTGAATTTCGCATTGAGTTGGTTCCGGGGGCTACTCCCATTGCTAAAACTCCTTATCGTTTAGCGCCAACGGAAATGCAGTAGTTGTTAAATCAAACCCAAGAGTTACTTGAAAAGGATTTTATTCGACCGAGTGCTTCGCCATGGGGCGCTCCGGTTTATTCGTGAAAAAGAAGGATGGTAGTATACGGATGTGCATTGATTACCGGGAGTTGAATAAAGTGACGATCAAGAATCGTTATCCATTGCCTAGGATTGACGATTTGTTTGACCAACTCCAAGGTGCAACGTATTTCTCTAAAATCGACCTACGGTTCGGCTATCACAAAATGCGGGTCCGTGAGGAAGATATCGAGAAAACATCTTTTCGAACGCGTTATGGGCATTTTGAATTTGTAGTTATGCCTTTTGGTCTTACGAATGCACCGGCGGCATTCATGGACCTTATGAACCGAGTGTTCCAACCTATGTTGGACAAGTCGGTGATTGTGTTCATTGACGACATATTAGCCTACTCGAAAAGTATGAACGAACATGAACGTCATTTGCGTGAAGTATTGAAGACGTTACGAAAGGAGAAGTTATATGCTAAGTTCTCCAAATGTGAATTTTGGCTAAGGGAGGTTCAATTCCTTGGCCACATTGTGAACAAGGACGGTATTCAAGTAGATCCGGGGAAGTAGAGACGGTGAAGAGTTGGAGACAACTGACTACGCCTATGGAGGTCTGAAGTTTTCTCGGATTGGCCGGTTATTATCGTCGGTTTATCCAAGACTTTTTTAAGATCGCTTCTTCATTGACGAAATTGACGAGGAAGAACGCGAGATTTAATTAGGAGAACGAACAAGAAATTGCTTTCCAATTGTTAAAAGAGAAGTTGTGTCAAGCTCAGGTGTTAGTGTTGCCCGAAGGAGTGGAAGACATGATGGTTTATTGTGATGCTTCGTTAAATGGGCTCGGGTGTGTTCTAATGCAAAGAGGTAAAGTCATTGCTTACGCCTCTCGACAATTAAAGGAACACAAAACTAGATATCCGACTCATGATCTTGAGTTGGCGGCGGTGGTACATGCGTTGAAAATTTGGTGCCACTACTTGTATGGTTTCAAGAGTACGATTTACTCGGATCATAAGAGTTTGAAACATCTCTTTAACCAACGAGATTTAAATTATCGTCAACGTAGGTGGATGGACGTGGTAAAAGACTATGATTGTGAAATACATTATCATCCGGGCAAGGCGAATGTAGTCGCGGATGCGTTAAGTCGAAAGAGTCATCACCCGGCTTTACGATTGGATTGTTACGTATGATTATTACTAACGACTTTCTTGAAAAACTTGGTTTGACTCAAATAGAGGCTTACGTTCACAACAAGCATGCGGAACGAATTGTGGGACAATTGGAATTCATTACCATGGGTTCGCATGGTTTGTTGTCTTTTCAAGGAAGGGTGTGGGTGCCTAAAATGGGTGATTACCGGCTAGTGCTACTTGATGAAGCACATAAGTCAAAGTATTCCATTCATCACGGCGCGACGAAAATGTATCATGATTTGAAGAAGGATTATTGGTGGCCGGGCATGAAACGTGATGTTGTGAAGTATGTTGAGCAATGTGTCACGTGTTTGCAAGTAAAAGCCGAACACCAAAAGCCGTATGGTAAGTTACAACCGTTAAAAATTCTGAAGTGGAAATGGGAGCACATTACCATGGATTTCATTACAAAGTTGCCTAAAACGGCGAGAACCCAATTTGATTCGATTTGGGTGATTGTTGATAGATTGACGAAAAGTGCTTTGTTTCTTCCCATTAAGGAAGCAATATCATCGGAGGCCTTGGCTAAGTTGTTCATCAAGGAAGTGGTGTCGAGACACGGGGTTCTATATCTATTGTTTCGGATCGAGATACTCGTTTTACATCTCGGTTTTGGGAAAAGTTTCATGAAGATATGGGTACGCAATTAAAATTAAGCACGGCGTATCATCCTCAAATGGACGGTCAAACCGAACGTACGAATCAAACTTTGGAGGATATGTTACGGGCGTGTATTATTGATTTTGGTGGTAGTTGGGACGAGCACTTACCTTTGGTGGAATTCTCGTACAATAATAGTTATCATACTAGTATCGGGATGCCACCTTACGAGATGCTTTATGGGCGGAGGTGCCTAACTCCAATTTGTTGGGGTGAAATGGGTCAAAGAGAAATCGGGAGTACC
This sequence comes from Rutidosis leptorrhynchoides, assembly GCF_046630445.1. Taxonomy (NCBI): domain Eukaryota; kingdom Viridiplantae; phylum Streptophyta; class Magnoliopsida; order Asterales; family Asteraceae; genus Rutidosis; species Rutidosis leptorrhynchoides. The sequence goes on from NC_092333.1 coordinate 468,928,395, forward strand.
GATTTGATTTTGGAGACGAATAACAAGATTGATATTATTCGGGATCACTTGAAGAAGGCTCAAGATAGACAAAAGTCGTATGCCGATAAACGTAGATTAACGATCGAATTTCAAGAAGGTGACATGGTGATGCTTAAGGTTTCGCCATGGAAAGGTATTATTCGATTTCGAAAACGGGGAAAGTTAGCTCCTCGGTTTATTGGGCCATTTAAGGTTTTAGCTCGTGTTGGTGAAGTCGTGTATCATTTGGAATTACCCGAAGAGCTTGCGGGGATTCATAATACTTTCCATGTCTCCCATCTCCGTAAGTGTCTTACGGATGATTCATCTTGGGTACCATTAGACGAAATTGAGCTAAACAACAAGTTAGAATATATTGAGGAGCCGATTGCCATACTCGATGAGAAGGTCAAAAGGTTGAGAGATAAAGAAGTAAGGACTTTTAAAGTTCAATGGCGTCGGAGTAAAGGTTCCGAGTTTATGTGGGAGCCCGAAGAATTCGTGTTAGTTTATCTTCCTTCTTGTCATGCAGCTTGGATCACGAGGACGCGCTCCGATTCAAGTGGGGGAGAGTTGTAAGACCCAAATATTTGTTCTGTACATAAGTGTAATTAAGATACTTGAAATGGGGTTTTGATGTACATATTCAAAAAGGAAACAGATTCTGATCTGGGGGATCTGCGCGCCGTGCAGATATATGGCGCGCCGCGCCATTTGCTGTGACAGCTCACCCTTCTCTTTTTAAATGAGATATTTTGAGGGCTTTTTGGTAATTACACATGGGGGCCCGAATTTAAGGCCCTAGATCAGTAGTGGAGCCTCATTTACTCCATTTTCCATCTACCTTATATTCTTCAATTAAATCTTAGTGAGAGAAAGGGTTTCTAGTGTGAGAGAGCTTAAAACAAAGAAGAAGGAGGTTGAATCCGGTCTAAGTGCAAGCATTAAAGTTGTTCATCTATCCTCTAGCTACGTTTTGATCATAGTGGTATGCTCTAATCTTGATTTACTAATTTAATTTTGTGAAAGGGTTAGTGTTAGGGTTAATGGTGAACTTAAAACCCACTTTGTTAGTGAATTGGGTGTTTTGGGTGAAATTGGGTCATGTAGACTCAAAGATGACTAACTAGAATTTTCAAAGTGTTAGGTTGACGTTTATGAACTTAAATTATTTAGTAAATTACTAGCACACCTATATATATCTACGTAGGCGTTGTGTGGGTTAGTGGATGACCAGAAATGGGTGTGTTGACCTTAAATTGGTCAAACGGGTCAAAATTGACCTAGGTTAGCTAATGTTTGTGATTAATGCATAAACCTTATGTTGAAATATGTTTTAAACCTATCTTGACTAATGTTAGGGTTTTGGTGTGAGTTGACCCAATTTTAGGGTTAAGTGTCCAAATGGGTCAAAATGACCTAGTAATGGTGAGTGTTGTGAGTTTGACCAACTTGAACGAATGGTTGATTATGTATACTTTGTAATAGGTGCGTTACCTTGAAGTTTCAAGCTTGGTTTATTAATTCACCGAAGGTGTAAGGTGAGTGGAATAATTATATACGTAGATATATAATGTGTTTATTTGTGTAGCGTGAGATGTGAAGTGTCGATGTGCTAAGATACCACGTTCACATAACGAGTAAAGTGTCGATATGTTAAGACGCCACTCGGGAGTGAAGCATCGACGTGCTAAGATGCCACTCCAAGAGATTAACGGGTGAAGTGCCGATGTGTTAAGGCGCCACTCGAGGTGAAGTGTCGACGTGTTAAGATGCCACCTCAAGTAATGAAGAGTGAAGTGTCGAAGTGTTAAGACACCACTCGGGGTGAAGTGTCGACGTGTTAAGACGCCACCCAGGGTGAAGTATCGACGTGCTAAGATGCCACCCGTGGGGTTAGTGTACGAAGTGTTAAGTGCACTAATGGTTGTTGTGAACTCCGACGGTCTTTAAACACCGTTCCCTCGTTCGATTGGTTAACCATGGTAATTGTGTTGTGGTGTAAGCATATTACAATTGTTCAAGTTAAATATGCTATTGTTATGCTAGCTTGGTTATTGGAGGTTATAGCTTGTATTCATGACGATAAGCTAATTGTGTTTGCTAGTATGTATACGGTATGCGCGTAAGTGTTTGCAAGTAGATATATTATATATGTATGTGTATAATTATTTCATTCACTAAGCTTTGCTTACCCTCTCGTTGTTCACCTTTTATAGGTTCGGTTGTGGACATGGGTAAGGGCATTATCTTGGATTAGAGATCCTGCTTTGTTGTTGTTGGACGCTTTTTGGATGATTTAGCTTTTGGAGTTTGACCGAGGCTTGGGTAGTTTAACCCCAAACACCATGCTCGTAGTGTCGTTTGGTATTTAAACTTAATGTGGTCGAAACTCTAACTTTTGTATGAAACTCGTAAAACGGCTGATGTGGGCCCCGCTTTGTAAAACTTATTTTTATGTTTGATTTGTGTTAGTTTTACAAGTTTGAATATGTGGTTAAAAGCGTTTTGTCTAATTATGTCGGGAAGTGGCCGATCTTTTTCGCAAAAATGGAAAAATGGGACAGACCGTTTTGGCGCACCGCGCGGCCATATGGCACGCCGCGCCATTGGCTGAACAGAGAAATAATTTTTTTTTTGTGGCATTTTAAGCGGGTTTGTTTGTGGTTTGGGTTGTTACAAGAAAGCACTGTTTTATGAAGCTGTACAACTAGATATAGATCTTGAATAGTACTGCAACCTGATGAGTACTGATGATGGTAGGCAACTTATCAACACAGCACGTTCCCTCAACATAACCATGAAAGAATATATCTGGAGTGTTCAACTAGAACAACAAGTAAGGGACGATGCTGAGTATGCTGAAAGAATAAGGCTCAGGGAACTGGAGGAAAGAATGGCTACTGATAAGCTTCAAGCCGAGAAATCACTTAAATTAGCAAAAGCCATTGCTAAAGCACAAGATAAGGTCTTGGACAAAATTGAAGTTGCCGAAAAGGCACTCAAAGTGGACCCAAAAGTTATTGCCCGTACACATGCCTTGACTGAAAGAACTCTTAGAAGCAAATATGCTGATGTTATGACTCGAAGAGGAAATATTGGTAAAATTATCAAATGTCATAAAGGATCTAGGAGAACTTTCAGCATTAACATATAGTTCATAAGTAGGTAGATCTGAGAGATCTAAGGTTATTTGTGTGGTGACCCGAACTTTTCCATGTTTATATATATATTAAATGAAATTGTTATTTACATGATTAAGTGTTTCCAACATGTTAAGCAATCAAACTTGTTAAGACTTGATTAATTGAAATAGGTTTCATATAGACAATTGACCACCCAAGTTGACCGGTGATTCACGAACGTTAAAACTTGTAAAAACTATACGATGACATATATATGGTTATATATATAGTTAACATGATTTTATTATAAGTATGTATCTCATTAGGTATTTTAACAATGAGTTATATATATATAAAAATGAGACTATTAATTTAAGAAACTCGAAAACGATATATATAACGATTATCGTTATAGCAACGTCTTACTAGGTACATATGAATCATATTAAGATATTGATACACTTGGTTAATTATGTTAAATGATAAGTAAATATATTATTAAGTGTATTAACAATGAAATACATATGTAAAAATAAGACTACTAACTTAATGATTTCGAAACGAGACATATATGTAACGATTATCGTTGTAACGACATTTAACTGTATATATATCATACTAAGAAATATTATATATCATAATATCATGGTAATATAACAATTTAACATCTCATTTGTTATAATAAATAATGGGTTAACAACATTCAACAAGATCGTTAACCTAAAGGTTTCAAAACAACGTTTACATGTAACGACTAACGATGACTTAACGACTCAGTTAAAATGTATATACATGTAGTGTTTTAATATGTATTCATAAACTTTTGAAAGACTTCAAGACACTTATCAAAATACTTCTACTTAACAAAAATGCTTACAATTACATCCTCGTTCAGTTTCATCAACAATTCTACTCGTATGCACCCGTATTTGTACTCGTACAATACACAGCTTTTAGATGTATGTACTATTGGTATATACACTCTAATTATCAGCTCTTAGCAGCCCATGTGAGTCACCTAACACGTGTGGGAGCCATCATTTGGCAACTAGCATGAAATATCTCATAAAATTACAAAAATATGACTAATCATTCATGACTTATTTACATGAAAACAAAATTACATATCCTTTATATCTAATCCATACACCAACGACCAAAAACACCTACAAACACTTTCATTCTTCAATTTTCTTCATCTAATTGATCTCTCTCAAGTTCTATCTTCAAGTTCCAAGTGTTCTTCATAAATTCCAAAAGTTCTCGTTTCATAAAATCAAGAATACTTCCAAGATTGCAAGTTTACTTCCAAGTTTTCTAAATCCATTCCAAATAATCACCCAAGATCAAGAAACCTTTGTTAATTACAGTAGGTTATCTTTCTAATACAAGATAATAATCATATTCAAACTTTAATTCAATTTCTATAACTATAAAAATCTTATTTTTAGTGGAAATCTTACTTGAAATTGTTTTCGTGTCATGATTCTGCTTCAAGAACTTTCAAGCCATCCAAGGATCCTTTGAAGCTAGATCTATTTTTCTCATTTCTAGTAGGTTTATCCAAGGAACTTGAGGTAGTAATGATGTTCATAACATCATTCGATTCATACATATAAAGCTATCTTATTCGAAGGTTTAAACTTGTAATCACTAGAACATAGTTTAGTTAATTCTAAACTTGTTCGCAAATAAAAGTTAATCCTTCTAACTTGACTTTTAAAATCAACTAAACACATGTTCTATATCTATATTATATGCTAACTTAATGATTTAAAACCCGGAAACACGAAAAACACCGTAAAACCGGATTTACGCCGTCGTAGTAACACCGCGGGCTGTTTTGAGTTAGTTAATTAAAAACTATGATAAACTTTGATTTAAAAGTTGTTATTCTGGGAAAATGATTTTTATTATGAACATGAAACTATATCCAAAAATTATGGTTAAACTCAAAGTGGAAGTATGTTTTCTAAAATGGTCATCTAGACGTCATTCTTTCGACTGAAATGACTACCTTTACAAAAATGACTTGTAACTTATTTTTCCGACTATAAACCTATACTTTTTCTGTATAGATTCATAAAATAGAGTTCAATATGAAACCATAGCAAATTGATTCACTCAAAACGGATTTAAAATGAAGAAGTTATGGGTAAAACAAGATTGGATAATTTTTCTCATTTTAGCTACGTGAAAATTGGTAACAAATCTATTCCAACCATAACTTAATCAACTTGTATTATATATTATGTAATCTTGAGATACCATAGACACGTATACAATGTTTCGACCTATCATGTCGACACATCTATATATATTTCGGAACAACCATAGACGCTCTATATGTGAATGTTGGAGTTAGCTATACAGGGTTGAGGTTGATTCCAAAATATATATAGTTTGAGTTGTGATCAATACTGAGATACGTATACACTGGGTCGTGGATTGATTCAAGATAATATTTATCGATTTATTTCTGTACATCTAACTGTGGACAACTAGTTGTAGGTTACTAACGAGGACAGCTGACTTAATAAACTTAAAACATCAAAATATATTAAAAGTGTTGTAAATATATTTTGAACATACTTTGATATATATGTATATATTGTTATAGGTTCGTGAATCAACCAGTGGCCAAGTCTTACTTCCCGACGAAGTAAAAATTTGTGAAAGTGAGTTATAGTCCCACTTTTAAAATCTAATATTTTTGGGATGAGAATACATGCAGGTTTTATAAATGTTTTACAAAATAGACACAAGTACGTGAAACTACATTCTATGGTTGAATTATCGAAATTGAATATGCCCCTTTTTATTAAGTCTGGTAATCTAAGAATTAGGGAACAGACACCCTAATTGACGCGAATCCTAAAGATAGATCTATTGGGCCTAACAAACCCCATCCAAAGTACCGGATGCTTTAGTACTTCGAAATTTATATCATATCCGAAGGGTGTCCCGGAATGGTGGGGATATTCTTATATATGCATCTTGTTAATGTCAGTTACCAGGTGTTCACCATATGAATGATTTTTATCTCTATGTATGGGATGTGTATTGAAATATGAAATCTTGTGGTCTATTGTTACGATTTGATATATATAGGTTAGACCTATAACTCACCAACATTTTTGTTGACGTTTAAAGCATGTTTATTCTCAGGTGAATACTAAGAGCTTCCGCTGTTGCATACTAAAATAAGGACAAGATTTGGAGTCCATGTTTGTATGATATTGTGTAAAAACTGCATTCAAGAAACTGATTTCGATGTAACATATTTGTATTGTAAACCATTATGTAATGGTCGTGTGTAAATAGGATATTTTAGATTATCATTATTTGATAATCTACGTAAAGCTTTTTGAACCTTTATTTATGAAATAAAGGTTATGGTTTATTTTAAAAATGAATGCAGTCTTTGAAAAACGTCTCATATAGAGGTAAAAACCTCGCAACGAAATCAATTAATATGGAACGTTTTTAATCAATAAGAACGGGACATTTCAGTTGGTATCCGAGCGTTGGTCTTAGAGAACCATAAATTTTCATTAGTGTGTCTTATCGAGTTTTTTAGGATGCATTAGTGAGTCTGGACTTCGACCGTGTTTTCTTTAAAAATGATTGCTTAACATTTTTGTTGGAAACTATATATTATTAACATGTATATATTATGTGATATATTAATCTCTTAACATGTTTGATATTGTGTGATAGATGTCTACCTCTAGCACAAATCCCATTGACTCACCTAATAATAACGAAGAGTCGAATATATATTGGACTGATTCACAAGTTCTCGAAGAAGAACCGGAAGAAGAATCAGAACCGGAAGAGGAGGAACCGGAGGAGGAAATAGGACCGGTGGGGAAAATAATAAAACGGTTAAGTAAAAGAAAATCCTCAACCAACCGACCAAGGTTAATTATGGTCAATGGTGTTTCCGCCAAGGAAGCAAAATATTGGGAGGATTACCAATTCTCCGATGAATCGGATTCCGACGAGAATTCCGATGATGTTATAGAAATTACCCCAACTGAATTTAAAAAGGCAAAAGAAAATAATAAGGGAAAGGGCATAAAAATAGAGAAATCTAATTCCAACCCCGATGAACTTTATATGTATCGTCAACCCCCGAAGCCCTTAAGTTGTAACAATGACCCGGGAACCTCTAAACCACCAGGTTTTTCTAAACCGTTGTGGAAAACGACAGCTCGTATTAGGGGAACATCATATATCCCTAGAAACTTGGCAAAATGAACCAAAACCGAAGAAGAAGAAACGAGCGAGTCGGAATAAGATAGTTGTATTCGTGTGATGTAATATATGTAATATAGTGTGCTTATGCTTTATGATATATGTAAAAATTGCTTGTATTAATAAGTATTTTTTTTTTATGAATCTAACTCTTGTCTATTTTACAGTATAAAAACACAAAATGGATACACAACCCAATATTTTAAGAGACCTACCCGGAGACATGATTGATGAAATCTTGTCTAGAGTCAGTCAGAATTCTTCGGCACAACTATTTACGGTGAAATCAGTTTGTAAGACATTCGAAGAACGTTCCAAAAATGTCTTGGTTTATAAGAGACTTTCGTTTGAAAGATGGGGGATATCACATTGGGAAACCCATAAGTTATGATGTGTTTACTTTGACGCATATATTGCGGGGAACCCAAATGTTATTTTACGCAACGGGTTAAGAAATTATTTTGACTCAATGTATCCGAATATAGGACTTCATGATTTAGAAAAAGCGGCTAACATGCAACATAAAGAAGCATGCTATGCTTACGGGTTAGTAATGTTCGCTTCTCACCAAAGTGAGAAAAAGAACATCGGGCTACAACTATTAAACAAAACGTTCCCACAAGTGACGGAGTCGGTAATTGGGGTAAGAAATGAGGTTTTTAGGTTATTACGAGACTGTTGTTCATTACGTAACCCTCGTCCCTTTGACGACGTTACAACACGCTGTCTTATCAACGGCCATAACGGTTATGTTCCACAAGACCAAGGATGGGAAGTAGTCCTAGTAAAACCAGAATGCATGACTTGTTTCTGGACGTATGAATTACATGTCTTTATTGCCTTTGCTGAACGACTTGTGTACTAGCTAGAATTATCTTCACAACTATCTTGTATCAAAGTTCTTGTGTGCTATATTTCATGCTTTATGTAAAATAAGCGGTATTGTAAGTTTGTAAAATATTGTATAAAAGTTTGAACGCGAAATATTATTATAATCAGTTTTTCATATAGAATTGTAGTAGTTGAATTGTATATTAGCTACTAAGTATGAACTTAACGGGTAGGTACTACCCGAATTTAAACTTATGAAACGCTAATATGAAGAAAAAGCTTTTATAAATGAGTTCATATTATGCTACGAAATACTATTAACTACTCTTAATATTCTGTATGATTAACTTGTTCCATTTGACTATTTTGAAGGAAATGGCACCGACTACTCGACACACCGTGAATATGAATGAAGAGGAATTCCGTACTTTTCTAGCTTCAAACATAGCCGCAGTACAGGCTGCGCTACATACCAACAATAACCTTGGATCTAGCAGTACAGGAAATCGTGTAGGATGCACCTACAAAGAATTCACTGCCTGCAAACCTTTGGAATTTGATGGAAACGAAGGACCGATCGGATTGAAATGGTGGACCGAAAAGGTCGAATCGGTGTTTGGCATAAGTAAGTGTACTGAAGAGGACAAAGTGAAGTACGCTACGCATACCTTCACAGGTTCTGCATTAACATGGTGGAATACCTATCTAGAGCAAGTGGGACAAGATGATGCGTACGCACTACCGTGGTCAGCATTCAAGCACTTGATGAACGAGAAGTACCGTCCCAGAACCGAGGTCAATAAGCTCAAGACAGAACTTAGAGGGTTACGAACCCAAGGGTTTGATATTACCACGTACGAAAGACAATTCACAGAATTGTGCCTATTGTGTCCGGGAGCGTTCGAAGATGAGGAAGAGAAGATCGACGCGTTTGTGAAAGTATTACCGGAAAGAATCCAAGAAGATATAAGTTCACACGAGCCCGCCTCCATACAACAGGCATGTAGAATGGCTCACAAACTAGTGAACCAGATTGAGGAAAGAATTAAAGAACAGACGGCTGAAGAGGCCAATGTGAAGCAAGTCAAAAGAAAGTGGGAGGAAAACGGTGATAAGAATCACCAATTCAACAACAACAGCAATTACAATAATAATCGCAACAATTATCCCAAAAATCGCAACATCAATCGCAACTACAACAAACGACACAATAACAACAACAACAACAGCAGCAGCAACTACAACAATCATCCCAACAACAATAACAACCGCAACAACAACAAAAATCAGAAGCAGCTATGCCAAAGGTGTGAAAAGTATCACTCGGGGTTCTGCACCAAATTTTGCAACAAGTGTAAAATAAATGGTCATAGCGCGGTGAAGTGTGAGGTCTACGGACCAGGGGTTAACAGAACGAAAGGAACAAATGGTGTCGAAACGAGTAATGGCGGAGCAAGTAGTGTCGGAGCAAGTTATGCCAATGTAGTTTGTTATAAATGTGGAAAACCGGGCCACATTATTAGAAATTGCCCGAACCAGGAGAACACGAATGGATAAGGCCGCGGAAGAGTTTTCAATATTAATGCGGCAGAGGCACAGGAAGACCCGGAGCTTGTTACGGGTACGTTTCTTATTGACAATAAATCTGCTTACATTTTATTTGATTCGGGTGCGGATAGAAGCTATATGAGTAGAGATTTTTGAGCTAAATTAAGTTGTCCATTGACGCCGTTGGATAGTAAATTTTTACTCGAATTAACAAACGGTAAATTAATTTCAGCAGATAATATATGCCGGAATCGAGAAATTAAACTGGGTAGAGAAATATTTAAGATTGATTTGATACCAGTAGAGTTAGGGAGTTTTGATGTAATAGTTGGCATGGACTGGCCGAAGAAGGTGAAAGCAGAGATCGTATGTTATAAAAATGCAATTCGCATTGTACGAGAAGAAGGAGAACCCTTAATGGTGTACGGAGAAAAGGGCAACATGAAGCTACATCTTATTAGTAATTTGAAGGCACAAAAACTAATAAGAAAAGGTTGCTATGCTGTTCTAGCACACGTCAAGAAAGTACAAACTGAAGAAAAGAGCATCAATAATGTTCCCGTCGCAAAAGAATTTCTCGATGTATTTCTGAAAGAATTACTGGGACTACCTCCACATCGATCTGTTGAATTTCAAATAGATCTTGTACCAGGAGCTGCACCAATAGCTCGTGCTCCTTATAGACTCGCACCCAGTGAGATGAAAGAACTGCAAAGCCAACTACAAGAACTATTAGAACGTGGTTTCATTCGACCAAGCACATCACCATGGGGAGCTCCTGTTTTGTTTGTCAAGAAGAAGGATGGTACATTTAGGTTGTGCATTGACTACAGAGAGTTGAACAAACTTACCATCAAAAACCATTATCCACTGCCGAGAATTGACGACTTATTTGATCAACTACAAGGCTCGTCAGTTTATTCGAAGATCGATTTACGTTCTGGATATCATCAAATGCAAGTAAAGGAGGATGATATTCCAAAAACTGCTTTTAGGACGCGTTATGGTCATTACGAGTTTATGGTTATGCCGTTTGGATTGACTAACGCACCAGCTGTGTTCATGGACCTTATGAACCGAGTGTGTGGGCCATATCTTGACAAGTTTGTCATTGTTTTCATCAATGACATACTTATTTACTCAAAGAATGATCAAGAGCACGAAGAACATTTGAGAAAAGTGCTAGAAGTATTGAGGAAAGAAAAACTGTACGCTAAGTTTTCAAAGTGTGCATTTTGGTTGGAAGAAGTTCAATTCCTCGGTCACATAGTGAACAAAGAAGGTATCCAGGTGGACCCGGCAAAGATCAAAACCGTTGAAAAGTGGGAAACCCCAAAAACTCCAAAGCATATACGTCAATTTTTAGGATTGGCTGGTTACTACAGAAGATTCATCCAAGATTTCTCCAAAATAGCAAAACCCTTGACTGCATTAACGCATAAAGGAAAGAAATTTGAATGGAAGGATGAACAAGAGAAGGCGTTTCAATTATTGAAGAAAAAGCTAACTACGGCACCTATATTGTCATTGCCTGAAGGGAATGATGATTTTGTGATTTATTGTGACGCATCAAAGCAAGGTCTCGGTTGTGTATTAATGCAACGGACGAAGGTGATTGCTTATGCGTCTAGACAATTGAAGATTCACGAGCAAAATTATACGACGCATGATTTGGAATTAGGCGCGGTTGTTTTTGCATTAAAGACTTGGAGGCACTACTTATATGGGGTCAAAAGTATTATATATACCGACCACAAAAGTCTTCAACACATATTTAATCAGAAACAACTGAATATGAGGCAGCGTAAATGGATTGAATTGTTGAATGATTACGACTTTGAGATTCGTTACCACCCGGGGAAGGCAAATGTGGTAGCCGACGCCTTGAGCAGAAAGGACAGAGAACCCATTCGAGTAAAATCTATGAATATAATGATTCACACTAAACTTACTACTCAAATAAAGGAGGCGCAACAAGGAGTTTTAAAAGAGGGAAATTTAAAGGATGAAATACCCAAAGGATCGGAGAAGCATCTTAATATTCGGGAAGACGGAACCCGGTATAGGGCTAAAAGAATTTGGGTACCAAAATTTGGAGATATGAGAGAAATGGTACTTGGAGAAGCTCATAAAACCAGATACTCAACACATCCTGGAACGGGGAAGATGTACAAGGATCTTAAGAAACATTTTTGGTGGTCAGGTATGAAAGCCGATATTGCTAAATATGTAGGAGAATGTTTGGCGTGTTCTAAGGTTAAAGCTGAACATCAGAAACCATCAGGTCTACTACAACAACCTGAAATCCTGGAATGGAAATGGGAAAATATTACCATGGATTTCATTACTAAATTGCCAAGGACTGCAAGTGGTTATGATACTATTTGGGTAATAGTTGATCGTCTCACCAAGTCAGCACACTTCCTGCCAATAAGAGAAGATGACAAGATGGAGAAGTTAGCACGACTGTATTTGAAGGAAGTCATCTCCAGACATGGAATACCAATCTCTATTATCTCTGATAGGGATGGCAGATTTATTTCAAGATTCTGGCAGACATTACAGCAAGCATTGGGAACTCATCTAGACATGAGTACTGCCTATCATCCACAAACTGATGGGCAGAGTGAAAGGACGATACAAACGCTTGAAGACAAGCTACGAGCTTATGTTATTGATTTCGGAAACAGTTGGGATCGACATCTACCGTTAGCAGAATTTTCCTACAACAACAGCTACCATTCAAGCATTGAGATGGCGCCGTTTGAAGCACTTTATGGTAGAAAGTGCAGGTCCCCGATTTGTTGGAGTGAAGTGGGGGATAGACAGATTACGGGTCCGGAGATAATACAAGAAACTACCGAGAAAATCATCCAAATTCAACAAAGATTGAAAACCGCCCAAAATCGACAAAAGAGCTACGCGGACAGTAAAAGAAAAGATATAGAGTTTGAAATTGGAGAAATGGTCATGCTTAAGGTTTCACCTTGGAAAGGCGTTGTTCGATTTGGTAAACGGGGGAAACTAAATCCAAGGTACATTGGACCATTCAAGATTATAGATCGTGTCGGACCAGTAGCTTACCAACTGGAGCTACCTCAACAACTCGCAGCTGTACATAACACTTTCCACGTCTCAAATTTAAAGAAATGTTTTGCTAAAAAAGATCTCACTATTCCGTTGGACAAAATCCAAATCAATGAAAAACTTTAATTCATTGAAGAACCCGTCGAAATAACGGATCGTGAGGTTAAGAGACTTAAACAAAACAAGATACCGATTGTTAAGGTTCGATGGAATGCTCGTAGGGGACCCGAGTTCACCAGGGAGCGTGAAGATCAGATGAAGAAGAAATACCCGCATTTATTTCCAGAAGATACGTCAACACCTCCAATTGCTAAAAATTTCGGGACGAAATTTATTTAACGGGTAGGTACTGTAGTGACCCGAACTTTTCCATGTTTATATATATATTAAATGAAATTGTTATTTACATGATTAAGTGTTTCCAACATATTAAGCAATCAAACTTGTTAAGACTTGATTAATTGAAATAGGTTTCATATAGACAATTGACCACCCAAGTTGACCGGTGATTCACGAACGTTAAAACTTGTAAAAACTATACGATGACATATATATGGTTATATATATAGTTAACATGATTTTATTATAAGTATGTATCTCATTAGGTATTTTAACAATGAGTTATATACATAAAAATGAGACTATTAATTTAAGAAACTCGAAAACGATATATATAACGATTATCGTTATAGCAACGTCTTACTAGGTACATATGAATCATATTAAGATATTGATACACTTAGTTAATTATGTTAAATGATAAGTAAATATATTATTAAGTGTATTAACAATGAAATACATATGTAAAAATAAGACTACTAACTTAATGATTTCGAAACGAGACATATATGTAACGATTATCGTTGTAACGACATTTAACTGTATATATATCATACTAAGATATATTATATATCATAATATCATGGTAATATAACAATTTAACATCTCATTTGTTATAATAAATAATGGGTTAACAACATTCAACAAGATCGTTAACCTAAAGGTTTCAAAACAACGTTTACATGTAACGACTAACGATGACTTAACGACTCAGTTAAAATGTATATACATGTAGTGTTTTAATATGTATTCATACACTTTTGAAAGACTTTAAGACACTTATCAAAATACTTCTACTTAATAAAAATGCTTACAATTACATCCTCGTTCAGTTTCATCAACAATTCTACTCGTATGCACCCGTATTCGTACTCGTACAATACACAGCTTTTAGATGTATGTACTATTGGTATATACACTCCAATGATCAGCTCTTAGTAGCCCATGTGAGTCACCTAACACATGTGGGAGCCATCATTTGGCAACTAGCATGAAATATCTCATAAAATTACAAAAATATGAGTAATCATTCATGACTTATTTACATGAAAACAAAATTACATATCCTTTATATATAATCCATACACCAATGACCAAAAACACCTACAAACACTTTCATTCTTCAATTTTCTTCATCTAATTTATCTCTCTCAAGTTCTATCTTCAAGTTCTAAGTGTTCTTCATAAATTCCAAAAGTTCTAGTTTCATAAAATCAAGAATACTTCCAAGATTGCAAGTTTACTTCCAAGTTTTCTAAATCCATTCCAAATAATCACCCAAGATTAAGAAACCTTTGTTACTTACAGTAGGTTATCTTTCTAATTCAAGGTAATAATCATATTCAAACTTTAATTCAATTTCTATAACTATAACAATCTTATTTCGAATGGAAATCTTACTTGAAATTGTTTTCGTGTCATGATTCTGCTTCAAGAACTTTCAAGCCATTCAAGGATCGTTTGAAGCTAGATCTATTTTTCTCATTTCCAGTAGGTTTATCCAAGGAACTTGAGGTAGTAAAGCTATCTTATTCGAAGGTTTAAACTTGTAATCACTAGAACATAGTTTAGTTAATTCTAAACTTGTTCGCAAATAAAAGTTAATCCTTCTAACTTGACTTTTAAAATCAACTAAACACATGTTCTATATCTATATGATATGCTAACTTAATGATTTAAAACCTGGAAACACGAAAAACACCGTAAAACCGGATTTACGCCGTCGTAATAACACCGCGGGCTGTTTTGAGTTAGTTAATTAAAAACTATGATAAACTTTCATTTAAAAGTTGTTATTCTGGAAAAATGATTTTTATTATGGACATGAAACTATATCCAAAAATTATGGTTAAACTCAAAGTGAAAGTATGTTTTCTAAAATGGTCATCTAGACGTCGTTCTTTCAACTGAAATGACTACCTTTACAAAAACAACTTGTAACTTATTTTTACGACTATAAACCTATACTTTTTCTGTTTAGATTTATAAAATAGAGTTCAATATGAAACCATAAAAAATTGATTCACTCAAAACGGATTTAAAATGAAGAAGTTATGGGTAAAACAAGATTGGATAATTTTTCTCATTTTAGCTACGTGAAAATTGGTAACAAATCTATTCCAACCATAACTTAATCAACTTGTATTGTATATTATGTAATCTTGAGATACCATAGACATGTATACAATGTTCGACCTATCATGTCGACACATCTATATATATTTCGGAACAACCATAGACACTCTATATGTGAATGTTGGAGTTAGCTATACAGGGTTGAGGTTGATTCCAAAATATATATAGTTTGAGTTATGATCAATACTGAGATACGTATACACTGGGTCGTGGATTGATTCAAGATAATATTTATAGATTTATTTCTGTACATCTAACTGTGGACAACTAGTTGTAGGTTACTAACGAGGACAGCTGACTTAATAAACTTAAAACATCAAAATATATTAGAAGTGTTGTAAATATATTTTGAACATACTTTGATATATATGTATATATTGTTATAGGTTCGTGAATCAACCAGTGGCCAAGTCTTACTTCCCGACGAAGTAAAAATCTGTGAAAGTGAGTTATAGTCCCACTTTTAAAATCTAATATTTTTGGGATGAGAATACATGCAGGTTTTATAAATGTTTTACAAAATAGACACAAGTACGTGAAACTACATTCTATGGTTGAATTATCGAAATCGAATATGCCCCTTTTTATTAAGTCTGGTAATCTAAGAATTAGGGAACAGACACCCTAATTGACGCGAATCCTAAAGATAGATCTTTTGGGCCTAACAAACCCCATCCAAAGTACCGGATGCTTTAGTACTTCGAAATTTATATCATATCCGAAGGGTGTCCTGGAATGATGGGGATATTCTTATATATGCATCTTGTTAATGTCGGTTACCAGGTGTTCACCATATGAATGATTTTTATCTCTATGTATGGGATGTGTATTGAAATATGAAATCTTGTGGTCTATTGTTACGATTTGATATATATAGGTTAAACCTATAACTCACCAATATTTTTGTTGACGTTTAAAGCATGTTTATTCTCAGGTGAATACTAAGAGCTTCCGCTGTTGCATACTAAAATAAGGACAAGATTTGGAGTCCATGTTTGTATGATATTGTGTAAAAACTGCATTCAAGAAACTGATTTCGATGTAACATATTTGTATTGTAAACCATTATGTAATGGTCGTGTGTAAACAGGATATTTTAGATTATCATTATTTGATAATCTACGTAAAGCTTTTTGAACCTTTATTTATGAAATAAAGGTTATGGTTTATTTTAAAAATGAATGCAGTCTTTGAAAAACGTCTCATATAGAGGTCAAAACCTCGCAACGAAATCAATTAATATGGAACGTTTTTAATCAATAAGAACGGGACATTTCAATTTGGTTTCATTGAATGGATGAAAATGATACAGTACTTTATTGGCAAAGAAAAAATTCAGCTCAAGGACATGTTGATTCCTGTACTACAACACTTATTTATGAAAGCTGCTAAATATGGAAATGCACCAGCAGTGAATGTGGATGATGAACTATCCAAGAAGAAGATGAAGAAGAAATCTGTTGGTAGTCCATTAAGATGAGATCCAACCATTCAAACCTGAAGACCTGCCTGAATTATTCCTTGAGGCCTGGAAACTTAAGCAGGAGGAGCTATCTGATGAAGAAAGAGAGAAGCAAAAGAAGAAAGATAAAGGTAGCTAGCATACCGCTCTTAAAATTATCTTTTGTAATATTTTATGTTCATTGTACTCGATTATAATTATTGTATGATATATGATGAATATAAAATGAGTTAATCTTCAAAATCATATCAATTTATAAAATATAGATAACTCAGCAAAAGATCTCAAAAAATAAACCTAAAAAGGACAAACTCACTGCTTATTTTTATCAAGTCTCTTAGTGCTGGGCCTTAGTGTTTTCTCTACAAGTCATAGGTTTTTTCATCATCAAATAGGGGGAGATTGTTGAGTCCCCAAAATGATTAATGATTTAATCATGACAAAACAGCATTATATATACTAAAATGTTATGTGCGGCCAACATATTTTTATTTATGATTAGACATCATTTGTTGTTGTGTCAAGTATCCCAGTATGCTGCTTGGCCTATCAACATAAGATAGACAGTATTCTTCAGCCAGCACAGGATGTGTGCCCAGTATATTGAGGAGATCATGTGAATTAATAGAAGAACCAGCATAGCTGGTAGCAGCATACAACACTTAGACAATTATGTTCCATTACCAGCATAATAGTTTTTCGTGTGGTTGACATCAGTTGTACTATTCAACAGAAGTCGAAGACAAAGTTGAACTGAAAAGGACATGCATCGGCGGCTGACAAGTGACCTTATAAGACCACATAGGAATGCAGAAGTTTAACGCATGTGTGGACATGGGTTATTACTTTGTCAACGCCTAGGGAACCCAATTTGGGGTGTTCCTGCAAATAGCTACCAAAGAGGAAAGAAAGAGAGCACGCTCTCCGATGATATTGTCTACACAAGTACAGACATCCTATGTACCAATGGACAATAGATCCATTACTTTGTTAATAGGACTCCTATAAATTGAGATCTCCACTATCGTAATATTTAGTGGTTTGGGTTTAATTAAATAGAGTTCAAACTTTGTAAAAGCTTAAGATATCCTCTCTAACTACTTTAGGTGTAATCTGTATCAACCAACTATTAATTCCGTCATTGAATAATTGTGATTCTTTGAGATTTATATCAATAAAAGAATAATTTGAAAATTACCCATGATTCTTATTTAATTACTTGTTTAAATATACTTAGCTGTTTCAATATATGTTTAAACAAAAAGAAATTATATTCAACCCCCCCCCCCCCTACAATACTTCTGTTGTTATCTAGGGACCAACACTAACCTTTGTTACCGGTGAAAAACCAAACGAACCGTTACCAGGAGCATCCGACATGAATTCGTACCTACGACGGGGATGTAAAGCAGAAACCGGTAGGTTAGAAGCAGCTCCATGCGGTGGATTGATGCCAGAAAATGGAGGTCCGGTGAAGGACCGTTCAAGATTGACTTGGGGGTTTTTGAATTTTGAATTAGGAGAGAGAGTATCATTTTTTTCTACATTGTATAGCCAGGAAATTGCATTAATTATATTTTATAATATATGATGATACGATATGATAATGGTTGTATCAGTTGGATGCTAATTCTATAACTAATTTTTAGATTATTTATACATCATCTTATTACACAATAAATTTTGCAATACATCATTTACTAAATAAATTGTATACCATCTATATATATATATATATATATATATATATATATATATATATATATATATATATATATATATATACATACATATATATACATATATATATACATATATATATATGTATATGCATATATATATATATATATATATATATACATCATCTTATTACACAATAAATTTTGCAATACATCATTTACTAAATAAATTGAATACCATCTATATATATATATATATATATATATATATATATATATATATATATATATATATATATATATATATATATATATATATATATGTATATGTATATGTATATATATATATATACATATATATATACATATATATATATATATATATATATATACATATATATATATATATATATTCTATATGACCATATAAAACACACAATGGATGATGTCATAAAAAGCCCTTCCCCTTTTTAAAAATAAAAATAAAAAAAATCTACCCATTCATGGATGATGTCATAAATTAAAAAAATTTACAATCAAAAAATTATGATTTATTATTATTTTAAACTAATATTACCGAATATTAATGAATCAAAACATATTATTGCATAACAGAACATGTAGGGATGGCAATGGATACCCGATCCAGTGGATATCCACCCGATTATTCGCGGATATGAACGATCTAAATGGATATGGATATGGATGAAAAGTTTCATCCATGAATGAACCCGATTTCACCCAAAATAACTAAATATATAAATTTATAACTCGAATTAATATCATTTACGTAGTGATATTTCATTAATTATATTCATCTTTCTTTATATTTTCTCTAAAAAATAATTTATTTCTTTTATTTTGTTTAACTCATTAAATGTATTTATCGTACTTTGGTGGTTTAAATGTGATTCCATGTAACTAAAACGTAAGCAACTTACAAGTAATCGATATCTTTACATGTTTAATAGGTTATTTGTTGAGTATTTGTTATGTAAATTAGTAAAAATGTGGCTTTCAGTAGCATAAACTATTAATAAATATTACTTCTGATCGTATTTTTTAACAATAAAATCAAATTAAATGGATATGGATGATTATCCATTAACCCATTTCACCTGACAGATATGAATATTGATAGATGAAATTTTTATAAATGGATATGAATATGGATATGGATTAACAAATAATTGGATACGGATATGAATACGGTCTCACCCTATCCATATCTGATCCATTGCTATGTTGAGGTATCGACTATCGAACTTTAAACCCTCATCTCATACCAAACACGATGTGGTATCGTCACCCGAACTTAAACCCATGTCATACACACAAACAAGTAAATCATATACATACATGCATACTTATGATACTCACCTTGATAAATCTTGATGAGTCTAACACGAGCTAGAGCTTCACAAGAAATCTGAAAGCAATTTACCTATCAATCAAATCTCAATGCCAAGCTATAAACACCAATAGCTTGACCCAAAACACACAAGTGCAATTTTGACCCAAGTTGTACTTTAACCTCCCAACTAGGTCAAAACATGACCCTTACAACCCTAATCACTAGTAACTAGTGATTATGACCCAATTTCACCAAAATGTGACTTAAGGTCAAGTACTTGAAGTACTTCTTGACCCATTTTAACCTCAAACTCATTTTGACCCAAATTAGGGTTTACACCCAAAATCAACTTTACACTAACACCCATATCACTAGTTCATAAGTGTACTAGTGATTCACAAACACAAGCAACACCTAAGTCTCACAAATTCTTCATCAAAGACTCTAGTTCACCAAATAGGGTTTACTCCCTAACTTACACCCTAAGAACCCTAATTTCACAAGTAAATGGGTATTAGACTCAACACACACCCAAACCCAAACCCTAACTTAAAATTAAACAAGATAAATTCAGATTTAGGGCTTACCACAAGTGTAGAACAAAGCTAGGAGCATCTACACTTAACTTAGAGCTTCAATTTGGGGATTGATTGACTTCTTCACAAGAATTAAGCTTTCTTTCACTACCCTTTCTTACTCTAAGATGTATGTCAGTTGGCATGTGATATAGGTTTAAAGTTCGGGAGTCGATACCATATCCTCATGTGTGCGGGCATGGAATGTGGGTTTAAAGTTCGGGTGTACGATACCACATTGAGCGTGATGGGAGAGTGTGGCAAATACTATTTGCCACTTTAGTTCGCGTGTTCAATACCACTCGTGGAATTAGTGAAAATCGTGATTTCGTACACTAATGGTTGTTGTGAATAACTGATGGTGCATTCGCGAGAACCATTCCCGTGTTATATTGGTTACCCATGAAGTGTTGTTGTATATTGATATGTCTAGCATGCTACTTGACTAATTGTTCTATACTCGTTGCGATGCTTATTATGCTTTGGTTTGTGCGGTATGCGGGTGGGTAAGTTGTATACATAGATGTATATTTAATCTTTTCACTAAGCTTTGCTTACCCTCGTTGTTTTATCCTTTTATAGATTCAAGCGCCGAAAGGGACAAGGGTAAGGCCTTGGAGTAACTATGGAATGAGAATTTCTTTTGGTAGTTGGCCCGGATGTTCATGCTCTATTTTGGGTCATTTAAGTGTAATGGGTTAAAATGAAAACTTTGCTACTTTACGAGTCTTGAGATACCAATGTTGTAAACTCGTAAACTTGTCATATTTTAGATTATAGGTACTTTTGAGCAGGTTTGGCATTAAGTCAAGACTTGGAAATTTGGTAAATTGTGTTGAAACTTGTTTACAAACTGCAGCATCTGTTCCTGAGCAAGGTTGCATCGCAACCATTGTTGTCATGTCACGATTTATAGTGGAAATTCGACGTGGAACCTAAAAAATTGGTTCTGGTTCAAGAACAGGAACCACCATTACCGCCGCAAATAGGCACCACTACCAGATTCAATTCAAAGGTGGGATTGTTTAAGATTCAACAGGTAATAATTTCAATTTTATATTCAACACTGATTTAGGGTTGACGTTGGAAGATGATGCTAATCATATTTAATAAAACCTAAATCGTAATTAGTGATGGTAAACTTAGATTTGAGTGCTTGATTTGAGAAAAAGAATTTATCGAATGTTTTAACTCCAATAACTATGCAAACCTCGATTTGAAATCTAGATTTTAAGGACGTAAAATAAACGATGGGATTAACCTTATTCGATCGGATCAAATACGTTAATATCCCGCGTAAAAGTTAACTCCGATATCGATCGAAATCTCTATCAGAGTTGTATTTTCAGCTGGAGAATGCTACCATAAGGACTTTGGGCAGAGTAACATTAATGCATCTAGTGTTTTGTAATGAATGACCCTGCTGGTGTATTTATAGGTGTTTTGAGGGAATGATGACATGACACATGTCCCTTTCATGGTTATAACAAACTTCACCTGATTTAAGGGCTGACATGGCACATGTCCCTTTCATTGGCATAACAAACGGATCTTAACAAACTTTCCTAGATTCATGGGCTGAAGTGGCGTATAACGCATTTATGTGTTTGTTCCAGGACCATGTGCTTGTTTCGAGACCATGTTCCAATCCGAGACTAAGTGATTACCCTAGAATGGTATGGTTATTCTGGTATGGTGTGGTTATTCTGAAATGTTGTGGTGGATCCGTCTATAATGTGATGGGTGAATGTCTCACCATTGGTTAGGTAAAAGGACTTTACCTGATGTTTATTCCAAGTGCTTCTTCACGGTATTCTCCTGGTTGGGTAAGATCGCAGCCGGTTCGCATATTTATTCGTAATAGTGTTGTAGAGATTGTCGGGTGTCCAATTTGTTTGGCTAAGTATACCTTGATGTGAAAATATGGTTCGTAACCTCTCGGTACTTTGTACCCGGGTGAGTGGTGCTGGTGTCCTACACACTTGTGTGAGTAGGATGGGCTTATGTGAAATCACAGCCAGCTCTTATCCGGGACATTTCTTCTCGAATGTGTTCTTGAATAAGGCAGGGAAAAGGTATTTCCTCATGGACCATTTATGTCGGTTATATTCCAAATGAAACTTTGTCAAGTCATGAAAAAATGTGCCTTATTGATACGAATCATTATGTGTATCATCAAGTCCCCCCAGTTTGGTGATGGTAGCCGGAACGATTGTCTTTATCGAACTTGAGAATGAACCCACGTTGCTGATTGGACGTTCATTAAATGCTCTTCAGTTTGAAAAAACAGTTTTTTGCAGGCACGCCCCCTTTGGTGATTTTTTCCACTTTTCAGATTTTAGAAATGATTTCCAAGGGACAACTTTTTGTAATTTTAATCATTACTTATTTAGGGATTTGTCTCTAATTTCAACCGTCGGATCAATTTTCCCTAAACCTATAAATAGCAATCGCCTCATTCTTCTCATTTTTTTACAACCTTCATATCTGCAAACGCTTCCTTTGCTAAAAACTGAAAAAACAATTTACACAAAAAAGGTAACTCCTTCTGTTTTCTTCTTACTTCCTTCATTTTATCGTATATTTTTATTGATATATAAATGGCAGATCAGTCTTCCACATCCACTAGCATAGAAGTTGCTGAGTCATCTTCTAGGGATTTCGTAGATATAGACAATATTATGAGTTGGGTCTTTGATGATTATCTCCATGAGTTAGTTGAGAAATGCCCTTTTTTGGCCAACAACATGTTGGCAGTCCCCGATGCCAACCATCGTGCCCATAAACCTCCACCTAACATGGTGACCATGTATGGTGCAGCTATTACAGTGGGCAACTTCCGGTTGCTCTATTCTGAGTTTATGTACCAATTATTTACACATTATAAGATAGCGCCTGCCCAGTTACACCCTCATGCGTACCAGAATTTGGTGATGTGGAAGATGTACCTTAACTACTATCATATTCTCCCTACTTTCGCATGTTTCGCTATTGTTTCACTGTATCAAAATCGGAGGTGGGTTGGTTCACCATTAAGCGAAGGGGGTTTTTCTCCTTTACTGGTGACATGGATACTTCGTTGAAGGAATGGCGAGAATCCTTCTTTTTTGTTGGCAGAGAGGAGCTGCCAGAACGTTTTGTTGCCTTATGTGAGTGGGCATACAAGGTCAAGAAGGGAGCCAATAGGGTTCCAGTGTTAAACGATGTCGATATGGCATGTATCTCGGCCATCCAAAACATCAACTTTCCCCAACGACCATACTTGGAGCCCATGCTTGTAATGGGAGGAGTGAGTCGTCAATGGTCGGATGCGAATTTCAAGCCTGTCATCCCTCTTGACGGAGAAGGTGGAGTCTGATCCTAGCCATTTGTTATGTTTTTATGTTGTTTTTGTGCTAACCATGTATATTTGTTGTAAAAGTTATGGATTTCAGCAATGCCATGGCTTTTGGTGATCTTGACGACTTGGAGTTTGGCCGAGTAGCTAGCAATCCGAAAGTTGAGCTGGACGTTGTTCCCCAATATTTGGAACAAAACACTGGTGGTGGGACTGACTCAGTCCTTCCTCCACCGACTATTACTGAGGATCGGTTTGTTGTTAAACGAAAATTAAGGAGCTTCCCCAACTGATAGCCAAAAGTGCCAAAGGTAATTTGCATGCTTTGACATACTTATCCGTCTATTGTGGTATATGTTGTTTAGTGATGATGTAATGTTATTTTTGCAGCTTCGACAGGCTCATCTGCTGTTGACGATGGGGGTGCATCGACGGAGCCCATCATGGTGGAGGATGAGGAGGAGGGTGGTCAGTACAAGTACACGTTGGAGAATTCCGATGATGTCACTTTTGACATTCCTATCGGTGATGACATCATCTGAGCTTTCTCCCAGCGGACATTGACTATGATGGTTGCAAGGATGCCCTGGAGAAGGGATCCTCTTCCACTGTGTTGCAGACTGTTCCTGCCCTCCCCCAAGATCAGGAAAAGGTCACCCGTTCCCAGGCAATTGTGACGTTAAATGCATTTCAGATGGATAGCTTTGTCTGGGAGGATGAGGCGGGCAAGGCTCGGGAGGCTGTTGTTGAGGATTTGGAGAAGAGGTTGAAGGTTGCTGAGGAGTTGGTGTATCATATCGGCTAAAAAGTCACGTTTTCACCCCGGTATTAAGGCCAAAAACAAGAACGATTCGAACTTTATCCGAAAAATACCAGCTTCATCGTTTAAAATTGAAGATCAAGTAATTACGAAGACGGTGTAAAAAGAATCAACAGAATTGGAGCTAAAACGAAGATTCTAGAGTGAAAACGGTGAAAGACAAGAAATCAAGTTACGATCCAGCGAATCAGCAAGCCAAACGGCTTGCCAAATGGCTTGACAGTATGGAAAACGGCCTGCCATACGCCCAGATCAAACGGGCACATTAAACGGGCTGGCCTGGCAAATGGCCCCTGCAAATGGCCTGCCAAACAGCTTGCCCAACGGCCTGCCAGCCGTTTGCAGGAAAATTTCAAGCTTATTTAAAGGGTCTTTGTCATTCACTTCAATACACACTTCAATTCACTTCTTTCTCTCTCTTGTACAATATTAGTCATACTTTCAAGGTCTTCGACTTTTGTATTCGGAACTCGTTTAATCTATTTTACTTCTATCCTTTATCTTTATATAATGTCTTCTATCATTATGTTCTGTGATGTTGATACCATGATTAGCGAGTAGTTATCTTTAGTGTAGCTATGATATAACCAGTTATAATGCCAAAATAATATTATGGTATGTGTATGTTGTCAAAATGCTTTCCGATTATGCTTTAAACTCAATCGCTTTTCCAACTAATAGAACGTAGTTACTGGCTCTGTTATTGGGAAGTCACGAACCCCGATTCAGAGTACACTATCTGTGTCACCCATTGGTAAGAGAAGTCTATCGGATACAACGTAAGATCGAATGAGGCACACCGGTTGTAGTAAGTCTATTAAGCTTTGGATTCCGACTGAGGACTCTTTGGTAGTAAAACATCTAACTAGACCCTTAGTACATTGTCGGTCCCAGACCATGCTTATGTAGTCACCAAGCATATAAACTTCGTACGTGCATGCTGAAGCACAACGGTTGTTGCAAGCTGTACCTCTACTAAGTAAGGCCATAGAACCCGGTTAGTGATGATTAGTACACTTCACCATAACGCGGTCTCAAGCACTGCACCCCGCTTGAGGGATTCTTGGTTAATTAAGGAACTGTTTGTTTAAACACATAAAGGATTGGACCGTTAGGATAACCGAACATGTTAATGGAAGTCAACTTGACTTGGCCATGGTGTTCTTTATGGTTGAACTCTTCTTAAGGGCCTAACTATCTTATAAACTCAATCATTAATGAAAGCATTGAAACACATCACGTCTCTCGGATATGGTAAACCCTATATCCTATTATGCTTAAGAAAGTTTAGACCTTTGTGGAATGTTAATACGTCACCTAACCGAGTCGCTCAATTGGAAGAGCCGTCTGAACGTGTATGCTTGTAGTCGGACTGCACGGGCGTCGGGGGTAAGGGACGTTGCTGTCTATTTAAAATCTTCAAGCCTATCGCATTACCCAGTGACATGTCTTATGACAGGGGCGTTTAGGACCATTGTAATGAATACAAGGTCCCTACCTATTCGTGAGCCAGCATTCCATAATTCTGGCAGAGTAACTGATGAAATCATAGTGTGCACTTGTTTTAACCTTATCTGAATTACGAATTTTATTGCATTTACTTTATCTATCTTATAAACTAGAAAAACCCAAAATTAGGTAACCACTACTCCTTCGTAACTATCTGAAGCTTTAAATATAGGTTCGATTCTACTGATATCTTAAAAATACGACCCTAGGTCATACTTCCCTTACTCATATTAAGGAGTAGTACGATTAAGGCCCCGCTAAATATAAATTTAAAATAGTATCCTCCTCTTGGTGGTTGATTCTGACGTATTGCGACCTAACAGCACCGCACAAATAAAACCGTCTGTTTTGGCCATATCAGTGTAACAGCAAGCGGAGAGGTTGGCGAAAAAGGATAAGGAAATATCATCTGCCTTCCTGCAAAGAGATGCGGCGATGGCCAAATGCAGACGTTTGCAGGGTGCCTTGCCTTCTATGCTGAAGAGGGCCATTAACTCCGGCACTGTGAAGGTTCCCTTCGAGGCATACGTGAAGAGTTTTGGGTCAGCCAGCTTTCTGCAGGCGGTACGCTTGATGCAGAAGCATCACGTTGGGGGTGAAGTTACTCTTCATCCCGACATTGCCGGGAAGGTTGTCTCGGGTGCTGTCTGGGAGGTGCAGGCGGCAGAACAGGTGTTGTCGGAGGTCCGGTTTGCCGGTTTTGAGGAGCTCTATGCCTCCGATGCTGCAACCGTTCAGCAGGTGTTGGAGTATCAGTTTTAGCGATGTGTATTGTATTTGTTGCATATGCTTTTGTAAATATGATACTTTTGTGATGAAATTATATGATTAATCATTGTATGTTTCAAACTTTTTTTGCTTTATGGTTGTCTTTTATTCGAACTAGTTCATGTCTTCATATGTAGTTCTATACTACATTTGTATTAGCTTTGACGTGTACACTGTGCAATCACATGTGTGTATGCCATCTTTTCTTGGCCATTTATTAGTATAAACTTATACCATCAAGGGCTAGACAGTCACCTCTTAAGGGGGTACACGTAACTCGTATGGGACTTATTTGGATATCTGAATCCGTCTGCCGCTAGACGGCTACTCTATTTGTAAATAACGTTGTAAATAACAAGAAAAAGTTATTGTAAACGGAGAAACATTTTATTCATCTTGTTAAAAAGACATACAGAGTTTCCTATTTTGAAAAAGAAAAATATAGATATCAAGATTTCCTTGGTTGAAGTGATCAGTTTAAACCAGGATACCCATCTAAACTTCAGTGTGACATCTATCCACTTTTATTTCCTTTAGCCGGTGTGCTGTCCCGGTTGGAGCTTTCGCAGCTTTCTGGCTTAAAACTCTTGTGTGCTGGACTTAAGTAATCGTTCACCGTATGTGTAGCCGTCATAAATTATTCTTCCCATTCTGACCGGTGATACTTACTGGCACTGCCTTGCCCTGTTTCATTGTTGGTGACAGTTTTTTCCCGAGTTGAGTGCATCGGTGGCGTTAGGTAGGTTAACCTTTTAAGGACTGACACACGTTCTTCTTCCAGGATATGTTCTATTCCCCTTGTTTCGATGTACCGTCTTCCTTATTTGTTCACTGTTCTGGGAAGGGCTTTCGGGTAGATTTGACCGTCGCCACACCTTGTCGGGTTGGGAATTTAAGCAAACCGTGAGTGGTGGAGGCTATTGCACCAAACTTCTTGAAAAACTTTCTTCCCAAAATAACATTCGTGGCGGTTACATATTTAAAGACGTAATAGTCTATGACTTCACTTTGGAGATAAGGCTGAGTGCCCATTGTGCCTGTTGCCTTGAGTTTGCAGACGAATTATTTGGTGGACCCTGTGAATCCGGAGATGATTGTGTTAGATTACCTCATTTTCCTTCCAACACATTTTAGGAGTTGGGAAAGACAATGAGCGTATAGAATATCAACTTCACTTCCTGTGTCGGTGTACATTTCTTGGACGCGAAAGCCATCTATAAGTCCGTCTATCACCACTGGTTCTTCTCAGAAGTCTTGTCCCGTCAGTTATGGAAAAGTAATCATAGCGTCCCTATAGGAATTGCATGTGAGGTGCTCGTTCTCTTCCACGCTGATCATGTCGATTACCACTTTGTCTTTTGCCTTTTCACGCTTCTTCCCATCTTCTTTCTACCAACTGAATGTTTTGTTTGGATCAGCCTTTTTGAATTTACGACCCTGCAGCAAATGTTGAGCTAATCGCCTTTAATTTTTGCAATAATTTTGTGCATCAGCGCTTTGCATTCATTAGTGTCATGGTCGTTTTCCTCATGATATTCACAGTATTTGTCTGATTTTGGCCGTCCCTTTTTTCCATTGGTGTCGGCGGGGTGAATTTTGCTTTTACCGGCTCTGTCGGTAGTATCTCCCTTAGAGTCTCGGTCAGTATGTTGATTAAAGATTCCTTATCGTATGGCCGACGACTACTTTTGTCATGCTTGCGACTGTCATGGATTTTGATGTAGCTGTTGTGGCTTTTATGATGGCTATCGCTTCGCCGGCTATTGTCATGTCGGTGTCGGTTTTCGCTTCGCATGTCATCATCTCGCTTTTTCTCGTCTCGGTGATATCCGTCTTGCCTTTCCCACCCGGAAGGTTGACATTGTCTTACCACTGTTACGGCGTCAACAAAAGTATTCGGGATGTTCCAACGGAAATCAGCTACCTGATGGGTGTGCTTTTTTGTCTAGGCATATTATGAACCCCAAAATCTGTTGTGCTTATGGGAGGCCAGGGATTTTTTGACACTCTAGCATGTATCTGGTGATGAAGTTTTCGATTTTTTCCCCCCGACACATTAGTATTTCATGAGCGTACAGGTGCGTCAGTGTGTGCCTTCGAAGGTTCTGATATTGCATAAGAAACTTCTCCCGCAGATCTGTGAAGCATATGATGCTGTTAGGTGGTAGTTTGGCGAACCATTCTTTGGCAGCAGACTGTAGGGCAGTCGGAAAAATATGGCATGCCACCTCATCACTTCAATGTTGGGTCTTCATGGCACCTTCAAAGATTTGCAGGAAATCATCCGGGTAGGTTGTGCCGCTGTATACTCCCAAAGTAGTCGGTATAACGATATTTTCATGGAGAACGTAACCAGCGATTCTTTCACAAATCTTCTACCTGGTAGCCGACATCTCGACCGGTCGTTTTACTTTGTTACCGGTTATTAGAGCGAACAAGTTCTCAAGTGCAGTGCCTTGAATGGCCGGTTGCGACAGAGAATGTTTGTATGTCAGTGGGGCAGCCTGCACGAGGAGTTCAGTAAGCCAGGCATTGGCGGAAGCCTTTGTAACGTCGCCCCCTTTGGCATTGATGGCCGACAGAGAGCTAGCTCTTAAGATGCCAGAACTCTGCAGCTGTTCTCTACTTACCAGGTTGGGACTTTCGCCCAACATGGCCTTGAACTTCTCGATTACTTGCTTTTCGACGTCAACTGAGATCAACTTGGTGATCATCTCGATATCCTCTTGAGATGACCCAATCCCACTCGAACCACCGGTCTTGGATCGAATATGCTGAGATTCAATCTTCTGTAACCAGTTGGTAATTTCTCTCGCTGTTCACCTTCGCCAATCGCCAGAAACGTTCATTTCATCATCCAAAGTTTCTCATTAGTGAATGTGAGTGATCGATTGCTTCTGGGTTGGGGTGGCTCCACTGTTGGTGAATTTTCCTTGCCCAAGGTGTGTGAAACGACATCGGACATTCCCTTCTTGTTTGCCGTTTCGCTGCCTGGTTTAACGGGATTGTTCGGACCTTTTGGTGGCGCCATTTGATCAAACCTAAATCGTAATTAGTGATTGTAAACTTAGATTTGAGTGCTTGATTTGTGTAAAGAATTGGTCGAATATTTTAACTCCAATAACTGTGCAAACCCGGATTTGAAATCTGGATTCCAAGGGTGTAAAACAAACGATGGGATTAACCTTACTCGATCGGATCGAATAAGTTAATATCTGAGTAAAAGTTAACTCCTATCGACCGGAATCTTTATCGGAGTTGTATTTTTAGCTGGAGAATGCTACAGTAAGGACTTTGGACAGAGTAACATTAATGCATCCAGTGTTTTTTAATAAATGACCCTGCAGGTGTATTTATGGGTGTTTTGAGGGAATGATGACATGCCACATGTCCCTTTCATGGTTATAACAAACTTCATCAGATTCAAGTGCTGATGTGGCACCTGTCCCTTTCATTGGCATAACAAACAGATCCTAACATACTTTCCTAGATTTGTGGGCTGACGTGGAATATAACCCATTTGTGTGTTCGTTCAGGGACCATGTGCTTGTTCCGAGACGATGTTCTATTCCGAGACTAAGTGATTACCCTGGAATGGTACGGTTATTCCAGGATGGTGTGGTTATTCTGGAATGTTGTGAGGGATTTTTCTATAATGTGACGGGTGAATGTCTCACTCTTGGTTAGGTAAAAGGACTTTACCTGATGTTTATTCCAAGTGCTTCTTCACGGTATTCTCCTGACCGGGTAAGATTGCAGCCGGTTCGTATATTTATTCGTAATAGTCTTGTAGAGATTGTCGGGTGACCAGTGTGTTTGGCTAAGTATATCTTTATGTGAAAATATGGTTCGTAACCTCTCGGTGCTTTATACCCGGGTGAGTGGTGATGGTGTCCTACACACTTTTATGTGAAGTCACGGTCAGCTCTTATCTGGGATATTTCTTCCCGGATGTGTACTTGAATAATCCCCTGGCTGGTTTGTTTAAGTAGGACCGGGAAAAGGTATTTCCTCCTGGACCGTTTATGTCGGTTAAATTCCAGACGGAACTTTGTCAAGTCATGAAAAAATATGCCTTATTGATACGAATCATTATGTGTATCATCAATATTAACAAACAGAATTATATGATTCCATTTGTTTGTGGGTGTAGGAATTTGGATGAAGCTTTGAGAAGGATTCGTGAAGGTACTGCTATGATTAGGACTAAATGAGAGGCTGGAATTAATATGTGTTTTTTTATTTATTTATTGTATAAAAAATCAGATTTTTTATTAATTGTGGGATGATTTGGTTCAATTGATTGATTTTGTGACTGGGTTGTGAGAACTGATTCTTCTCTGTATTCTAATGTTTGTATTTAAACTTTCAGGTAACCTATATCATTGTATCAATAGTAAACAACTTTCAAATATGTAATCAAGATGAATTTGTTTATGAATTGTAAACAACTTTCAACTTTCAAATATGTAAACAACTTTCAATAGTAAACAACTAAATCATCTATAGTATCATATAAAACTCGACTTGGGTGATGTCATTAACACCATTTGAAGATTTTTATTTTATTTTGGTTTAATAGTTAAGTTTTTGACTTGCAAGGGTGATAAAAGATGATGATGAAGTGTATGGGTTTGAAAATTGGGAATGAGAATGAAAGATGGTATTGGTTTCTGATGATGCAGGGTATTGTCTTTTAGACTTTTAGTTCAAAGTCTAAAATCTAGAAGATGATTATGAAAAAGAACTATCTCAGCCTGCCCCAGTGATATAGATGATGGTAAAGAAGTCAATTTCATCCTGCTACAGTTCAATGCAAGTTTTTTTTTCAAAGTTTGCACTTTTAAAAGTTTAGTTGAAGAAAATTATTACATAACTAAGTCACATTTTTTTCAAAATTTAAAGATTAGATTATGGCATTATGCTTTTAAGAGAATAATGATAGTGATTATAATGAAATATTGTCAGTGAGAATGTGTAAAATGACTTGTGGAAATTGAAGAGTAGATAGTTCTGATTTGTTTCTCATATTTGTCTTTTATAATTCATCGTTAAAGCTTGAGGTAGTAAATTTAGAATTGATTGCTATGTTGGATCATCAACGTGAAGTACGGTGACATGTAGTGTTGTGAATGGTCCAATTAGACAAAAGCTTAGATTGTATTATTGTCCAAATTATGAAGTAAGTGTGATTACTTTATTATATTTTTGGTCATAAATGTATAGTGAAACAAGTTTAGTTACCAAAATCGCTTTTTATGCTACTTGCCCAGCACATGGCCAAATAGTGCCATAAATGGGGTAACGGTCTGACTAACGAATAACCAAAAGGTTTGAACTATGACCGTACATTATGAAGAGTTGTTTTGCATTCTTACATTGTGTTTGACCTCAATAGAAATTATCAACAAATAATGCAGATTTATTCCTCAATTTTCTGTTTTGATTAAGCATTCTGAGTTGGGCTATGTTCTGATTATTATGTTAGACAATGGGATCAATAAGATGGTGTATATCCGATTTACTTTGTAACTTTAATTAAGTGTGAAGATCTTGATCCATTTACTAGGACAAATACTTGATATTTAATTTACTTTAGTAGTGTTTGTAGCAGGGTGGCAATATTGACCCATTAGTAGTGTTTGTCACCAATTTCACCAGATGTAAGTTAGAATGACTAGATGTCCTAGACATTTTGATGCACCTAAATGGGTCAAAGGATGTGCATAATGGGCATGTGAAAGGAAAAAGTGTGCCACAACAAATGAAGTTTTTACTTTTAGTTCAAAGTCTAAAAGATGATTATAAAAAAGAACTATCTCAGCCGCCTGCACTGGTGATAAAGATGATGATAACGAGGTCACTTTCATCCTGATACAGTTCAATGTAAGTTTTTACTTTAAAGTTTGCACCTTTATAAGTTCAGTTAATAAAACTTATTTCTTAGATACGTCAATTTTTCTCAAAATTCAAAGATAAGATTTTGGCATTAAGCTTTTAAGAGGATAGTGATAGTGTTTACAATGAAATATTGTCAGTGAGAGTGTGTGAAGTGACTTGTGGTTATTTAAGAGTATAAAGTTCTTATTTGTTTCTCATATTTGTCTTTTATAATTCATTGTGGTGTTCATTTAAGTTTAAAGTTTGAGATAGTTAATTTAGAAATTGATTGAAAGAATTAAGATATATCTAAAACAAATAATAGAGTCTGAGATAAAGGTTTGATCCACTTGATATGTGCTCTTAAGTTTAAAGGTACGGGGAATGGGTGTTGGGTGTATAACAAAGGTAGTAGGGGTATAGGTATAGCGTTAGGGTGTGTTCTGGTGTAAGTTCGAATGGAATGGTATCAGGATGATTTCTCGCGTGTGTTCCAATGAAAAGAGGCATGCTACGTGATTAGAATATGGAAGTGGCTGGAGTTGTACATGCATACTGCAATGTGTTTTTCTTGAATGAATAGAGTTATGTGTGTAAGATTTGTGTGGAAGGTACAACATATAACTATATGGCTAAATTCATTTGAGCCTTCGGGGTCACACATATATACACCTAGACGTCAAAAAAAAATATATATATGATCTATATATATTACTCAAGTAACGAAACAAATTAAAATACTTAATTATAATTGAATTAATTAATTAAGTGGATCGTTAATAATAATTAATTATAATAGAAATTATTATTTTTTGGTAGTTATGTACCAAGTATATATTATGGATTTGGTGGCCTTATATCTTTGACCTTGTGATATTATATAAGATATATTTTTATTTTATGTATTCAATTAGTCAAGAAAACTACACACAAAAATTGATATTATATCTTCTTTTTCTCTTCTCTGCCTCACAAAAAAAAAGATATAAGAAGAAGGAAATAACAAATTGTTTTGTGGCCGTACAAACATCAAGCAACATTACTTTCCTTATGTTACTTTCGTAAATCAAAACCAAAATATATACGGAGTATTATTGTTTTAATAGTTTCCACAATTAATCAAGTGTTGATTAATTGTTACTTGAGTTTGGACTAGCATCCATTGGCGGTTGCTTGAAGTGTAGTGTGGACTATCCAAAGAGACGGTTATATTTTTGATCGTAAGTTTCTCTCTATCAATTCATTTCTTCAGTAAAGGTATATCGTTTACTCACTCTTGTGATTTATATATTTTGACAATTATTAGTGGTGTAATTGGATCTTGTTGGAACCGTCAATCGTGTGCATGTTTTGTAATGTAAAATAAGGTTATTTTAACTGTCCGCTGCGTTAATCTGATTTGAAAGTACACACGGTTCTCCATCAATGTGTCTAATGTAATAGTATTCGGGTCAAAAATGACATGACAGTAATGGGCCAAATAGGTGGGTCGAAATGAATTCGGTACAACAAAGTTGTAGACATCAAATCTAAATATGTCCGGTTTATTACTTTCTTAATTGTGTGTATATCAATATATTTAATGAAACGTTTTATATCTTCAACTCCGTTTATGAATATTCGATTCTGTTAATCGATGTGTATTACATGTGTGAAACTAAGGTCCATCTTTTATTCCATTTAACTGCTTTTTAGACAAATGCACATGTTGCTGATTCACTTTAAAATTATCTTTGCATTATTTATTTATTGTTAGGGTAGTTTATCATAATCTATTCAATTAGTAATAGTTGACCGATTAATAAGTTAGATAGTTAGAACAAGTCATCTTTTGACTTCAATGTATGTTGACATGGATGGATGTTACGATTAGAGTTTCTGCAGTTAGTTAAAGTGTGATATGTAACCTTGTTGATTTTCGCGGTCAGAAAATATGCATAAAGTGGTTTAAAGTGTCGGCCTTTGACTACGTCTTGTGTTTAGTATGTGTAGACACGATCGAGGTTGCTTAGCGTGTCAACTATTGTTTCGATGTACAAAAGGGAAATGGTTGCTTAGTAGGCTGAATTAAAATAGTAACATGTGGTAATCTTGACCCATTCTTATTCCATGTTTAATTGTAGATGTGTAGGTTGCAAGTGGTAATTTTGACCCATTTACTTAATAACATGTTTATTTCATGCAGTTGGTTCTTTTAGTTACAACTGACTTTTGTTGAATATCACGTAGTACGTATCAAGAATCGAACCTACATGTGGCAATCCCTTTAGCCATTTAGTTGTTGTTATAGATGTCTCCTGAACATCAACGATAAAGATGCGGACATTGACTGATGGAGATGATGATATGGTTAATGTGAGATTGTGTTTGATAGAGGCGTCTTTGGACATAGGCAAGATAGGCAATCGCCTAGGGCCCAAAAAGTTTGAATGGCCCAAAATTTTAAATATATATATATATATATATATATATATATATATATATATATATATATATATATATATATATATATATATATATATATATATATATATATCTCAAAATATTCTATTTAGTTAAATAAAAAATTGTCAATTAAAGTTGTAATATTTGTATTTTAAATACTTAAATGCATTGTAAGTATATACAAATTGATAAATTTAAGTATTATTTTTTTATATGTATTAAAAAATTAAACGTGTGTGAGGGCTCATTTTTGTTTTCGACTAGGGCCTTCGAATTGTGGAGACGGCCTTGGCGTTTGACGCTACCCGTGGGTAAAATTTCCATTGCATTTGATTATAGCACTTTAACAATTATGGTATTGGAAAATGAATTATATTATAAGACTATTATAGTTGATAAAATCATGACTTATTGTTAACTTGCTAACCTTCTTTGATTTTTTTTTTTTTTTTTTATAGAGGTGACAAAATGGGTGGGTGACTCAAACTAGGAAATTTTGCAATGTGTACTTTGTTTTTTTTTCTTTTTCTTTTGTAATTATAAATTATAAGTAATCTAACTGTATGTATTTTTTTATTTTTTATTTTTGTGTAGGTAAGGTTGGTCATAGAGAGTACAAAGGTTATATAGGATTCAACTGTAGAGATGGGATAGTTACATTGTCTTATTTAGTAAAATTCAATATTATACCTTTATATTTTAAGTTGAAATGTTTTATTTGTGCATAAATTAATAGATGTAATGTTTTATTTCATTAAGTTTCAAATGACTGATGAACTTGAAAGTAATGACCTTGCAAGTACAAGGAAGGAGATGTGCTGATTCTGAGAAGTAATGAAATCATAAAATTGTTTTTCTTTCGTTTGTTAAGGTTTTGTATTTTGAGACTATGGTTTCATTGTACTTTTTGATTGTGGTTGTTTTGATTATTAGCTAAAACATTGTTCTTTTCTATTTTATCTACATGTTAGTTATATAACATCTACATTTTGGTTAAATACCATCGTCAACTATATCATATTATTCAAAAAAAATTCCATTAGAATCCTGTGATTCCACGGATCTACTCACAAGTTTTATTTGTTAAAATGGTTCTTGATGAATATACATTCATTTACCTATATCTTTCTCTCTCATTCGTACTTTAATTTTATCCCTTTAAATTTTGAATCACGATTACTTTCAAATTCAAAAGAATTAGACTTCGCTATCACCACCATTAAACTCATCTCATTTTTGCGAACATGCCAGTACTGACATCACTATTATTTGACATTTAAAACATAATCACGTGTGGCGCGTGAGTTGGTCAAATGGAAATGAGGTTAGTACCGATGTGTTTTAGAGAGGAGTTTAATTGTGTTGTTTAAGATTATGAGGTTATCGTTGTTCAGAATTGAAAAATGGGAGAAAATATAGATCGGACAAGTTGCACGGTTGTAACCCATTATATGTCTATCAAACGGAGCTCGATTAGTTTCTGCTAGACAAGAAATAAAGAACATAACTAATACAGTAAAAAAAAAAAAAAAATGGGACCCACGTGAACAAAAGTAACTTTTGAAGACTTCACTAAAAAAAATTTCTTTGTTATCAATACGAAGGTTGAAAAAGGTGTGACACGAGGTCGGGACATTATAAATTCGAAACGAGATTGAGACGGTCTTTATACGCAATGTGTGTGTGTGTGTGTGCGCGCACACATATTTTAAAGCCAACCATCTTTCGTTGACCAATTTGTATATATAATCGTTATTATCGTTAATATAATAAAAAAATGTAGCACTAAACTACGTCAATTTTGACTAATTTGACCGACTTTAACGGAATTTTTTACTTTTGATTGGCGTTGACCCTACCTATTTCGCCTTCGACCCAACTTTTGTCCGTTGACCGACTTATTAGATGTTAAAACGGAGTCAAGACGGACTAAACAAAACGCCGTAACGGCCGTCACAACAAACGCAACAGATTTCGTTTGCAACCATAAATACCCAATATATAGTAAAGTGATTTTTTTGGAAAAAGAGAAAGTATTTATTACTCTTTTAAATAATAAATGTTGTTATTAATTATTAGAGAATTTTTTTAACTAAATATTTATTATTAAAAATAAAATATTGTTATGATTATATATTTTATATTTTTTCATTGTCAAGATATATCAAGTCAACGTGCAATAAATGAGAATTATTATTGTTATTTAAAGGTTTGTTTTTTTGTATCGTGGTCATACTATTTATGTTGTTGTTTAGATCTTTTGTTTAGGTGCGAACTTGATTGGTTTGTAGTTCTTGTTTTAATCTCGGTTAATTTTTATTGTACGTTATTTGAGGCTTCAAATTTTGTTGAATTTTTAAGTTTTCTGTTCTTTTTGGCCAAAAAAGATTATAATAATACTATTCGTAATAATTACGAGTATTATTATTATTATTACTATCTCTATAAAGATAAAGAAAACAAACTCTTGACTCAACTAAAAGATATAATAACATGAATTGTACGACGCAATTTTTCATGCTTTTTGTGTTGATATTATATAATGGTGATTATGTAATATCTTCAAATCAATATGTAATTCAACAATTAGAGGAATATACGGTTCATGTAATTGACAAGACTATTCCAAATCTCATTCTTCACGCTTACTCGAAGGATGATGATTTCGGAAATAAAACAATGACTCCAAACGACGAGTTTCATTGGAGCTTTCGAAGGAATTTTCTTGAATCAACGATGTTTATTGGGGAGTTTTTCTGGATGAATCCGGACAACACGCTTCTTACAGAGATCAAGTTTAATGTTTTTGATAAAGAAGTTGCTAAAGAGTGTGGACAAGGCCTTTTTAAGGATAACAAATGTTTTTGGCAAGTAATGGATGATGGTTTTTATTTTGCTAAAGGTAACCCAACTGATTGGGTGAAAAAATATGATTGGCCGAGGGCAATGAAATATTTATGAACAAGTTGCTATATTTGATCGAATTGTTCTTGTTTGTTCACAAAATTTTATCTTCTTTTCTAATAGTTAAATAAATAAGATCATGTCTAATAAGCATTGCATGTGTGAACATTATGATAATTGGTGTATGATCTTTCTCACATGATGATTGTTATGGTTCGTGAAACGTCATTAATTTAGGGGTTGGGCGGGGCCGGGAACTTTAAGGTGTAGAGGGTCCTCGTCCCTTCACTGAAATTAGAACATGTAGTAAAATTTGTAGCTCTTTATGTTAAATGCGAGGGTATTTGAATTAAATAAATGGGAGTTCGTACGAACAAAATATGATCATATTAGAGAAAGCTAGCAGAATTTACATTATCAACAATTTACTTGAAAAGTTTTCGTGTTCAAACCCCCTGATAGTATAGCTTAAAGTATCAAGGAATAGCGTCGAATACGGCACTAAAAATTCGTACATCTAAGTAAAAAGACTTCACTTTTCTGATAGGATAAAAACGAAAAATCTTATTCATTCCATTTACATTATACACTTAAATAATTTTCAAAAATAAAATATCACAAAATTAAATCATAAAAAATCAGTCAATCTGCCACATTCAAATAATTCAATAATGTTATAAGTCAAGTGTCATGGTGTAGTGGCCGACACTTTTGATAAAGTAAAATTTGGTGAATCAATATATTTGGTGGATCACGGATGTTACTGTTCCACCTAACTGCACAGTGAATTATTGTACTATAAATATGCTATCGATTGTAATTAGTATGCACATCATTCTTGAATAAGAATTTAATCTCTTCTATCTTCTTCATATTAGTATCTTCTTTCATATTAGTAAAATATATGCCATATAAAGTATTAAAATTATAACACGTTATCAGCACGAAGAGCTCCGCATAATCATGGTGATTCTTCTAGTTGCTCAACCACCACTTCCACCTCTCAAGATTTCTGCCGGCCACCGTCCTCCGCCGCTGAAACCGTCGGAAGATCCTGAAACCTCCGATGTGTCTTCTCATCAAGAAGTTATCAGCTTGGATTCTTTCATCACTAAGTTATACTCATCAGGTATTACAAAAATTGTTGATGTTATTTAATTTAAATTACTTTGAATTAATTAATTAACAAGAAAACCAATATTTTACAACGATCATAAAATGAACCTGTTTTGAGAGGGATAGTTAAATATATATATATATATATATATATATATATATATATATATATATATATATATATATATATATATATATATATATATATATATATATATATATATATATATATATATATATATATATATATATATATTAAGATACATATACATATATTACTTACACATATATAAACTCACCTCGGGTATCACCTCCTAACCCCGTCAATAACTCTTTCATCAAACACCAACTAAACACCACCTTCTTTATCAAATGATCAACCCAAGAATCACTTTACTATCATCAATCTTCATGAACACACTCACCATCATTTGAGAACCATCTTCGACACCATAACCAAAATAGCCAATAGCACCAAACCAAAACGTAACTGCTATTACTTCCTGTTCTGTCTGGTCGATAACCACAACAAGTCCACAACCGTTTTTGTACGTGTTCTAGCCAGCTTCTATTGCAGCTTGTGAGGTTGCGTATTTTTTTCTCCACTTCTAAACTTGCACAAACGATTTAAATATAAATATTGGGAGTACCTTTAAAACCTAATAAAGGCGAGTTAGATTTTTTTTTCTTTCGTGAAAGCAACAAAACGGTGGGGTTAATATACCCGTGATTTAGGGTGAGACAAATAAATAAAAGAAGGTGGTACCTATTTAAATACTTAGTTAATCATACAAAGCCTTTTTTTTATAAAGTGTCGGTAAGCTTTTCTTAGTGGGTACTTACCTAATAATAAGGTATGATCGCTAGTGAAACTTAAAGCAAGGAAACTACCGACACAAATTAAATATGATGAAAAGCAAGGAATTATATAGTGAAGTACAAGCACTTAACCCACTATGTTATACCACTGCAATTGGTTGACAGCAAAAAATATGGCAGACAAGTAAAATTATTGTGATAATTAGTTGCCTACCACTTAATAACCAACCATACATATCTAAATATAATACTAATATTAAATAAAATAATATAATAATTAATATAAAAAAACGTGATATATTAGTGGATGTGAAATGAAATATAATTGAATATCATATCAATCATACACAGTCAATAATGAAAAAAAAAATCTGGTCCCGGTTGTTCACGTAAGAAAAATAGGAGTAAGATAAAAGGAAAAAGAGATATAGATGGTGGTTTTATATTAAGGAGTTTTAGGATATTTGTTGATTGGAGAATGTGAATGTGGTAGTCAAAAACATGCACTAACAGAAAAATAAAGGAGATGGTGTATGTCTCCCAAAAGTTGAAAATACTATAATGTAATATTTGTATGTATATGGTGTTGGTGAATTATGTCAATCACAAAACATAAAGAAAAACTAGTAAGAGTAATATCAGTTGGTGATGATGGGTTTGTGTGATTAATTGAGTACCCACACCCCACTATAAATTTTCTATTACCCGGTCAAATACTACCAATTCAAATAACGGGAACTAGCTAATTTAATTGAATAAAATAATAGATAACACTTGACTTATAAATCTACCATAGCCAGCTAGTGTTTAATTAATACTACTTATGATTAGGAACATCAAACGTTATATACCCGTGAACATTTATGTAGACACAACCGATTAATCCCAACATGAAGATGATCGTGGATATAATACATAATATATAGATGATAATGAAACTGTGATATATAGATAATTATGACAGTGAAGCGTATTGATAATGATATTATGACGGGTATGATAATGATGGTGTATGATAGATGCATGATGAAAGTTATAATGATGTTTAACAGTAAAAAGGATGGGGCAAGATATCATATTTTTATCTAATTAAAAAAAAAAAGAGAAGATATAGCATTCAATAAAAAAATATACGGAATAAAAAAAAAATTTGATCAGTGTAAACTAAAGTACATTAATGCACCAGTTTTTAAAGTTTAAAAATATTTTTTTATTATCCACATGGTTTAAGAGGGCTGTCCAAATTAAAAAAAAATTCTAAAATAAAATATTGATAAAACTTGAAACACATAAACCCATTTAACCATACATTTTTCAACAATAAGAAAACACATGAGCAAAGTATTGTTGCTTCGTGTGTGTGTTGATCGATCCCTCTTTGCAGTAGCCTTTGTTCTCATAATATACTCCGTATCATTGATTAAACTTAGACCCACAAGTCCTTGATTAATTCCACTCTCAATTTCTTTTGCATATAATATAGGGTAAAGTGTAAAGACCTATGTATCGTAGATAATGGTAGCATACACACTATGATCAAATATAAGAAATATATCATTGATTTGAAACCAACTACAGGTATATTATATCAAATCCCGCAAACTTGATAAAAGAAACAGGAAAGGAAAAATTCATGTTACCAAATAGTACGAATTTTCTGATAAATAATACTTGTTTTCTCTCAAATCATAGAGAAATTTGTTAAATTTCTCTGATATATATCATAATGGATATGATTATCAAGTCAGTGACTACATAAAATAAGAAATATTTAAGCATCACTGACAAGAATCATGTATTTGAAAAACTATTAGACTTGATTTCTGGATTACATTATACACATATAAATGTACTGAAGGACATATGATTAAAAGCGCATATGGTGAAAAGCGCAACATATATGATTAAAAGCGCATATGATGAAAATCACATATGATAAAAAGCGTAGCGCATATGATTAAAAGCGCATATGGTGATTAATGAAAAGCACATATGGTGATTAATGAAAAGCACATATGGTGATTAATGAAAAGAATATTGAGAAAGAATCACCAATATTTCTTGAAAGAATTCAAGGTTATATATATGGATCAATTCATCCATCATGTGGACCATTTTGATATTTCATGGTTCTAATAGACGCATCTAGCGGATGGTCTCATGTTTGTGTGTTATCAAGCCGTAATATGGCATTTGCAAAGTTTCTTGCACAAATTATTAAACTGAGAACACATTATTCTGATTACACCATTAAAAGGATGAGACTTGATAATGCTGGTGAGTTAACATCTCAAGCATTTAATGATTATTATATTTCTATAGGGATTGTTGTTGAACATCCTATTGCTCATGTACATACAAAATTGGTTTAGCTGAATCAATAATTAAATGCTTGCAGCTAATATCTAGACAATTGGTAATGAGTACAAAACTCTCAATATTTATATGAGGACATGTAAATTTACATGATACGACATTGATTCGTATTAAACCAAGTGCAAGTCATAAATATTCTCCCCTACCAACTTAATTTTGGTCGAGAGCCAAAAATAGAACATTTGGTTGTGCAGTGTATTTTCAAATTGCACCACCACAACGCACTAAAATGATTCCTCAAAGAAGGATAAAAATATATGTTGGATATGAAACATCTTCAATCATAAGATATATTGAACCCATGACGGGTGATATTTTTACAGCACGTTTTGATGATTGTCACTTTAATGAAACATTGTTCCCTAAATTAGGGGGAGAAATGAAAAATAAAAAAAAAGATGCTTCATGATGTGAACATCAATTAAGGTATATAGAACTCGCATAAAAGAATGCGAAACAAAAGTTCAAAAATGTTGCATATGCAAGAACTTGCAAATTAATTACGTGATGCATTTAAAGATACAAAAAGAGTGACTAAATCATATATAATAACAGTAAAAGCTCCAGCTCGAATTGAAATTCCAAAAGCTGGCAATAATGTCACTCTTGAGTCTTTGTCACGCATGAAATGTGGAAGATCAATTGGTTCCGAAGATAAAAATTCTCGAAAAGAAAATCAGCTGATAATGAGGTAAAATAAAGTGTTCTTCTCAAGAAGAACCAAATACCAATACTCCTTCTGCAGAGGATATTGATAATAAATACAGAAATTGCAATAAATTATGCAATATAATGGAACCAAAACGGAATGACAAATATTTATGAGAATTTTTCATATAATGACATCATGAATAAAGATGATGATCTAGAACCAAAATCTGTTATTGAATATCAAAATAGACATGATTGAGCTCAATGGAAAGGAGCAAAACGAGCTGAATTAGAATCGCTCAATAAAAGAAAAGTTTTCGGATCAATTGTTATCACTTTTAAAGATGTGAAACGTATGAGATACAAATGAATTTTTATCCGAAAAAGAAATGTGCAAATGAAGTTACAAGGCAAAAATAGATTTGTAACTCAAGATTTCCCACAAAGATCGGAAATGAATTATGAGAAAAACTTATCCTCCTGTAATGGATACAATTACTTATTAGATACTTAATCAACCTAGTAGTTACTGAAATGCATCTCATGGATGTTGTAACTACTTATCTGTATGGATCACTTGATAGTGATATACATGAATATACCTGAAGGGTTTAAGGTATCATAAGCATCTAATGCAAAACCCAAGGGAATATATTCTATTAAATCACAAAGATTTTTATATGGGTCTATACAATTGGAACGTATGTGGTATA
The DNA here is from genome assembly GCF_046630445.1 of Rutidosis leptorrhynchoides. NCBI lineage: Eukaryota > Viridiplantae > Streptophyta > Magnoliopsida > Asterales > Asteraceae > Rutidosis > Rutidosis leptorrhynchoides. The sequence continues at coordinate 468,972,129 of NC_092333.1, forward strand.
ACTGATTAAGTGATTACTTTATAAGAAAAGTGTATACATATAAACTTATTTGCACATGTGTTTTTATTATGAAAAACAATGATCGGATATATATCGTAGTTATTTATGTCAATGTTCTTAACATCATATGAACAAATAAAGAGATCTATGAAATCATTCAACTTCTAAAGAATTATTTTGAAATGAAAGATCTTGAAAAAACCAAGTATTACCTTGGATTGCAAATTGAGCATATGCCTAATGGTTAACTTGTACATCAAACAACTTATACCGAAAAGATTTTAAAACATTTTTTTTAAAAGACAAACTCATTGTTGTTAGATCACTCAATATTGACACTGATCTATTTCATCCCTGCGAAGATCATGAAAATCTTAACAGATCGGAAGTTCCATATTTTAGTGCAATTGAGGTTCTTATGTATCTTATAAATTGTACAAGACATGACATTTCTCTTGCAGTTAATTTGTTGGCAAGATTCAGCTCAACTTCTACCAAATGACAATGGAACGGGATCAAACACATATTTTGATACCCTTGAGGAACTGCCGATTTAAAATTATTTTATTCTAACGCTTCAAAACAAGATTTGGTTGATTATGTATATGCAGGTCATTCATCAAATCCTTATAAAGATAAATCTCAAACTCGATATGTATTCCTAAATGGAGGTACCACAAAATCATGGCGTCTCAAAAACAAACACTTGTTGCAACATCATCAAATTGTGCCGAAGTGATTGCATTACATGAAGCTACTCGGGAATGTTTTTGGTTAAGATCAATGACACAACTCATTATTGATTCTTGTGGACTAGAACGCGATAAAAGTTCAACAACTATCTATGAAGATAATGCAGCTTGCATAACACAGATGAAAGAAGGATATATCAAAAGTGACTGAACAAAACACATACCTCCTAGATTCTTCTCATATACTCAAGATCTTATAAAAGACAACCAGATTAAAATGAGATACGTTCAATCAACAACTATGCAGATCTTTATACCAAAACACTGTCAACTACTGTTTTCAGAACACATGTTCACAATATTGGCATGAGGCAAGATCAAAATATGTGACGACTCAGCGATGTCTACTTGAGGGGGAGTCAACTCTATACTGCACTCTTTTTCCCTTGGCTAAAGTTTTTATCCCACTGGGTTTTTCTTTAGCAAGGTTTTTAACGAGGCAGTAACTTGTAGTTGATCTCTAGTGAAACAAAATTGTCGTCCAAGGGGGAGTGTTATAAGTCAAGTGTCATGGTGTAGTGGCCAACACTTTTGATAAAGTAAAATTTGGTGAATCAATATATTTGGTGGATCACAGATATTACTGTGTAGTGACCCGAACTTTTCCACGTATATATATATTAATTGAGATTGATATTTACATGATTAAATGTTTCCAACATGTTAAGCAATCAAACTTGTTAAGACTTGATTAATTGAAATATGTTTCATATAGACAATTGACCACCCAAGTTGACCGGTGATTCACGAACGTTAAAACTTGTAAAAACTATATGATGACATATATATGGATATATATATAGTTAACATGATACTATGATAAGTAAACATATCATTAAGTATATTAACAATGAACTACATATGTAAAAACAAGACTACTAACTTAATGATTTTTAAACGAGACATATATGTAACGATTATCGTTGTAAAGACATTTAATGTATATATATATCATATTAAGAGATATTCATACATGATAATATCATGATAATATAATAATTTAAAATCTCATTTGATATTATAAACATTGGGTTAACAACATTTAACAAGATCGTTAACCTAAAGGTTTCAAAACAACACTTACATGTAACGACTAACGATGACTTAACGACTCAGTTAAAATGTATATACATGTAGTGTTTTAATATGTATTTATACACTTTTGAAAGACTTCAATACACTTATCGAAATACTTCTACTTAACAAAAATTCTTACAATTACATCCTCGTTCAGTTTCATCAACAATTCTACTCGTATGCACCCGTATTCGTACTCGTACAATACACAGCTTTTAGATGTATGTAATATTGGTATATACACTCCAATGATCAGCTCTTAGCAGCCCATGTGAGTCACCTAACACATGTGGGAACCATCATTTGGCAACTAGCATGAAATATCTCATAAAATTACAAAAATATGAGTAATCATTCATTACTTATTTACATGAAAACAAAATTACATATCCTTTATATCTAATCCATACACCAATGACCAAAAACACCTACAAACAATTTCATTCTTCAATTTTCTTCATCTAATTGATCTCTCTCAAGTTCTATCTTCAAGTTCTAAGTGTTCTTCTTAAATTCTACAAGTTCTAGTTACATAAAATCAAGAATACTTTCAAGTTTGCTAGCTCACTTCCAATCTTGTAAGGTGATCATCCAACCTCAAGAAATCTTTGTTTCTTACAGTAGGTTATCATTCTAATACAAGGTAATAATCATATTCAAACTTTGGTTCAATTTCTATAACTATAACAATCTTATTTCAAGTGATGATCTTACTTGAACTTGTTTTCGTGTCATGATTCTGCTTCAAGAACTTCGAGCCATCCAAGGATCCGTTGAAGCTAGATCCATTTTTCTCTTTTCCAGTAGGTTTATCCAAGGAACTTAAGGTAGTAATGATGTTCATAACATCATTCGATTCATACATATAAAGCTATCTTATTCGAAGGTTTAAACTTGTAATCACTAGAACATAGTTTAGTTAATTCTAAACTTGTTCGCAAACAAAAGTTAATCCTTCTAACTTGACTTTTAAAATCAACTAAACACATATTCTATATCTATATGATATGCTAACTTAATGATTTAAAACCTGGAAACACGAAAAACACCGTAAAACCGGATTTACGCCGTCGTAGTAACACCGCGGGCTGTTTTGGGTTAGTTAATTAAAAACTATGATAAACTTTGATTTAAAAGTTGTTATTCTGAGAAAATAATTTTTATTATGAACATGAAACTATATCCAAAAATTATGGTTAAACTCAAAGTGGAAGTATGTTTTCTAAAATGGTCATCTAGACGTCGTTCTTTCGACTGAAATGACTACCTTTACAAAAACGACTTGTAACTTATTTTTCTGACTATAAACCTATACTTTTTCTATTTAGATTCATAAAATAGAGTTCAATATGAAACCATAGCAATTTGATTCACTCAAAACGGATTTAAAATGAAGAAGTTATGGGTAAAACAAGATTGGATAATTTTTCTCATTTTAGCTACGTGAAAATTGGTAACAAATCTATTCCAACCATAACTTAATCAACTTGTATTGTATATTATGTAATATTGAGATACCATAGACACGTATACAATGTTTCGACCTATCATGTCGACACATCTATATATATTTCAGAACAACCATAGACACTCTATATGTGAATGTTGGAGTTAGCTATACAGGGTTGAGGTTGATTCCAAAATATATATAGTTTGAGTTGTGATCAATACTGAGATACGTATACACTGGGTCGTGGATTGATTCAAGATAATATTTATCGATTTATTTCTGTACATCTAACTGTGGACAACTAGTTGTAGGTTACTAACGAGGACAGCTGACTTAATAAACTTAAAACATCAAAATATATTAAAAGTGTTGTAAATATATTTTGAACATACTTTGATATATATGTATATATTGGTATAGGTTTGTGAATCAACCAGTGGCCAAGTCTTACTTCCCGACGAAGTAAAAATCTGTGAAAGTGAGTTATAGTCCCACTTTTAAAATCTAATATTTTTGGGATGAGAATACATGCAGGTTTTATAAATGATTTACAAAATAGACACAAGTACGTGAAACTACATTCTATGGTTGAATTATCGAAATCGAATATGCCCCTTTTTATTAAGTCTGGTAATTTAAGAATTATGGAACAGACACCCTAATTGACGCGAATCCTAAAGATAGATCTATTAGGCCTAACAAACCCCATCCAAAGTACCGGATGCTTTAGTACTTCGAAATTTATATCATATCCGAAGGGTGTCCCGGAATGATGGGGATATTCTTATATATGCATCTTATTAATGTCGATTACCAGGTGTTCACCATATGAATGATTTTTATCTCTATGTATGGGATGTGTATTGAAATATGAAATCTTGTGGTCTATTATTATGATTTGATATATATAGGTTAAACCTATAACTCACCAACATTTTTGTTGACGTTTTAAGCATGTTTATTCTCAGGTGATTATTAAGAGCTTCCGCTGTCGCATACTTAAATAAGGACGAGATTTGGAGTCCATGCTTGTATGATATTGTGTAAAAACTGCATTTAAGAAACTTATTTTGTTGTAACATATTTGTATTGTAAACCATTATGTAATGGTCGTGTGTAAACACGATATTTTAGATTATCATTATTTGATAATCTACGTAAAGCTTTTTAAACCTTTATTGATGAAATAAAGGTTATGGTTTGTTTTAAAATGAATGCAGTCTTTGAAAAACGTCTCATATAGAGGTCAAAACCTCGCAACGAAATCAATTAATATGGAACGTTTTTAATCAATAAGAACGAGACATTTCAGTTGGTATCAGCGCGTTGGTCTTAGAGAACCAGAAAATTTGCATTAGTGTGTCTTATCGAGTTTGTTAGGATGCATTAGTGAGTCTGGACTTCGACCATGTTTTCTTTAAAAATGATTGCTTAACATTTTTGTTGGAAACTATGTATTATTAACATGTATATATTATGTGATATATAAATCTCTTAACATGTTTGATATTGTGTGATAGATGTCTACCTCTAGCACAAATCCCATTGACTCACCTAATAATAACGAAGAGTCGAATATATATTGGACTGATTCACAAGTTCCCGAAGAAGAACCGGAAGAAGAATCAGAACCGGAAGAAGAATCAGAACCGGAAGAGGAGGAACCGGAGGAGGAAATAGAACCGATGGGGGAAATAATAAAACGGTTAAGTAAAAGAAAATCCTCAACCAACCGACCAAGGTTAATTATGGTCAATGGTGTTTCCGCCAAGGAAGCAAAATATTGGGAGGATTACCAATTCTCCGATGAATCGGATTCCGACGAGAATTTCGATGATGTTATAGAAATTACCCCAACTGAATTTAAAAAGGCAAAAGAAAATAATAAGGGAAAGGGCATAAAAATAGAGAAATCTAATTCCAACCCCGATGAACTTTATATGTATCGTCAACCCCCGAAGTCCTTAAGTTGTAACAATGACCCGGGAACCTCTAAACCACCAGGTTTTTCTAAACCGTTGTGGAAAACGACAGCTCGTATTACGGGAACATCATATATCCCTAGAAACTTGGCAAAACGAACCAAAACCGAAGAAGAAGAAACGAGCGAGTCGGAATAAGATAGTTGTATTCGTGTGGTGTAATATATGTAATATAGTGTGCTTATGCTTTATGATATATGTAAAAATTGCTTGTATTAATAAGTATTTTTTTTTTATGAATCTAACTCTTGTCTATTTTAAAGTATAAAAACACAAAATGGATAGACAACCCAATATTTTAAGAGACCTACCCGGAGACATGATTGATGAAATCTTGCCTAGAGTCGGTCAGAATTCTTCGGCACAACTATTTACGGCGAAATCAGTTTGTAAGACATTCGAAGAACGTTCCAAGAATGTCTTGTTTTATAAGAGACTTTCGTTTGAAAGATGGGGGATATCACATTGGGAAACCCATAAGTTACGATGTGTTTACTTTGACGCATATATTGCGGGGAACCCAAATGCTATTTTACGCAAAGGGTTAAGAAATTATTTTGACTCAATGTATCCGAATATAGGACTTCATGATTTAGAAAAAGCGGCTAACATGTAACATAAAGAAGCATGCTATGCTTACGGGTTCGTAATGTTCGCTTCTCACTAAAGTGAGAAAAAGAACATCGGGCTACAACTATTAAACAAAACGTTCCCACAAGTGACGGAGTCGGTAATTGGGGTAAGAAATGAGGTTTTTAGGTTATTACGAGACTGTTGGTCATTACGTAACCCTCGTCCCTTTGACGACGTTACAACACGATGTCTTATCAACGGCTATAACGGTTATATTCCACAAGACCAAGGATGGGAAGTAATCCTAGTAAAACCAGAATGCATGATTTGTTTCTGGACGTATGAATTACGTGTCTTTATTGCCTTTGCTGAACGACTTGTGTACTAGCTAGAATTATCTTCACAACCATCTTGTATCAAATTTATTGTGTGCTATATTTCATGCTATATGTAAAATAAGCGGTATTGTAAGTTTGTAAAATATTGTGTAAAAGTTTGAACGCGAAATATTATTATAATCAGTTTTTCATATAGAATTGTAGTAGTTGAATTGTATATTAGCTACTAAGTATGAACTTAACGGGTAGGTACTACCCGAATTTAAACTTATAAAATGCTAATATGAAGAAAAAGCTTTTATAAATGAGTTCATATTATGCTACGAAATACTATTAACTACTCTTAATATTTTGTATGATTAACTTGTTCCATTTGACTATTTTGAAGGAAATGGCACCGACTACTCGACACACCGTGAATATGAATGAAGAGGAATTCCGTACTTTTCTAGCTTCAAACATAGCCGCAGTACAGGCTGCGCTACATACCAACAATAACCTTGGATCTAGCAGTACAGGAAATCGTGTAGGATGCACCTACAAAGAATTCACTGCCTGCAAACCTTTGGAATTTGATGGAACCGAAGGACCGATCGGATTGAAACGGTGGACCGAGAAGGTCGAATCGGTGTTTGCCATAAGTAAGTGTACTGAAGAGGACAAAGTGAAGTACGCTACGCATACCTTCACAGGTTCTGCGTTAACATGGTGAAATAACTATCTAGAGCAAGTGGGACAAGACGATGCGTACGCACTACCGTGGTCAGCATTCAAGCACTTGATGAACGAGAAGTACCGTCCCAGAACAGAGGTCAATAAGCTCAAGACAGAACTTAGAGGGTTACGAACCCAAGGATTTGATATTACCACATACGAAAGACGATTCACAGAATTGTGCCTATTGTGTCCGGGAGCGTTCGAAGATGAGGAAGAGAAGATCGACGCATTTGTGAAAGGATTACCGGAAAGAATCCAAGAAGATATAAGTTCACACGAGCCCGCCTCCATACAACAGGCATGTAGAATGGCTCACAAACTAGTGAACCAGATTGAGGAAAGAATTAAAGAACAGACGGCTGAAGAGGCCAATGTGAAGCAAGTCAAAAGAAAGTGGGAGGAAAACGGTGATAAGAATCACTAATACAACAACAACAGCAATTACAATAATAATCGCAACAATTATCCCAATAATCGCAACATCAATCGCAACAACAACAAATGGCCCAACAACAACAACAACAACAACAGCAACTACAACAATCATCCCAACAACAATAACAACTGCAACAACAACAACAACAACAATCAGAAGCAGCTATGTCAAAGGTGTGAAAAGTATCACTCGGGGTTCTGCACCAAATTTTGCAACAAGTGTAAAAGAAATGGTCATAGCGCGGCAAAGTGTGAGGTCTACGGACCAGGGGTTAACAGAACGAAAGGAACAAATGGTGTCGGAACGAGTAATGGCGGAGCAAGTAGTGTCAGAGCAAGTTATGCCAATGTAGTTTGTTATAAATGTGGAAAACCGGGCCACATTATTAGAAATTGCCCGAACCAGGAGAACACGAATGGACAAGGCCGCAGAAGAGTTTTCAATATTAATGCGGCAGAGGCACAGGAAGACCCGGAGCTTGTTACGGGTACGTTTCTTATTGACAATAAATCTGCTTACGTTTTATTTGATTCGGGTGCGGATAGAAGCTATATGAGTAGAGATTTTTGTGCTAAATTAAGTTGTCCATTGACGCCTTTGGATAGTAAATTTTTACTCGAATTAGCAAATGGTAAATTAATTTCAGCAGATAATATATGTCGGAATCAAGAAATTAAACTGGTTAGCAAAATATCTAAGATTGATTTGATACCAGTAGAGTTAGGGAGTTTTGATGTGATAATCAGTATGGACTGGTTGAAGGAAGTGAAAGCAGAGATCGTTTGTTACAAAAATGCAATTCGCATTATACGAGAAAAAGGAAAACCCTTAATGGTGTACGGAGAAAAGGGCAACACGAAGCTACATCTTATTAGTAATTTGAAGGCACAAAAACTAATAAGAAAAGGTTGCTATGCTGTTCTAGCACACGTCGAGAAAGTACAAACTGAAGAAAATAGCATCAATGATGTTCCCATTGCAAAAGAATTTCCCGATGTATTTCCGAAAGAATTACCGGGATTACCTCCACATCGATCCGTTGAATTTCAAATAGATCTTGTACCAGGAGCTGCACCAATAGCTCGTGCTCCTTACAGACTCGCACCCAGCGAGATGAAAGAACTACAAAGCCAATTACAAGAACTTTTAGAGCGTGGTTTCATTCGACCAAGCACATCACCGTGGGGAGCTCCTGTTTTGTTTGTCAAGAAGAAAGATGGTACATTCAGGTTGTGTATCGACTACCGAGAGTTGAACAAACTTACCATCAAGAACCGCTATCCACTACCGAGAATCGACGACTTATTTGATCAACTACAAGGCTCGTCTGTTTATTCAAAGATTGACTTACGTTCCGGGTATCATCAAATGCGGGTGAAAGAAGATGATATTCCAAAGACTGCTTTCAGAACACGTTACGGTCATAACGAGTTTATGGTCATGCCGTTTGGTTTAACTAATGCACCAGCTGTGTTCATGGACCTTATGAACCGAGTGTGTTGACCATACCTTGACAAGTTTTTCATTGTTTTCATTGATGACATACTTATTTACTCAAAGAATGACCAAGAACACGGTGAACATTTGGGAAAGGTGTTAGAAGTATTGAGGAAGGAAGAATTGTACGCTAAGTTTTCAAAGTGTGCATTTTGGTTGGAAGAAGTTCAATTCCTCGGTCACATAGTGAACAAAGAAGGTATTAAGGTGGATCCGGCAAAGATAGAAACTGTTGAAAAGTGGGAAACCCCGAAAACTCCGAAACACATATGCCAGTTTTTAGGACTAGTTGGTTACTACAGAAGGTTCATCCAAGACTTTTCCAGAATAGCAAAACCCTTGACTGCATTAACGCATAAAGGGAAGAAATTTGAATGGAATGATGAACAAGAGAAAGTGTTTCAGTTATTGAAGAAAAAGCTAACTACGGCACCTATATTGTCATTGCCTGAAGGGAATGATGATTTTGTGATTTATTGTGACGCATCAAAGCAAGGTCTCGGTTGTGTATTAATGCAACGAACGAAGGTGATTGCTTATGCGTCTAGACAATTGAAGTTTCACGAACAAAATTATACGACGCATGATTTGGAATTAGGCGCGGTTGTTTTTGCATTAAAGACTTGGAGGCACTACTTATATGGGGTCAAAAGTATTATATATACCGACCACAAAAGTCTTCAACACATATTTAATCAGAAACAACTGAATATGAGGCAGCGTAGGTGGATTGAATTATTGAATGATTACGACTTTAAGATTCGTTACCACCCGGGGAAGACAAATGTGGTAGCCGATGCCTTGAGCAGGAAGGACAGAGAACCCATTCGAGTAAAATCTATGAATATAATGATTCATAATAACCTTACTACTCAAATAAAGGAGGCGCAACAAGGAGTTTTAAAAAAGGGAAATTTAAAGGATGAAATACCCAAAGGATCGGAGAAGCATCTTAATATTCGGGAAGACGGAACTCGGTATAGGGCTGAAAGGATTTGGGTACCAAAATTTGGAGATATGAGAGAAATGGTACTTAGAGAAGCTCATAAAACCAGATACTCAATACATCCTGGAACGGGGAAGATGTACAAGGATCTCAAGAAACATTTTTGGTGGCCGGGTATGAAAGCCGATGTTGCTAAATACGTAGGAGAATGTTTGACGTGTTCTAAGGTCAAAGCTGAGCATCAGAAACCATCAGGTCTACTTCAACAACCTGAAATCCCGGAATGGAAATGGGAAAATATTACCATGGATTTCATCACTAAATTGCCAAGGACTGCAAGTGGTTTTGATACTATTTGGGTAATAGTTGATCGTCTCACCAAATCAGCACACTTCCTGCCAATAAGAGAAGATGACAAGATGGAGAAGTTAGCACGACTGTATTTGAAGGAAGTCGTCTCCAGACATGGAATACCAATCTCTATTATCTCTGATAGGGATGGCAGATTTATTTCAAGATTCTGGCAGACATTACAGCAAGCATTAGGAACTCGTCTAGACATAAGTACTGCCTATCATCCACAAACTGATGGACAGAGCGAAAGGACGATACAAATGCTTGAAGACATGCTACGAGCATGTGTTATTGATTTCAGAAACAGTTGGGATCGACATCTACCGTTAGCAAAATTTTCCTACAACAACAGCTACCATTCAAGCATTGAGATGGCGCCGTTTGAAGCACTTTATGGTAGAAAGTGCAGGTCTCCAATTTGTTGGAGTGAAGTGGGGGATAGACAGATTACGGGTCCGGAGATTATACCAGAAACTACCGAGAAGATCAATCAAATTGAACAACGGTTGAAAACCGCCCAAAGTCGACAAAAGAGCTACGCTGACATTAAAAGAAAAGATATAGAATTTGAAATTGGAGAGATGGTCATGCTTAAAGTTGCACCTTGGAAAGGCGTTGTTCGATTTGGTAAACGAGGGAAATTAAATCCAAGGTATATTGGACCATTCAAGATTATTGATTGTGTCGGACCAGTAGCTTATCGACTTGAGTTACCTCAATAACTCGCGGCTGTACATAACACTTTCCACATCTCGAATTTGAAGAAATGTTTAGCTAAAGAAGATCTCACTATTCCATTAGATGAAATCCAAATCAACGAAAAACTTCAATTCATCGAAGAACCCGTCGAAATAATGGATCGTGAGGTTAAAAGACTTAAGCAAAACAAGATACCAATTGTTAAGGTTTGATGGAATGCTTGTAGAGGACCCGAGTTCACCTGGGAGCGTGAAGATCAGATGAAGAAGAAATACCCGCATCTATTTCCAGAAGATTCGTCAACACCTTCAACAGCTTAAAATTTCGGGACGAAATTTATTTAACGGGTAGGTACTGTAGTGACCCGAACTTTTCCATGTATATATATATTAATTGAGATTGATATTTACATGATTAAATGTTTCTAACATGTTAAGCAATCAAACTTGTTAAGACTTGATTAATTGAAATATGTTTCATATAGACAATTGACCACCCAAGTTGACTGGTGATTCACGAACGTTAAAACTTGTAAAAACTATATGATGACATATATATGGATATATATATAGTTAACATGATACTATGATAAGTAAACATATCATTAAGTATATTAACAATGAACTACATATGTAAAAACAAGACTACTAACTTAATGATTTTTAAACGAGACATATATGTAACGATTATCGTTGTAATGACATTTAATGTATATATATCATATTAAGAGGTATTCATACATGATAATATCATGATAATATAATAATTTAAAATCTCATTTGATATTATAAACATTGGGTTAACAACATTTAACAAGATCGTTAACCTAAAGGTTTCAAAACAACACTTACATGTAACGACTAACGATGACTTAACGACTCAGTTAAAATGTATATACATGTAGTGTTTTAATATGTATTTATACACTTTTGAAAGACTTCAATACACTTATCAAAATACTTCTACTTAACAAAAATGCTTACAATTACATCCTCGTTCAGTTTCATCAACAATTCTACTCGTATGCACCCGTATTCGTACTCGTACAATACACAGCTTTTAGATGTATGTACTATTGGTATATACACTCCAATGATCAGCTCTTAGCAGCCCATGTGAGTCACCTAACACATGTGGGAACCATCATTTGGCAACTAGCATGAAATATCTCATAAAATTACAAAAATATGAGTAATCATTCATGACTTATTTACATGAAAACAAAATTACATATCCTTTATATCTAATCCATACACCAACGACCAAAAACACCTACAAACACTTTCATTCTTCAATTTTCTTCATCTAATTGATCTCTCTCAAGTTCTATCTTCAAGTTCTAAGTGTTCTTCATAAATTCTACAAGTTCTAGTTACATAAAATCAAGAATACTTTCAAGTTTGCTAGCTCACTTCCAATCTTGTAAGGTGATCATCCAACCTCAAGAAATCTTTGTTTCTTACAGTAGGTTATCATTCTAATACAAGGTAATAATCATATTCAAACTTTGGTTCAATTTCTATAACTATAACAATCTTATTTCAAGTGATGATCTTACTTGAACTTGTTTTCGTGTCATGATTCTGCTTCAAGAACTTCGAGCCATCCAAGGATCCGTTGAAGCTAGATCCATTTTTCTCTTTTCCAGTAGGTTTATCCAAGGAACTTAAGGTAGTAATGATGTTCATAACATCATTCGATTCATACATATAAAGCTATCTTATTCGAAGGTTTAAACTTGTAATCACTAGAACATAGTTTAGTTAATTCTAAACTTGTTCGCAAAAAAAAGTTAATCCTTCTAACTTGACTTTTAAAATCATCTAAACATATGTTCTATATCTATATGATATGCTTACTTAATGATTTAAAACCTGGAAACACGAAAAACACCGTAAAATCGGATTTACGCCGTCGTAGTAACACCGCGGGCTGTTTTGGGTTAGTTAATTAAAAACTATGATAAACTTTGATTTAAAAGTTGTTATTCTGAGAAAATGATTTTTATTATGAACATGAAACTATATCCAAAAATTATGGTTAAACTCAAAGTGGAAGTATGTTTTCTAAAATGGTCATCTAGACGTCGTTCTTTCGACTGAAATGACTACCTTTACAAAAATGACTTGTAACTTATTTTTCGGACTATAAACCTATACTTTTTCTGTTTAGATTCATAAAATAGAGTTCAATATGAAACCATAGCAATTTGATTCACTCAAAACGGATTTAAATTGAAGAAGTTATGGGTAAAACAAGATTGGATAATTTTTCTCATTTTAGCTACGTGAAAATTGGTAACAAATCTATTCCAACCATAACTTAATCAACTTGTATTGTATATTATGTAATCTTGAGATACCATAGACACGTATACAATGTTTCGACCTATCATGTCGACACATCTATATATATTTCAGAACAACCATAGACACTCTATATGTGAATGTTGGAGTTAGCTATACAGGGTTGAGGTTGATTCCAAAATATATATAGTTTGAGTTGTGATCAATACTGAGATACGTATACACTGGGTCGTGGATTGATTCAAGATAATATTTATCGATTTATTTCTGTACATCTAACTGTGGACAACTAGTTGTAGGTTACTAACGAGGACAGCTGACTTAATAAACTTAAAACATCAAAATATATTAAAAGTGTTGTAAATATATTTTGAACATACTTTGATATATATGTATATATTATTATAGGTTCGTGAATCAACCAGTGGCCAAGTCTTACTTCCCGACGAAGTAAAAATCTGTGAAAGTGAGTTATAGTCCCACTTTTAAAATCTAATATTTTTGGGATGAGAATACATGCAGGTTTTATAAATGATTTACAAAATAGACACAAGTACGTGAAACTACATTCTATGGTTGAATTATCGATATCGAATATGCCCCTTTTTATTAAGTCTGGTAATCTAAGAATTAGGGAACAGACACCCTAATTGACGCGAATCCTAAAGATAGATCTATTGGGCCTAACAAACCCCATCCAAAGTACCGGATGCTTTAGTACTTCGAAATTTATATCATATCTGAAGGGTGTCCCGGAATGATGGGGATATTCTTATATATGCATCTTGTTAATGTCGATTACCAGGTGTTCACCATATGAATGATTTTTATCTCTATGTATGGGATGTATATTGAAATATGAAATCTTGTGGTCTATTATTATGATTTGATATATATAGGTTAAACCTATAACTCACCAACATTTTTGTTGACGTTTTAAGCATGTTTATTCTCAGGTGATTATTAAGAGCTTCCGCTGTCGCATACTTAAATAAGGATGAGATTTGGAGTCCATGCTTGTATGATATTGTGTAAAAACTGCATTTAAGAAACTTATTTTGCTGTAACATATTTGTATTGTAAACCATTATGTAATGGTCGTGTGTAAACAGGATATTTTAGATTATCATTATTTGATAATCTACGTAAAGCTTTTTAAACCTTTATTGATGAAATAAAGGTTATGGTTTGTTTTAAAATGAATGCAGTCTTTGAAAAACGTCTCATATAGAGGTCAAAACCGCGCAACGAAATCAATTAATATGGAACGTTTTTAATCAATAAGAACGGGACATTTCATACTGTTCCACCTAACTGCACAGTGAATTATTGTACTATAAATATGCTATCGATTGTAATTAGTATGCACATCATTCTTGAATAAGAATTTAATCTCTTCTATCTTCTTCATATTAGTATCTTCTTTCATATTAGTAAAATATATGCCATATAAAGTATTAAAATTATAACAAATAATATATTATTATTCCAATAATATACCTTTGACCTTTATAAAAAGTATTGGACTAATTTGACTCAATTTCAATTTGGATTGTGAGTTAGGCCACCTAACACATCTAGATGGATCACATGGGTGGCTGTTGAAATATGCATTCAACACATGGGATTATTCAAGGTTGGCCGTGAAATGTCTTGAATTCACACATGCATTCATATTCTCAGTCCACAAAAGATGGCAATGAATTCAATGAAAGCTGGTCATGCAAAGTTACATGATCATACTTGCTTGCTTTTACATCACCTATAAAATGGAATGCAAAAGCTTCATTTTATTCCATCCAAAAATATAACACATACTTGAAAGAGTTCTATAATAACTCTTGTGAGGAGTATTGTAGAGAAAATATAGAGAAAAGAGTGGTATAGAATTATTAATCAAAATTCTATACGAGTGAGTTACGAATGAAGTGTGATAATCTAGTGAGCGGTCCAAATACTTTGTTAGTATTTTCGGAGCCTAGATTAGGTGATACATTGTAACCTCGGTTGCCATATTTGCTAGTAAAATCCATCTCTGCTTCCGCCCGTGGACTAGGCCTCACGCCGAACCACGTAAATCCTTGTGTCTTTATTTATTGCTTAATTATTCTATTTTTTCTAGTGTCTTGAAAGTGCGCTAAATCACAACAAACAAGTATCAGAGCGTAGCTGTGATTAAATATTCAAGATGACAATAATAAGGTCTGACGCAGAGAAATTTAATGGCCAAAACGATTTTGGTCTTTGGAAAATGAAGATGCGGGCTCTACTGAGCCAACAAGGTTATTTGTTAGCTTTAAAAGGGCGAGAACATCTACCCGAAAAGTTGACAGATGAAGAGAAGGATGAACTTCTGGAAAAGGCACATGACATGATTATTCTAAATCTTACCGATTGTGTGCTTAGAGAATTTGCGGCAGAAACCACACCGGCTGGACTTTGGAAACAGCTAGAATCTCTATATATGACTAAGAGTCTCACGAACCGGTTGTATATGAAACAACGGTGGTATACTCTTCGGATGAAAGAAGGTTCATTAAATGATCACATCGATGAGTTCAATAACATAATTTTGGACTTGAATAATATTGGTGTGAAAATTGATGATGAAGATCAATCATTAATTTTCTTATGTTCCTTGCCAAAATCATACTAGCATTTGGTTACAATCTACTATATAGTAAAGATACTATTTTCATGGAAGATGTCAAATCTACCTTGAACTCTGTTGAGTTAAGGAAGAAATCCTCGGCGGATTATGTGGAAGAAAGTGCAATTGGTTTGGTGGTGAGAGGAAGAAGTAATGATAGAGCATCAAGTAGTAACAACAAAGGTCGTTCTAGATCGAAACCAAGATCAAGAAAGATCAAGTGTTACAATTGTCACAAGGAAGGTCACATGCATAGAGACTGTCCAGACTTAAAAGGAAAAAGAGAGACTTGGAATGCAGCGGGAGCCGATAAAGTTGCCGCGGTTGTAGAAAATGATTCTGATGGTGCAAATGTTATTAGTGTTACCGATGGCCGCTCAAGTAATGAGTGGATTCTTGACTCGAGTTATTCTTATCATATGTGTCCTATTAGGGACTGGTTTACTACCTATCAACAAATATATGGTGGTAAAGTCCTTAAGGGAAATGATGTAGCTTGTAAGGTTGTTGGCATAGGAACGATCCAAATCAAGATGTATGATGGTACGGTGAGGACGTTGACAGATGTCAGGAATGTTCCAGAATTGAAAAAGAATCTTATTTCCTTGGGTACGCTGGACTCCATTGGTTGCGAATATCGAGGTGGAGTATTAAAAGTTTCAAGAGGTGCACTTGTCGTGATGAAAGGTGAAAGGTTTAATGGCCTTTACCTGTTAAAGGGTAGTACTGTTACTGGTACGGCTGGAGTTTCTTCATCAGCTAAAGATGTAGATACCACCAAGTTATGGCACATGCGCCCTTGGCACATGAGCGAAAGATGAATGATGGAGCTTAGTAAACGAGGTTTGCCGTGCGGTCAGAATATCGAAAGATTGGAATTCTGCGAGCACTGTGTATTCGGAAAATGGAGCCAAATAAAGTTTGGCACATCCGTTCATAGGACGAAAGGTACTTTAGATTATATCCATTCAGATCTTTGGGGTCCATCTCCCGTTCCTTCAAAAGGTGGTGCGAGATACATATTAACCTTTATTGATGACTATTCAAGAAAAGTGTGGGCTTATATCCTTAAACGTAAGGATGAAGTCTTTGTCAATTTCAAGCAATGAAAGATGATGATAGAAAAGTAGAATGGAAAGTTCATCAAGCGCTTGAGAACTGATAATGGACTGGAATTCTGCAAAGGCGAATTCAATGAGTTCTGCAAGAACGAAAGAATTATGAGACACCACACAGTGCGGTTTACACCACAATAGAATGGCGTTGCAGAACGGATGAATAGAACGCTCCTTGAGCGAGCGAGGTGTATGCTCTCAAATGCAAAATTACCAAATATATTTTGGGTTGAAGCTATCAACACAGCTTATTATTTGGTAAATCGGTCTCCATCAACAGCAATTGATTGTCAAACTCCTTTGGAGAAATGGTCAGGTTCCCCTGCAAGTTACAGTGATTTGAAGAT
Source organism: Rutidosis leptorrhynchoides (assembly GCF_046630445.1). NCBI lineage: Eukaryota > Viridiplantae > Streptophyta > Magnoliopsida > Asterales > Asteraceae > Rutidosis > Rutidosis leptorrhynchoides. Next base: position 468,989,368 of record NC_092333.1, read on the forward strand.
ATTTGGTTGTCCTGCTTATGCTCATGTGAAAGATGGTAAACTTGAGCCAAGGGCCAAAAGATGCATATTTCTAGGGTATGCAGATGGGGTGAAGGGTTATAGATTATGGTGCCCTGATGGTAAATCATCCCGATTTCTTATCAGCAGGGATGTGACATTTGATGAGTCTGCTATGTTGGAAAAGACAGAGGAGGAACAAGTAGTTGCTGGAAAAGATCGTGAAGTTGAAGAGCAGGTGGAGCAAGAAATAGAAGTTCCACAAGGAGTCGTACAAGATACTCCTGTCGAGCCCGGTGTAGAAGACCTACATGACTATGGTGTTGATCAAATGACACCAGAAGATCAGTCAGATGAGCAACATGATCTACAGAATTATAATCTAGCAAGAGATAGAGAACGACGAGCAATAAAACCACCACAACAGTTCGGGCATGAAGATTTGGTAGCTTATGCCCTGAGCATGGCAGAAGATATAGAAGTTCAAGAACATGCTACATATCGTGAAGCTATTGGTAGCTCAGAATCTGAAAAGTGGTCTGTAGCTATGAATGAAGAGATGGAGTCTTTTTATAAGAATCATACGTGGGAGCCGGTGAAACCGCCAAAAGGTCAGAAGATTATTGGATGCAAATGGATCTTTAAAAAGAAGGACGGAATTCCGGGTGTAGAAGATGAAAGGTTCAAAGCACACCTTGTAGCAAAAGGCTTTACTGAGAGAGAGGGATTTGACTTTAATGAAGTTTTCTCACTTGTTGTAAAGCAAACCTCTATCCGCGTGTTACTTGCCATGTTTTCTTTACTTGATATGGAGTTGCAGCAATTAGATGTCAAGATGGCATTCTTACATGGTGAGTTGGAAGAACGAATCTTTATGCGCCAGCCTGAAGGATTTATTGTTCAAAGAAAGGAAGATTATGCATGTTTGTTGAAAAAGTCATTATATGGCTTGAAGCAATCACCTCGACAATGGTATAAGCAGTTTGACGTATTCATGACTAGTAAATCTTACTCACGGAGGGATTATGATAGTTGTGTATATCAAAAGAAGCTTCCTGATGGCTCGTACGTTTATTTACTGTTATATGTGGGTGATATGTTGATTGCTTCAAAAAACATGTCAGAGATCGATCTATTAAAATCCCAACTCAAAAGTGAGTTTAAGATGAAAGATTTGGGTGCAACTAAGAAGATATTGGGAATGGAGACTATCAGAGATAGACGTGAAGGAAAATTGTATTTGTCACAAAAGAAATATATTGAGAAGGTTCTTCAGCGTTTTGGGATGTATAACTCCAAACCGGTTAGTACTCCACTTGCTGCGCATTTTAAACTTTCATCAGCATTGTCACTAGAAACCGAGGAGGAGGTGGAGCATATGTCACATGTTCCATATGCTAGTGATGTAGGTAGCATTATGTATCCTATGGTATGTACTAGATCGGATATTGCACAGGCGGTAAGCGTGGTGAGTAGATATATGGATTATCTAGGAAAAGCTCATTGGAAAGCGGTGCAATGGATTCTTAAGTACCTTAGAGGGACAACTAATATTGGCTTAGTATTTGATAGCGATGGTAATACTAATGTTGCCGGATACGTTGATTTAGACTATGCTGGTGATTTGGATCGGAGGAGGTCTCAGACTGGTTATGTTTTTACTCTCGGAAGATGTGCTATTAGTTGGAAAGCAACATTACAATCGACGGTTGCTTTGTCGACAACTGAAGCGGAATGCATGGCTATGGTTGAGGGTGTGAAAGAAGCAAAGTGGCTGAGGGATTTGGTTGGTGATCTGGGTTTGCAACAGGACGAAACTGTGGTGCATTGTGATAGCCAGAGTGACATACATTTGACTAAAAATCAAGTGTATCATGAGAGAACCAAATACATTGATGTACGGTATCACTTTATTCATGAAGTCATATCTAAAGGAGTTGTAATTGTCAAGAAGATTGGTACGAATGATAATCCGGCAGATATGTTGACTAAACCAGTTACTACAAACAAGTTCGAACATTGTTTGAACTTGGTTGGCATTCGAAGAAAGTGATGAGCCCGAAAGGGCTGTGGCGGATAGCGGAGGTTGAGAACAGATAGCAAAGGAATGGAATGTTTGTCAAGGTGGAGATTTGTTGGACTAATTTGACTCAATTCCAATTTGGATTGTGAGTTAGGCCACCTAACACATCTAGATGGATCACATGGGTGGTTGTTGAAATATGCATTCAACACATGGGATTATTCAAGGTTGGCCATGAAATGTCTTGAATTCACACATGCATTCATATTCTCAGTCAACAAAAGATAGCAATGAATTCAATGAAAGCTGGTCATGCAAAGTTACGTGATCATACTTGCTTGCTTTTACATCACCTATAAAATGGAATGCAGGAGCTTCATTTTATTCCATCCAAAAATATAACACACACTTGAAAGAGTTCTATAATAACTCTTGTGAGGAGTATTGTAGAGAAAATATAGAGAAAAGAGTAGTATAGAATTGTTAATCAAAATTCTATACGAGTGAGTTACGAGGGAAGTGTGATAATCTAGTGAGCGATCTAAATACTTTGTTATTATTTTCGGAGCCTAGATTAGGTGATACATTGTAACCTCGGGTTGCCATATTTGCTAGTAAAATCCATCTCTGCTTCCGCCTATGGACTAGGCCTCACGCCGAACCACGTAAATCCTTGTGTCTTTATTTATTGCTTAATTGTTCTATTTTTTCTCGAGTCTTGAAAGTGCGCTAAATCACAACAAAAAGAATAGCTAGTGTAACACGCAAGTATCATCTTATTGATGATAAGGCTACTCCCAACTATGACATACCTTTTAACCATGATTAATTGTCACATTAGCACCACATCAACGTCGGATCAGCACTTACTTCATTACTAGGACTAACACATGATTAAATCACTCTCACTCATAACATACTACCTCATAAAAATTGAAACCCGCATTATACGAATGTACAAGTATTAAAAATAATAGTACAACTTATTTATCCACGACCATCCAAAATCATCCGCTCTCACATACGTTGGAAAAGCACGAAATGGAGTACGAGAAGGAGCAGAGATAACGAGGGCTAGCTTGGTGCCAATGGCACCCTCAAGGGCTAAAAGAAGAAATGAGGGGAGCGCCAACTAAGATTACTTTATTGACAAGGTTAAAGAAGCATTAAATTAAATATTTGTTATATTGAACAACATTTAATATAGTAACTATGTAAATCGTTCTTGTACTTTTACGTTTTCTTCATCAGTAAATCTTATTTAGATTTTGAAATGTTGATTCACAAATAGTCAATTTATGGACTAATAGTAAACAAAGTTCCACAAAATAGTTTATTATAGAAGTTCTTTTCGACTATCAGTGAATCAAAGTTTTTTTATAAAAAAATATTGAAATAATCTTTAAAAGTTAGGACAACTGATAAAGAAAACATAACAGTGTTGATGATTTAAGGTTTTCAGGAACACTTCTACTCAATTAGTAGATCAGTTTATTAACATGTCACAAATATAATAGTAGATACAATTATAGCGGAAGTGTTAGGAAAAGTTTTGTTTAGAATCTGATGAGTCAAACGTATTTTTCTTAAGTATTGTTAAGTCTGGAAAGTAGAGTCTGAAATTTTGAGTCTAGATACTATAGCCTCCGGAGCATTATGAAGAATACTGACTATGGGAAAAGTTTTGAAGTAAAGATTTGAAGACTTATCTTTAAAGATAGAATAGAAGATTAGATATGATTCAATATTATATTGTTTCCTTAGTTATCGTAAAGTTACTTAAGAAAAGAGATCTTTTAGACTTTGAGGGGATTATGCTTCCTTATTACTCAAGTCTATAAATAGGTGATGATTATCACAAATCGTGCATCCTTCACATATCTAATCTTTGTAATCTTGACGAACTTTAATTGATAACACCCAAATTATACATATTTTAACAAAAAAATTTAAGGCGTTATCATGGTATTTTAACAACATTTCTAATACTTTTATATTAGAAAGTTAATAATTCTTGTAAAAAGTTATTTTGATGTGTTTGTTTAGTAAATGTGATTAAACAGGACAAAAAGGGGAAAAAAAGCAGAAAAAAAAAGCTGGAGCCGCCAGCTAGACGACACCATAGCCGCCGGCTAGAGATCAAGATTCCAGAAAGTTTCAGAAAATCAAATCAGAAATCGAAGAACTTGGAGCCCAAAAAAATACATTAGAGCTGCCGGCTAACCCACCTTTAGCCGCCGGCTGAATAAGCTGTTTCTTGTACTTAAAGTCCAAGTAAGAGATAAATAAGAAAACAAATCTGTATCAGATTACAAGAGTTAGAGTCGCCGACTAGATCATTAATAGCCGCCGGCTAGACATGCAGAATGACGGTTTCTTGTGCTTGAAGAACAAGTTAAACGCGTAAATATTGTTAACCGACATACCTAGCTGCCGACTAGATATACCTTAGACACCGGATAGGCTGTATTTTGGAGTCCTATAAATAGAGGTGGAATTATGATGTTTTCAATGTACATTCAATTTTAGGGTTTAGCTATGAAAAGTTACAAATTCTTTAGTCTTTTTAGTTTACTTTCAAGTTGTAATCATCATCTTTTCAAATTAATTCAAGTCTATTTCTTTACTTAAAGGTACTTTTACTTTTCTATTCCCGTTAATCTTTAATTATGTTTTAATTATTAATCTTTTATTTCTGTTCGTCCCCAACTATGAACTAAACGTTCATAGTCATTACCTAGACAAAAATTAAAAATTATGTGGGATTCATGATGATGCCGCCGGCTGAGACAACCCTAGCCGACGGCTGGGTTGCTCAGAGCTGCCGGCTTCCTACTTTTATTTGTATTGTTTTTAGTTTTTTCAAGAACTGTATAATTATGTTTATGTGATTGCTGTTTTTCCTGCCATGATCTAAATCTTTATTTACATACTTAATGATTAGGTAGTAAAAACTAGGATTAACTAGTAATTAATTCTAAGTATTCTTTTACTCGATTCATCTAATTTTTGAGATTAATCATATCAATAAAGTATTTGGATTGTATGGAGTTTAGTTAAAGACCATGTGTAGTAATGAATCAAATAAACACTAATTATGCTCATATAATAAACGAACTATTATATGTCAATTGCATAAAAACTTAGTCAAAAGATTGATTAGTAGCTAGTAACTTTAGTTGATCTGATTAGGTTTTTCAGCTTATCTATATGTCATCCTGATTAAATGTTGCCTTAGTCCAAACCACAAGATTAAGAAGACATTTATCATGTAATTATCTGAATACTATAAGTTAAGATATTAACTTTGAACACTCACTTAGTTAATATACGCTTTAAGTCATACTTTGTGAACTTTATGTGATATTTAGCTTAACCTCTTAGGGATAACAATTGGTCTATGATTGTTTGCTATTTATTAGTATGAGTAGTGAAACTATCTAATACTGAATCTCTCATAATCTACAAAACCAAGTAATCAATTTCTTTTAATATATTTTGATTCAAATTAATTCATATTCTAACTTTCTTGAGATAGTCTTATTAAAATTAAAACAAGATAATCTACAATAATAACTACTTTTAGTTCTTTAATAAGAATTAGAATAAAAACAACTTATATCTGCTACCCGTAATCTCTTGGGGTGATCCATAACTTGTTAATTACTATACTACTTTGATCGGGTTTTGTTGCTCATAAGGGTGTCAAAGTGAAAGGTAATTTAAGATAATATAAATTTAAAAGTTGAACAAAAGCTAAGCACTAATAGCACACACCATACACACATCAACTTTTTGGCGTCGATGACTGGGATTGCGTTAAAAATAAATATATTGAATCTATTTTTGGTTTATTGATCTTATGTGACGGATGGTGTCTAAGAATTCTTAGGCGGTAGGTTGCTTAAGTGTCCGATTTAAAGGGTCATGCCTACGTACCTATTGTTGTATGGACATCATGAATTGAAAGATTGTTAGATCGAAAGTTTATTTGATTATTTATTGTTAGCGTTAAAACTTGTTATTATAAATATATTATATTATTAAATAATTAATTAATCTTATTTATTTATCAATAATTCTCAATTTCAAAATTCTTCATTCCATAGGACCATACCAATATATTCTGTTCTAAAATAATCCTCTAAATATAAATCTCTCAAGTTTGATTAAGAGCCTAATTCTTAAATATTTAAAATAATAAATCTCTAAAAGCCCGAGAACTAAAATTAAAGTCAAATTCTTAGAATATTATTCTAAATATTCTTGTATTTGTCATAGGTCATATGACCACTCGATCTAAGAAACCAATTCTACAGAGAAAACTGTCAGATCCTGAAAAACTAGTGTCCTTAACTAATCAAAGAATTAAAGAATCACTTGTAAGAAAATTAATCTTCGAAGAAGGAGAACCTTCTTTCCGACCTTCGTCGCCTCCAATTCCTGATTCTAATCGTTTGGAAACTCTTTTTGATTCAGACTCTGAAATGGGATATAATAATAACAATTCAATGGAAGCTCTGATGAAGGCTAATCGTCAAGGTCTAGGCCACTCAATCACTTAACCGTAAATTAAGGAATAGTTGTAAATTAAGGGTCCTATTCGGCACTTAATCAAGGATAACCATTTTAGGTGTATTGAAAAGGAAGATGCTAATGATCATCTACGCCAGTTGAAGGGAATTTGTAATCTGTTTAAACTTCATGGGGTTGATGATGAAGTTATCTATTTAAGGTTGTTTACTTGGTCTCTTAAATGTAATGCTAAGGATTGGTTATACTCTTTACCTGAAGGGGAAATCACTGAATGGGATGCTATGGTTGAAAAATTCTTGACTAGGTTCTTTCCAGGAATACTGCAAGCCTTTTTTCATACCAGCCGTAAAGGAAACACGGTCAAAAAAGCTATACCAGTCATTCTCGTTCTACTGGTATCGAAATATGTTTTGAAAAACAATAAGGGATGATTCTTGATGGTTTGCCCTTCACCACATCTCAAAAAGAGACAATCGAGCAGCACTATATGGATGAAGTTGGCTCAAACCTATGTTATACGCTGAAAAAACTCGCACGAAGAGACCAGTGGGTTGAATACGAGTGTTACCAACTTCTAAGGTTTGATAATAGACATTGATCATGTTTGGGGGTGGTTTATTGGCTCGTTCAGATGGTTTTGGGAGTGTGAGTGAAAATTTTGCGATGGAAGGATATCAATTAACTACTTGTTGGATCGAATCTTGATTAAGCATGGATGCAATCGAATGCACGTAAAAAAAGGTCGGTGTTGATGAAGACGACGACATGATCAATAAAGTTAACGAGGTAAGAAACTAACCCGAGTTACTGTTAAAAGCTGTCAGAAAAATTGAACAAAAAAAGCAAAGAGCGAAGATGGAAAATGGCGAATTTGAATTTTTTTTACCAGTTGGGTAAAAGAGTTTTAATTTATATTGTGAAAATTAGGGCTCCAAACAACTAGAGGCACGCACAAACGTACACATGTTGGCATCTTAACGGGTTTTTTAATGAAAGGATGTGGTGCGTGATAGGAAAACACATCCATTAACGAAGAAACTGTGCACAATAGTAAACCCTTCTGATTATGCAGTTGAGATTTGATAACCCGTCCTCAGTAACTGACTCATCGTCGTTCCCAGCATCATCATTAGTAAACACTTTATTGACAGCGTATGCTTAGCACTTAATGCTATAACGGTATGTGAATCTTGGTTAATTGATGTTTTCCTAAGATATTTTATGTAAATATTAAGGAATTTACTTTTTAGAGCTATTCTTTATAGAGTTTAATGCCATTCGCTCTAGGTCATGCACATCACATTAAACTATGGGGACTTAATGATACGCGTACCTCCGTGCATGGCGCTCGTACATATCACGTGTTGGGCGCACGTTTATTTAAGTAAATACTACATACAATAAAGGGCGCATCATATAGCTTTGCTTGGCGCGCATAGAAACAATCTTAAGCGATCTTATCCTTAATTAAGTCATAATCCTTTCCTAACTATAATCCCGTTATTTATGGTTATTATTCGAAAAGGATCTAGAATGAATTAAAAGGATATCTACGGTTAGGGTTTCACTATAAATACAACCCTAACCTCATTCATTCACACAACAACATTTTATGTACAACTCAATTCACAATTGCATTTGGGAAACTAAGTTACGGTAACATGTATGTTCTCCGATCATAAACCCTATACAACCACCCTAGTGGTCATTGTTGCAGCAACTTCCATCAATGGTGGACTGGTTTTAATCACTCTTTCGTAGATCTTCATCTTAATGAGGGTTGTTCACGGTACACCAGATCGAAGATTAAAACTGTTGATGCATTTTCTGTAAGTCCCTAGACATCTAGCTTACGTTTGTGAACAGTGCTTCAATTTATGGGCTACCATGATCGCTCGTTATTATCCTATCTGTGTTTGTATGTGGTTACAGGTACTGTAGGAACGCGATAAGGATGTCTGACATTATTAGACTCTATCAGACGTACGAGTGAAGTCTCACTCATACGCCTGACAAGCTCATACGCACGGTTGAGCTGAGCTGAGTCACAAATCTAATCTGAGTATACATACACGAGTGAGTGATCACCCGCACGGCTGAGCCAGATCACTCATATGAGTGACAACTGACTCATGCGGTTGACTCAACAGCAGGGGTATTTAAGTGTTATGTTCTTCATTTTAGGTTAAGCCTCTCATTACACACACATCACTCAGATCTGGTAGCCTTATCCGATTCTCTCTCAACCCAAATCACTCAAGAAGTGAATAATAGCTCTAGGTGTTAATCTAATCACACAATCCATTGTTGTGGTTTGACTAATTTAATCCCAAAAAGCACAATATTCACTAGATTGGTTTGATTCACTAATTCCGCCTTTGTGTGGATTAAACCTGTTGATTTCGAAGTTCCTAGTCATGTTTCATCATTGGTATCAGAGCATTGGTTGTGATTTCAATATCATCTAGTGATTTTTGGTGATTAAAGAGTTTGTTATTTTGGGTTTTTGACTTTAAGAGTGATTTTGATCAAAAAGGAGTCATTTTTACGTGTGTAATTGTGATTAGAGAGTGTGTTTATGTTAGTTTAGTGCTAATCCATCTTGTGGACGAAGAAATTGAGTTTTAACATCAATTTCTAGGGTTTTTGAGTGAATTAGGGTGAACAGCAGCTCACACGAGTGGGGCAAAATTTTTGGCTCACTCGCGCGGTTGACCAGACGGTTGACATCACTCGTGAACTCACACGTACGGTTTAGCATAACCTTTTGAGATTAAATGACTACAGTCTGATCACACGAGTGATCAAACGGTTGATTGTGACACGTACGAGTAATCACACGGGTGATCCTGACTCGCACGTTTGAGGTTTAGTGATTGGTTCTTTTGATTAGTTTAGTCAAACGTACACTTAAGTAGTGACACACGGTTTACCCTTTGGTAAGATTTTTTCAAGATGTTTAATTCAAACGATTATGCGTTAGCTGCACCGTTAGTTCAGAGTATTACGAATATGACTCAACGATTATTCCTTGCTGAGAGTGAATCCAGAAGTGGTACGAATTGTCCGAGGTTAATGAATATGGATAACTATTCCACTTGGAAGTCGAGATTTAAGATTTGGTCTGATGGTCAGGACACGAAGCTTTGGAAGTACATTGAAACCGAATTTCAATGGCCACGTTCACTTATTACAAATGAATTATATACGTTGCATAATATGCCTTCGGAAGAACGTGAAGAGTATAATTGGAGAAAAAGATGTACTGTAACTTGACAAGGGCTCTTGATGGTCTGATTTTCCATCAATTTCCGTATCATGATAATTCATTCAAGATATAGGAAGCACTTCGTACTTTCAATGAAGGAAATACAACTTACAGAACTAGAAAAGGTTTAGAGTTGAAAGCTGAATTTGATCGTTTTCACTGGCAAGTTGGAGAATCTATTACGGAATTGGTTGAAAGATATCGTCATTTGCTAGCTGAACTACACAAGCATGATGTGACAATTGCTAAAAAAGACAAAGTAACATGTCTAGCTGGAGCATTACCTTTAGAATGGAATGGTTTTGTATTAACTATGAAAACCAGTGGAGAACTTGCTACTGCTACAGTAAACTCGTTTATTGCAAGACTTCAGGAAGAAGAATTAGAGTTGTTAAACAAAGTTAAGAGGTCTAAACAAGTTCAAGACACCAAAATGTATTGTCCAAATGGTTACACACCGCCTAAGTCAGCTCATGCACCATTTCAAACAGCTTTTGTTACGAATAATCAGAATATGTATGGTTTGAATGTTAGCAGTGCACCTATTCAACAACCTTCGTATCCACCACAAGTTTCACCATGTTCTCTCAATACTCAATCACAGCCTACTTCCAACACTACAGAGTCATCTACACCGACTGCACCAGATGTTCTTTCTGCACTTAAGATTGAAAACATAAGGAAAGTTGGGAAAGAAAAGATTAGTGAGGATATAGCTTTACTGTCAAGCCTGGTTAATTCTTATGATAGTTATCTTGATGGTAGTGTGGGTAACATTCATCTAACAACAGAAGATTATCATCAACTTGATAGAGATGAAGCAGAAAAGATGGATATTATGTGGGATATGGCAAATCTTGTGAGAAGAGCAAGAGATTACGAAGAGCGAAATGGAAAACTGATCAGTCTGACCAAAGATACAAAACTGGGTTTTGATATGAATACTGTTACTTGTTACAACTGTGGAGAATTAGGTCATTTTTCAAGACAGTGCACAAAACAAAAGAAGCAGGGTAATCTTAATCCGTTCAAGAATCAGAACTACAGTTCTCAGAGTCAAACTACAAAGCGTGAGATCTACATTAATGATAAAGTAAATGAACAAGAAACAGCTGAGACTCCTAACAAATATTTGGTTGTCATTCATGGAGATGATGATGATTGGTCTATCAAATTGAATGTAGATGATCAACAACCTAAAGCTAACATGGCAAAGATCACTGAACCTGAAGCAGATTGTGTTATTGATCAGAATTTAGTTGAGAAGCTGACTGCTAGTGCTGAAAGAGCTGAAAGATTGTCTCGTGCTAAAAGAATCAAGGATCGATGAACTTAGCGTGATCTCAAAAATCATTGCTTTATAGTGTTCAAGTAATTAATGCCAACATGATTGTCGAAGTGTCCGGAATGAATATGTTCATGTTTGATGAGGATTTATTTCAGTAATTGCATGATAATAGACATAGACTGGATAATTAGGAATGAACAACAGAAGTTGATTCAATATGTCAGTTCTGATCATTTTTAAATTGTTAATCATCTTGCTCACAAAAAGAATGTGGATTTATGTGTTTGTTTATCTGTCTGTTAAATAGTTTGTATTGAAAATTGTAAAACAACAAAAAGATTTTGATTTTTCATGCTATTGCACTTCATGGTAGAATGTCTTATATTTGCATATTTTTAGTTGCATGACATTATATCTCAGAAAACTTAATAAGATTTCTTTCGTTCTTTTGTTTTCTGATTATCCTCTGAATGTACAATGACATCTGAAAGAACCTTGTCGAGATCAACATATTTTTGGCCACCAAATCCATGAGATAGAAGTTTGTAGAGCTAGTGATTATTTGAAGGATTTTAATGATTTAAGGAATTAGTGAAATTAAGATGACATTACACTGTAGGACTTACTCATGAGAAACAGAATGTTTAGAGTAATAACCCTGTTGTGGTTAAGATTTTTGATATAGCTAAGTGTTAATGATCAGTTCTTAATGAATTAGTGATTTATGACTCAAATTGAAAGTGCTAGTTAGCTCTAAGATTGCCAAATGAGTCGATATCCTAAGTTTGTGAAAATTTGAAAATTTGAAATTGCCTAAGTGGCTCACTCGCACGATTGGTGTGTGAACTGTACAAGCAACCACACGTGGGAGGTTCACCGTACGGATGACCCTGTTCTAGAATTGTCCTAAGACATTTGGGTCACACACACGAGTGACTGTGAGACGCGTGGTTGAATGGTGAACCGTGTGATCAATCGTACGGTTGATCACGAGAGTATAAATAGGGAGGTGACGAACACAGTGTTCACTTTCACACTCAAACTCACTTTTGGTCTTAAAATTCGATCATCACCATTCACGATTTCCACCGTAGGTCTTGTTAAGCTACATTAACCGATCACAGTGCCACCAACATGGTATGATTTCATCAATTTTTGATTGTTTAATTTGGTTTTATGTGTATCGAAACCCTAGGGGTGCAAAAGTCGAATTTTATGCAATTGAAGCTTGTTTTGATTGATATATGTTATTGTTTTGTGTTAATCGGAACCTAATATTGCTATTGTGATGTAAATCGGCCCCTAAAGTAATCAAACATGTAATCTCAGTGATTTAAAAATGCATTTAATATCGGTTTCATCAGACATGCACGAGTGACATCACTCGCACGCGTGAGACATGACTCGCACGAGTCAGTACGTGGTTGATGATCAATCGTGTAAACCTTTGGGCTCACTCGTTCAATTTGATTTGGTTGCTCACTCGCTTGACAGAGCTGACACGTGTGATTAACCGTACGAGTCACCACACGGTTGACTCACTCGCTTATAAATGTTACCTCAACCGTGTACCTTGTCTGAAACCATATTATTGCTCAAACGTGTCAACAGTGGCACGAGTGACTATATCACTCACACGGTTGATCACTCAGCCGCATGTGTGACATTATCACTCGCACGTTTTATCATGTTAACAAGTTTATGACACTTTGTTGCGAATGCTTTGATGTTTTATGATATGTGGCTTATATTTCTAACATTTCTGTTAATGTTTCAGTTTGTTAAGATATCATCAATGGCTGATCAACAAGTCAATATGCCAGTTGTTAATCTAGAAGTACAGGGGGAGAAACAAGCAAATCCTTAAGTGAATCATGTTAACCCACCTGCTCAACCAGAAATTATCCTAGAGAAGGGTGATCTGAACAATCAAGTTGCTTTCTATGACACTACTCTCGAGAGAGGTGATCATTTTAAGGAGATTGTGGAATTTCTTAAGAGATCAAGAAATCATACTGCTATCTCTACTCAATGCACGACATACTACAGCCATCAGAGGGAATTCTGGAGAAATGCTATACTTGATGTATCGGAAGATGAGACTAAGATAGTCAGTATCGTTTAAGGGCATGAGATCATCGTCTCCAAGACTGTGATAAGGAGGATTTTAAGGTTTAATGATGAGAACTGTGCTCACATGACAATCGATCGTGAGAGAGTTCACGGATGCTTTAAAAGATGTGCTTATTCTGGTTATATTGCTGGCAAATCTGAACTGATGAAGACACTTCTGCCTCCATAGCTTCAATATCTTGCTCATGTGATCATGCATTGTTTGAGTGGACGCAAAGCTGGGTTTGATAAGCTGAATGAGAAAGTGCAGAGTATGTTTGTGGCACTTGTTCTAAGGGCTCCGTATGATTTCTCGGGATTCGTCTTCTATTACTTCAAAGCGAATCTTTTCAGTTCTACTCAGAGATATCTCATTTACGCCCGTTTTCTTCAAATGATTATTAATGATGCTGCACCTGATCTAGCGAAGCTTAAAGAGGATATTATTCACCTTAAGCTAATGAATCCGATAACTTTCTGAAGAATGGAGGAAACAAGAAACGAGGGTTTGAAACCTGATTTTAACAGAAAGCTTGTATGTCATCTGATTAAGGAGAATTATCGATGTATGGCTGGTAACGCATGGAGAAACGATGATTCAGACTCTAACTAGGAAGTTACAGATGAGGAAGGTGGAGATGATAATCAGAGAGCTATCGGTGAAGCTCAAGGAGGAGGTAAGATTAATGATGAAGTTATTGAAGGTGATGATGAAGCGACAGAGGAAGATGTTAGTTTGATTCAGAGGAAAAGGAAAGGGAAGGAAGCGATGACTTCATAACAGCCCAAGAAGAAGGAGAAAAGAATGAAACATCATTTTGATTCATCTCAAAAGTCATCTCAGGGAGGTTCGAAACAACAAGCTCAGAGACAACCATCCGGTTTCATGAAGGATGTAAGAGCCGCTGTTACCTCACCGAGACCTGCCACCACATCACCTCAGGTCACGTCATCTGAATTCAAGACACAGCAGAATCTACTGTTGTCTTTGATCACGAAAATAACCAATCTAGAGAATCAAGCCATTGAGGAGAATAAGATCAATGAAGCTAAGATTGAGTCATTAGTGGAGGAAAACAAGAGGTTATCGAATAGATTGGACCGTCATAAGGGTAGAACGGAGAAGTTGAAGAAGAAGGTGTTGGCGATTAAGAGTGAGAATAAGGAGAAGTTAAAGGAGTTGAACAATAAGATCAAATCGCTTACCTCTGGTAAAACAAAGTTGATTAAGGAGAAGAATATTCCTCTGATTTGGGTGGTGATGACGAGAAAGACGATGAAGAAGATGTTGGAACTAGAGAACCCTCTTTTAGATTCCATTAGTGATACCTATTCGAAGCTTTAATGAATATGGTGTGGTCTTTACTGCTGAATATTATATGAATTATTTAAATGTTTTTTAATGATGCGGAAAAGGGGGACGTTCCACCAAGTGATTTTCTGATGGAACAGCTTGCTGCTCTGGCATACGATAGTGAAAATGATACAGAGGATGCAGAGACAGTTGAAGCTGAAAACAAGGCTCCACAAGAAGAGTCATTTGCCAGTATCCCTCCCGAATCAATCCAAAATATCAACTTAAGTGATTTCGATAATTTATTTGCGGATGAGTAGAGTGAAGATTCTGTTGGTAAGGATAGTGTGAAAGAAGATTTGATTGTTGAATCTGAAGATGAATTGGTAACAGAATCTGATAAAGAAGAAGAAGAAGAAGTTGAGATTGTTATGCCTTCGCTTGAGCCATACTTAAATCCGTCACTCAACACTTTAAGTGACTTCTTCAATTTGAGTAGTGAGATGAAAACAAAGAGATTGAATGATTTAGAAGAAGGAATGAAGGTGTACAAGGAACACATCAAGGAAGTTGATGAGTTAATGGAAAGGAATAAGAAAATCCTACATGAGAAATTGCTCGTTGAAAAAGAACGAAAAGAGATTGAGCTGAAGAAGAAGAAACTCCGAGCCGAACTAGCTAAAGCCGAGGCATGGAATGAGATTAATGAATGGTTCAAACGTGATAGGGTTAAAGTTAACGGAAACATTGAAGAAGACGAGATCCGTCAGAGTTGGTGGAAACAGAACGTTGTTAACCCTGATCAGTTGGATAAGCCAGAACTCGAGCCGAAGTTTGTTAGTTTCTATGAAAGGGGAAAGAGAACCAAGAAGTATTCCAAGGGTAAAATTTTGAGCTGGGGTTACTTCAAGGAGATCAATTGTTTTGCGATCAAGAGGGAAGGAGGAATTGATTATATGGCAAGACCGAGTCACTTCAAAACTCTAACTTACTTCGAGATCATGCAACTTGCTAAGCTGAAGATGTTGAACGCTGAAGATAGTGACCTTTCCAGGTGGTTTCAGAGAAAACTCAGATATGAGTATAAGACAGGGAAATGGGATATCTTTAAGTCAACAGCCTCCAGGCTTTCCATGCACCTGAAAAAGATAAATTCTAAAGGTGGACCTGAACACGTTGTTAAGTTCCGTCCAGCCAAGTACATGAAGCAATCACCCTTGATGCCCTCACCCAAGGATATATGCAAAAACTTTAGATGGTGGTTCTATGATGAGTTGTCGAAGGAAGCAGTGATCTTAACTGCAATTGAAAAGGAAGATGGAAGCATACAGTTCGACAATGTGAGGATTTTAGATCCTATGTGGCTGAGGAACTTATCGAGATTTGATGTGGAGACCCTTCACCGCCATCACATTATGTTTAGAGATGATCAAAAAGAGGAAGCTATGAGATATCAACGTGTGATCGATGTATACCATGCCTACCTCAACAGAGAAAGTGATGCTCAAAGCTCAAACCAAGTTCAAGCCAGCTGATCTAGGTCAGATACTGTATTGCTAATTTGTATTTTATTTTTGATGATGTATTTATGCGAGAGAGAGAATTTGGATGTGTATTTGATGTTAAACTGATGTTACTTTTGGACTTATATATATTTCACGAACGTTTACTTTATTGTAATCGATGGTCTAGGTCCTAGGGGGAGTTGATGATGCATTTTCTGTAAGTCCCTGGACATCTAGCTTACGTTTGTGAACAGTACTTCAGTTTATGGGCTACCATGATCGCTCGTTATTATCCTATCTGTGTTTGTATGTGGTTACAAGTACTGCAGGAACGCGATAAGGATGTCTGATATTATTAGACTCTGTCAGACGTACGAGTGAAGTCTCACTCGTACGGCTGACAAGCTCATACGCACGGTTGAGCTGAGCTGAGTCACAAATCTAATCTGATTATACATACACGAGTGAGTGATCACCTGCACGGCTGAGCCAGATCACTCGCACGAGTGACAGCTGACTCGCGCGGTTGACTCAACAGCAGGGGTATTTAAGTGTTATGTTCTTCATTTTAGGTTAAGCCTCTCATTACACACACATCACTCAGATCTGGTAGCCTTATCCGATTCTCTCTCAACCCAAATCACTCAAGAGGTGAATAATAGCTCTAGGTGTTAATCTAATCACATAATCCATTGATGTGGTTTGCCTAATTTAATCTCAAAAAGCACAATATTCACTAGATTGGTTTGATTCACTAATTTCGCCTTTGTGTGGATTAAACCTGTTGATTTCGAAGTTCCTAGTCATGTTTCATCAAAAACCATGTTGTCCCTATACGCTCACATTTTCTACTCAACATGAATCCGGTCCTAGTTATAGATTTATGTTCGATCAACGATGAACGGGTAAATATTTAAAAAATTATTTTAACAATGTTTTTATGCATTCCGAACATTTCTTCCATTATAGAATGATCAGGCTATCTAAACATAAAGTACTACGCATAAATTTCTTTGAGTTCATTGTATTCCATGTTCTCTATATTTCTTCTCTAGAGGGCGCTGAAAGTAAATATGAACGATTGTCATTGACATGTACAATTTTATACGGCCCTTCCCATCGTGATCCTAGTTTTCCTTGTTTTGCTTGACGGCTTGATTCACTGTCTCTTAAAATCTCATCACCAACTTTAAACTGAACCTTTCTTACTTTCTTATTGAAATATGTTTCCATCCGTTGTTTGTTTTCCGCTTGACGGATTGCTTCCATGATTCTTCTTTCTTCCAAAAAATTTAATTTTCTTCTAAAATAAAAGAATTGTTTTCAATGTCGAATGCTAGTATTCTATGCGTTGGTACACTTATTTCAGCTGGAATTTCTGCTTTTGTTCTATACACCAAACTAAATGGGTTTATCTCGTGCTCCATTTAGGAGTTGTGCGATGTGCCCACAAAATATTAGGTAATTCATCAACCCATCCTGATTACTTAATCCCAAACATGCTTTTATGCCCGCCATAATTTCTTTATGTGTTACCTCCACTTGTCCAGTTGCTTGTGAGTATGCAACGGATGTAAAGGTTTGCTTAACATTCATTTCATCGCACCAACTTCTGAATAGATTTTCAGCAAAGTACTTACCGTTGTCACTTACTATCTCATTTGGCAGACCATATTGAAAAATAATGTCATTCCATACAAATTTTTTGATGTTACTTCCTGTTATTGTTGTTAAAGCTTTGACTTTTAACCATTTTGTGAACAAATCGATTGCCGCAACTAAAATATTTCTTTTCCAATGCTTCGTGGAAATGGTCCTACTATATCAATGGCTCATTTACAAAATGGCCATGCGGATAAAATTGGTATGAGATCATATTTCGGAAGACGCTGGACAGTTCCATGTCGTTGACATATATAACATGTTCTTATGATCTTTGTTGTATCTCTATAGATTGTTTGCTAATAGTATCCTTGTCTCATGATTCTTGCAACAACAGTTTTGTATCTGGAGTGTTGAGCACAAGATCCTTCATGCATTTCTTTAATGACATTTAATGCTTCCTTTGGCCCCAAACATCTCAAGTTTGGCCCTAATAATGACAGTCTGTAAAGTATTATATTCTCCAATACATACATTGATGCGGTTACTTTGATCTTTTTTGCTTATGTTGAATCAGTTGGCAATATTCCGTCTTGCAAAAACTTGATATATGGAGTCATCCAACATGGTTCATCTTCTTCAATCATGGCAACCATTAATTTTTCGTTTATTGATTTGACTATTAGCTCTTCAACCAATACTTTTTTGTTTAAATGTTCAAAGGTTAGCGTTGCCAACTTTCTTAACACATCCGATTTCTTGTTTTTATTCTTGGAGATTTGCACTACTTCTAAATTTTTAAAGTTCTTCAAGATATTTTACACCAATTGCAGGTATTGTCTCATAAATGTATCTTTTGCTTCAAATGATCCATTTACTTATTGTGCAACAATTTGTGAATCAACATATGTTCTCAAATGTTTAATTCCCATTGCAATTTCTATCCGTAACCTTGAGATTAATGCTTCATACTCTGCTTCATTATTAGATGCATAGAAACAAAAATTTAATGCGTAAATGCATACGTATGCTCTTCTCCATCTGGGTTTGTGAGTACCAGTCCTGTTCCTACTCCTTCTTCGTTGGACTCTCTGTATGTATGTAATTCCCACATTTAATTATATCGTTCAGGTTTATAATTGTTCCACCTTTTCACTCATTTATAAAAGAAAAACTGCCAAAATTTCTCCTTTGATTGCATTTCTTGGAGCAAAGTTAATATCATATTCGCCTAATTCTATTGCCCATTATTATGACCGTCCAGATGATTCTGGCGTTTGAGGATTTGATTGATTGGTTGATCGGTCAAAACAAGTATCGGATGTCCTTGAAAGTATCTTCTTAAACGCCTTGTCGTATGGACCAAAGCATATACCAGTTTTTCGATTAGATGATAATTGGCTTCACTCTGCTGCAAAATCTTACTTAGAAAGTATATTGGCATTTGTGTATAATTGTTTTATGCGATTAATACAGAACTTATCGCTTCTGCGGAGAGATCTATGTACAAAATTAATGTTTCACCTGCAATTGGTGTTATTAACGTTTGTAGTTCTTTTAAAAACTATTTTACTTTTTGAAAAGAATCTTCAGCCTCCGTCGTTCATTCAAAATATTTTTCGTTTAAACAACTCTTCAAACACCTTCATAAATGGCAAAGACCGTTCTGCTGCTTTTGATAAAAATCTGGAATGCTGCTAACCTTCCGTTCAAACTTTGGACATCCTTTTTTGTTTTAGGGGATGTCACTTCTTCGATTGCTTGAATCTTTTTTTGGATTTGACTTTATCCCTCTCTCTGTAACCACACGTCCTAATAACTTCCATTCTTCAACTCCAAAAGTGCATTTTTTTATTCAACTTCATATTAATCTTTCATAATGAACCAAAAGTATCTAGAATATCTCTGATCATTCATTCTTCTATGTTAATTTTAATTACTATATCGTCTACATAAGCTTCAACATTTCTTCCAATTTTCTCTCGAAATGCCATGTCAATAACGCGTTGGTATGTAGCTCAAGCATTCTTCAATCTAAAAGGCATTTTTGTGTAACAAAAAAAATCCGTCTGTTGTATGGAATGTTGTTTTGTCCTCGTCTTGGGTTGCCATCAAGATCTGATGATATCCTTTGTAAGCATCCAGGAAGCATTTATAGCGAAATCCAACTAAAGATTCTACTTTCCAGTCTATCTCTGGTAAAGGGTAATTATCTTTCGAACAAGCTTTTTTTATGTCTGTAAAGTCTACACACATTCTCCAAGTAGTATCTGGTTTCTTTACCAGCACTGGGTTTGCTACCCACGTTTGATACTTAATCTCTTAAAATATTTTCATCTACCAAGTTTCTTAGTACTTCGAAAAGAAATTTGTTTTGTTCTGGAGCCATGCCTCTCCTTTTTTGGCAGACTGGTGTTATATTTTGATTAACGTTCAATTTATGTTCAACTATCTCTCTTGGCACGCCTGCCATATCAGATACTTTCCATGCAAATATGTCTAAGTTTGATGTTAATATGTTGTATAGTTTTTTCTTGATTCCTTGTGTTAATATGCTTCCAATCATAATTCTTTGATATGGGAATGATGGGTTTAGGGATACTGATCCTTCGTCATGTATTATTAGTTAACGGTTGTGCAATTTACGTGGGCACATTCATTTGATCTTTTCTAGTTCTGTGTATAAGGTTACTATTCATGCTGGTGTGGGAAACTTCATTATTCTGTTTACCGTTGATGTTACCGCTCCAAACGCCATCATTGCAGACCGTCTCAAGATGACATTGTATTGCGAATTTGCTTTTACCATTAGAAATTCTATGTTGGCTGCTCTTTTGTAACGTGCCTTTCCCAATACTACCTCCAGAGTTATACTCCTTTCTGACCAAGATAATTCATTAGCAAAGCTTGTCAGTGGAACTAGCGTGCCTTCATTGATTCTCTTACTCGTTCTAGTAACTGTATAAAGGAATGTTTATACATTATATCTGCTCCTGCTCCGGTGTCCGTATAAATTCCTCCTACAATGTAGTTAGCAATTCTTGCCTCAATAACTACTGGAGTATTGGATGGATTAGTATTCAACATTGAAGAAAGTTCTATTAATTGTTGTTTGCATTCTTCTAAGGCTTCTGCCTTTCTGCATTGTCCAGCCCTCCACTTGTGTATCATATTTGTTTCGATAGGGATTATACTTTCCATTTTGTCTTCATCGTTCAATTTGATTTAGTGATTCTACAGAAGGGATGGCACCCTATCTTGGTACGTATTTCCAGCTAGCATCTATACGTAACAGTACATTATTAGAACTATTCAGCGTGATGAGTTGGATTGTCGACTGATGTTTACCCATGGGATGAATCCCTGCAGACCCGGTTCACGACTTGAATGTCGTGAGAGAGAAAGTGTGTTCTCTGTCACAAGTTCAATATTCGTAAAGTGATGGCCCAGGTGGCCTATTTATAGGCATAAATGCTTCGTGATATTCGGACACATGTGTCATGCTGCTATTGATTGATTTATGCGATATTTACGTAACCGACTTCGTGCTAAATATTGACGTGGCATGTGTGCTGCTCACGTGTTTACTTAAGGGCTTAAGCATCGAAAGCTGTCTTCAGGGCTTATGCAAAATGCTGGGTGCCTTGATATATAATCTTTTATTGTTCTTGATGGAACACGCTGGACGGGTAAATATTTAAAAAATGTTTTTAACACTTTTGTTATGCATTCCGAACTTTTCTTACGTTATAGAAATAATGTTTTTATGCGTGTAAACCATATAATACACTATTACATCGCATTGTAAGACGCCCACTAGTACCTAACGTATTTAAAATATCCTACAATGATTCTATGGAACGCCATTCTCATTAGTAAGTCTAACATCCGGAAAAATTCACTTTCTCTTTATCATTGGTAATATTCCGTCTTTATTGTTTGAAAATATTCAAATGAAACTAACTTTTAAGTTGAGATCCAAGGGACCAATCAGAGTGTGACACGTGGCGCGATAATTACATGTGATTGAAAAAAATTAATATTAAAAAAATTAAATTTAAATTTTTTTTGGAATTTTTTTTCGAAATTTTTTTTTCTAATTTTTTTTTCGTAAATTTTTTTTCAATCAAATGTGATTGGATTTGACATGCAGTAAATCACATGTGATTCTGCATGTAAAATCCAATCACATGTTATTAAAATTTTTTTTTGGTAAAATGACGAATTTCAGTAAACTTGTGCTAAAACCTTTAAACACAAAGTTTTTGATCAAAACTTGATCAAATCACCGAATTAAAATCTTAAATTTTGAAGATATGATCACGAAACGCTAACAAACTTGATCAAATCACCGAATTAAATTCTGTTTCAGGTTGAAATTTTTTTTTGAAAAAAAATTGAATTTTTTTTTCAATCACATGTGATTGAATTTGATATATAAAATTACATGTGATTGTGTTTTACAATCACATGTGATTGGATTTTACAATCACATGTGATTGGATTTGAAATGCTAAATTTAAAAAAAAAAAAAAAAAAATTTCAAAAAAAATTTAAAATTTTTTTTAAAAAAATATTTAAAAAAATTTGTTTTTAATTTTTTTTCAATCACATGTGATTGTCGCGCCACATGTCGTGCTCTGATTGATCCGTTGGATTTTAAGCAAATTATTGGATGCAAGGAATTACAACTGATATTAACGTAATGTTAAATTGACTGTTTAATTTTGAACTTTTATTAAAGGTTAAAATTATATGAAAAAGAAATATTCCTACCAAAGAGCTATGAGAGAAAATTATAAAAGTATAGCTGGTCAGAACTGACAGCTAATACAGAGTTAACTCTAAATTTAATCCAGGATGTAATTAAATATGAAATAAAATAATTCATTTTTTCTTGCTGCCTAAGAATTGAAGGTAATATCATCCATATATTTCCAAATCATCCATAATAATCTTCCATAACGTATTATTGTACTTATTGTCATGAAATGATATTGTTGGTCTCTTGATAAACAACATGAGTATTGTAGAGGGGGTGAATACAATTCTTTTAATTAACTTAACAGTTAAACACAATTTAGTATTCAAGCAAGTAAATTAAATAGAGTCAAAGGTAATTTTTCAACGGTTATTCTTTATTGATTAGATCACAAGGAATTACAACTATCCTTGGCGGAATGATAGTTGGTTGATACAGATTTACCTAAGTATAGCTATAGAGTGTGTTCTAAGCAATTACACGTTTTGGACTCTAAATAAACAAACTCTCACCACTAGTTATTACAATAGTGGATACAACAATTTATAGTAGTCCTTTTATCCGTGTACTTGTTCCATTGTCCACTGGTACATAGGATGTCTGTACTTGTGGAGACAACTGCATCAGAGAGCGTGCTCTCCTCTTTCTCTTTGGTAGCTATTTGCAGAAACATTCCAATTCGGTTTGGCACCACTATTTGTTTAAACAAACAGAACGTTGTGTTCCCTAGGCGTTGACAAAGTATAACACATGTCTGCACATGCGTTAAACTTCTGCATTCCCACGTGGTCTTGTAAGCTCACTTGTCAGTCGTCGACGCATGTCCTTTTCTGTTCAACTTTGTCTTTGACTTCTGTTGAATAGTACGATTGATGTAGACCACTCAGGAAACCACTATGCTTGTATTGGAGCATAGCTGTCTTGTGTAGTAAGCTGCATTCCATCTATGCTGGTTCTTCATTGCTGAGTCACTTGATATTATTGAATTGCTGAGTATACATCCTGTGCTGATTGAAAAACACTGTCTACCTTGTGCTGGTAGACTAAGCAGCAAACTAAACACTCGACACAGCAATATCTGCTGTCTATACATAAACAAACTTGTGATGGCTACACATAACATTTTAGTGCAAATAAATTACAGTTTTGTCATAATTAGATCCTTAATTATTTTGGGGACTCAATAATCTCCCCCTATTTGATGATTACAAAACCTATGACATTAAGATAAAATACTAAAGCCAGCACTAAGGGACTTAATGAAAAATAGGCAGTAAGTTTGTCCCTTTTTGGTTTGTTTTGGGATCTTTTGCTGAGTTATCTATATCTTATAAATTGATATGATTTTGAAGATAAACTCATTTCACTTTCATTACAGCAGAGTATATACAGACATTTACAAAATAGTATAATGAAAAATGAAATAACAAAAGATACAATTATATCACAAGAAGGCTATCTGTCTTTATCTTTATCTTTTTCATTTTCAGACAGCTCTTCTTCTTTCACTTTAAGGGCTGCCCAGGCTTCAGGAAACAAGTAAGGCACTTCAGCAGGGTCGAATACTGGAATCTGAGGAGGTAGAATGATGGAATCTCTTCTGTGTGGGCCTTCACCAGTAGATTTCTTACCTTTAGGCTTTTGAGAAAGAACTTCTTCTACATTCACTACTGGTGCATTCCCATACTTTACTGCTTTGTTGAAGAGCTCTTGAAGTTCAGGTTTCAGTGTATCTTTGATACCACTTTTACCTTTGCCAATAAAGTACTACAGTATCTCCATCCATTCACTGAACCCTAAGGTTCTCAGTTCAGTGTAGTCTATTCTTTCTTGAACATTACCTTCCCTGCTGACAGAGAAAGCCCTTTTTGTGCCTTTGTGCACCTTGATGATCTTGCTTGGATTTGATCTTCCGGTTAGCACATCACCATATTTGCTCCTATAGTAATGATAAGATAATTCTATTATTCATTCAGTTTCTATAGGGGCAGTAGCAGATGCTTTCTCAGCAGCTTCCAGTTCATCGAATGCCTTGTCCCGTTCTTTAACAATGGCTTTAGCTAACTTGAGGGACTCAGCCTCTTGTTTTCTGTCAGCAGCCAACTTAGCTTCTTCTTCCTGAAGCCTCAGCCTCTCAGCATATTCAGCATCAGCATCCTCCCTCCTTTGCCTGTCAAGTTGAACACTTAATAGATAATCATTGGCAGTGATGTTGAGAGATTTTACTGTAGCAATTATATGTCTGCCTTCATCAGTAGTTATGGCATCACAGTATTGCTTTAGATCCATGTCCAGCTGCAGAGCCTCATAAAAGAGAGCTTTTTCAGCATCAGTATGTAGCCTTTGATCACTGTTGTATAGATAAACACCAACTTCAGTGCCGAATTCCAAAGCATTGATGTAGAATTGCTGATCAAGTGGATGGTGCAGCAATCTGATGTGGCGTATCCTTTCAGGTATAGTTGATGCTCGTTGTTCAAGCAGTTCTGGAATAGTGATCTCCAGCCTGTAAGCCTCTCTTTCATCTGGATTCATCTTTCTTATGTCTGGCTCACCTTGTGCAGCTGGATCATCTTCCCAAGTAGTGTGTTTATCATGACGTTTTTGGAAAGATGGACGATACATACGTGATTCTGCTATGCCAGAAGAACCCACTGAATAAAAGTTAATACATTCATCCAGTGTCCTATCAAAGTAAGCAAGAGTCCGGGCAGGAATATGTGATTGAATAAATGTTGAACTCCCTCTGCCCCAGACTGTGAAATCAGCAGCATCAACAGAATCAGTATCTTTGTTAGCACCCAGCTCATCCACCTTTGCTGGGTCTTCATCACTTGTTACATCCAGCCGCACACTTCTGGCTGGGTCTTCAATCACAGCACTCCTTGCCATGTCTTCAGTACCAGCTGACTGATTAGTATCAGCTGACACAACTGCCACAGTATCTTCATCAGCTGCCTCAAATAAGGGTCCTTTCCTTAAGGGATGGTTGTCCCTAGGGGTAGATTTTACCCTTTGTTTATCGATCGGCATGGGTTCAGCTGATGGTTCTTGTGTTGATACTGGTTCTTATGGAGGCATATATGGAACAATTGCTAAGTGCTCCCCCTGAACATCATCATCATCAAGGTTGATGATATCTGCTGGCTGTGATTGTGTAGCTGGTTGAGCAGTAGATGCAGATCGAGAAGATTGGCTGGTTTCTAGTATAGCATCAAGCTACTTCATGAATACGTCAGCTCTAACTCCTCCTGATTCAGTAGAAGCTAAGTAATCTTTCATCTCTTCAGGAGTCATCTTCTTAATTTTGTCTGCTCGCTCAGCATATAACTTTGCTTTCTTTCTATCATATTTCACCATGAACTTAGCATTTCTTTTTAAAGCAGCCCTTTTGTGTTCATCAATGCTGAGAAGTTCATCATGAATTTCACGCTTTACAGGATCGAGGGATCGTATATGCTCAATTTTATGTCGTTTCAGAGCAGCATATGCCTCAAATTTAGCGTTGAAAGCAGCATCTAGTTCCTGCTGTCTCTTCTTATACCTCTTAGTTTTCTTTTCATTTTTCGTTCAATGGTTTGAGAGACAGTAAAAGATTCAGCTATAGCCAGTTCAGACACATCACTGGGCTTACTTCCAGAACCAATATCATCCACAGATGTGGCAGACACACTGGGTTGAGATTCACCAGCTGCCTGGACACCTGCTTCAGTATGAGCGTTGCTGGGCTTAGTGCCAGAACCTTGACCAGTACCATCACCACCATCATCACCATCCCTCCTTTGCTGTTTTGGAGCCTTTTCATGCTCATGCTCCCCTCAGATTGTTTTATCTTTTCATACTTCTTTTTAGACTTCTTCTCCCCCTTTTTGTCATTAGCAGGGGCAGAAGGATGAGCAGGGGAGACCTGTGCATCAAGGTCACTATCTGATTCAGGAACTGAGTAAGCAAAGCTCTTCCAGTCAGCATCAGCAGGAGATAGTGGGCACATGATCTACACCATATTACCTGAGACATAGGTTTGAAGTTCGGACTTCATTCCTTGCAACACCCAAGGCCATTTGATCAACAGTGGCCGTAACATCAGCTTGTAGGGTAGCCATTCATTGCATAGTCTCCACCATTTGAACATAAGTAGAGGCAGGAAACATTGTAGCCAATTGCTGTTCCTGCGAATCCAATCTCTCTTCTAAAACCCTATTCTCCTCATTAAGAAAGAGAATCCTTCTATTAGCAGCATTAAGATCATCTTGAAGATGGGCAATATGCTCAGTATATTCATTGTGAGAGATGATTCGCCTTTTGAGATCCTCCTCTTCTTCATGGTGTTGGACAATGGCATCTACCGCAAGATCTGCAAAAGCACATACTTGTTTGAGCTGGACTTCAATAGTGGAAGTGATAACATCCCTAGCTCTGCGTATGGCTTCAGTCATTCGATCGACAAGAGTAGTGCGAATGGTTCTTTGTAGATCCGGTGTGATTCTGGCTACTTTACGATAAACAGCCAGAATAGAAATAGCAGCCATCTCAGTAGGATCAAAACTACTGGTTGAGGGGCGATCACTAGCAGCGACAATAGGATTACCTCCATGGGGTGGTGGAGGTGGAAGGTCATAATCTGACTCATCACTATGATCACCATCATTTTTACCTTCACCCGAAGGTTTAGAACCACTTGTATCCTTGTCAGCATCATTATCAGCATCATCAGTGAGATCCACTAGTGTGTCTTTGGAACCAGTCACGTTATCAGTCACATTATCAGGAGTGACTGGCTTGCCCTTACCAGCACCTTTATCAGCATCACCATCAGATGAAGAAGATGATGAGGAAGAAGTTGAAGAATCAGAAGGTACTGGTGAATCAGGGACATTCTGCATCACACACTTCTTAGTGACAGAATCTATGATGAACTTGAGAGGCCTCCAAGTACCAGGCCATGGAGAAGCAGCTGGAGCCATACCAAATTAGTGGTAGTATGGCTGCTCATTAACTTGTTGTAGAGTGGCCAGCCTCTCATGTACTTCTTCTCTTGCTGGTCGGTCAAGTTGAGACAGTAGTTCAACCAGCTCTTCTCTGGGTAGTTTGCTAGCTGATACCAAAGCACTTTGAGGATTAATCATCAGCTGATCCACCAGCAAGGCAATCTTGGGAGTGATAGTGGCTCCCCTGTAGATAAAGTTAGGAACAACTTCATCCGAATCTGGTACCTGGCACACATAAGGTTTCTTCTCAGCAGAGACAAAAGCCTGAGTAGAATAAGTTGTTACAGTGGCAGAGGTACCAGCTTCCAAAGTAGGTTCAGTAGAACCAGTGACATGTGTAGAATAGGCAGCATTTGCTGCGATAAGATCATCAGTAAGCACCACGTCACCCTGGTCACCACCTGTAGTAATTTCCTCTGTAGAAGCAGTTGGAGGAGTAACAATGGTAGTGCCAGCAGCATCAAAATCAAGAACCTCCTTAACAATATTATCAATAACCATTTCAAGTGCAGGAGGAGGTTCCATTATCATCTCATCAACCACTTCAGAATTAGTGATTGAAGTAGCAATACCGGAAACAGTAGGAGGAGTAGCAGAGATATGAGCAGTAGCTAGCTCCTCATTAACAGTATGATTAGTGGACCCAGTAGCCACAATATCTCCAGTAGAGCCAGCAATAGTAGAGGCAACAACACTAGTATCAGCACCACCAGTAGAAAAATCAGTAGCACCAACAACAGTAGCAGAAATAGAGAGCTCATCAGTAGAAACAATAACATTCTTTTCTTGCTCCCCCTCTGCCTGTTCATCTACCTTGCTAAGAACTGAAACAAGAGAACATTTTATGTTAACAGCTATAGAACCAAATAAATTTGACTCAACAATTGCATCTGTTATTGGTCTCTGAGGAAAGACTGGTGATTTAGTCGGCCCTTTGATTGAGACAGAGTAAGGTGTCTGTAAGTGCAACTGTGACTCTGCTGACTCATTGGCAACACATGTTGACCCAGACTGTGTAAGAGTTCTGGCTGGTAACGATGTAGGAGTGTGACTATTATCATGATCCAAGTAACATTTGGGCTGTGCAGTAGCCTGAGCTGACTCAACACGATGAGGAGCCAGCTCAAGTCTGGTTTGGGGGTCAGTTATGTTCTCTGCTGGTTGTACTGTCAGCAAAGGATATTTCTTGAAGGATAATTTTGAAAAATGTGGAAGTGCCTGGATAGAAAAGTATGTGTTGCTACTCTTCTTAACACTAGTTTTAAAACCAGTCAGCTTGAGAACTAAGGTTGTGTCTTTAACTCCACTTTCATTTTACAAGTTAGCAGTTAAAATATTTTTAATTAAGTTAGAGATTTCTGCTATTTGGTCTAGAGACGCACCAGGTTCCATAGCAGGCTTCTTTTTAGAAGCAGCAGTTGAGACTGTGGCAATCCCTCCTGTGGTGTGCTTGGAGCCAGCTTTAGCTCGTTTGGATTTACCTGTTACCAAGAAATAGATAAGCAACAGATTCCAATACTAGAAGTGGGTAGTCAGTATATAAGACTAGGGTTGTTCTTTATTATCAGAGAGCACTAGATTCTAATACAACTGCTGCTTTACCAGTATGTGAGACGGTAGCTATACTAGTTGAGGTAGCTGGCTTCTTCCTTTTAACAGCTGGCTTACACTAAGGTCCCTCCCCCTCACCTGGTGCAACACCAGAGGCAGTTGTTTGGGCAACTCCACCTTGAGCAGCAAGATACTCAAGCATTGCTGGCGTCAAAGCAGCATATGGAGCAGTAGGTTTTTCCTTTGGCATCCCCCTTGCTTTAGAGGCAGGTCAAATGATTCATCAGTGATCTGCTGGTAAGCTTCACCCAGCTCATTTTCAAAAACCAGGCTCAAGAATCTTGGAAAGGAGATTAAGTGTGTTCGTTTGGGTGCTAGCACCATGTCCCTTAACCTGAGGTAGATTTTAGCTGCGTAGTCAATGTTCATGTTGAACAACAAACTATGACCAATTTTGACCTCAAAGTCTGAGCATTGATCGAAACTACCAGACTTTTGGCTGATACACTGTGTCAGCAGCCCGAAAAAGTAATACCACAGCGGTGGCATGTTCTTCCTTAGCGCGTATGAGCAATCAGACCAGCATATCCGATTGTCTCCAGCACTTCCCTCCTGAAATCATCGCTCGTCGGTGAATTAACAAATGGACCACCGAGTAATTGAAGGGCACGACGGATGGCATCAAAAGTGATCGAACAGTTTAGGGTTTCAGTCACCATCCCACGAATACAAGGAGCATTTTGTTGAGTGGTGGCCATGGTGGCAGTATACCAGAATCTCGCTAAACAGGCCGGATAGAGGCGAGAAGGAACTCCGGTGATGGATCTCGCCAAGGAGCATCGCCTGATGTAGTCAATCAAAGCCTCATAGCCGATGTTGGCTTTAGACTTGGGAATAGAGAGAGCATGTGCTGCATTGCCTCTAGAATGGCGAATCAGTGCATGGTCTGGTGCATTAGCAGCCCTGATCAGGTTCGGGTGAAGATTGAACAATGGTGCGTATTCAACCTGTTCCTCTATGACTGGAGGAGGTTGCTATTCTGGTTGTTGTTACTGTTGTACCTCTGGTTGGTTCTCGATGGGTGGTGATTGTAGTTGGTCTGCCATTGATAATTTTGTTGAAGATGAATGTATGAATGATTTGAAAATTTGGGGATTTAGTGAGAAGAGTGTGTTTTGGAAAGGTAAATCAAAGAGTTAATAACCGAAGATTATTATGAGAAATGGATTGCCTTATTTAACCTTTCGGATTGGTGGAAAAAGTGCAGGAAAGAGAAAATGGCAACTGTCATCTGCAGGCGCGTGGGCAGATGTGACAGACTAGCACGTTTTTGAGGGGACACAGACTGTTGACATGACGTTTAATCAGCTTGAACACTCATACCTCCCATTAAGCATAAAATGCAGCAGTTTTCAATTCAAAATGAAGTTAAAAACCATAAGATAAATTTTGTATTTAATACAAAAATTCTTTGTTATATTTAATATGTCATGAATTTAATTTTAAATCATTGGGAGTAAATGAGTTTCAGTTTTAAGGTATCATTTAAGTGTTATGAGCTATTTATTATTTCATTTCAACCATTTGAATAAACATGACCTAAAAGACCTTGTTGTGGTGATTGTTGGACATGTAGGCAGTAAGAAAAGAATTTGTGACTTACTAGTTTGTCCTACTTGTTGTAGAACCAGCACACCAACAAGGTTGTCTTTTATTTTAGAGTTCAAGCATACTCAGCTCAGAGATGAGATAGTTAAAACGTTTCTCATCTAAGGGCTTTGTGAAAAGATCTGCTAACTGCTGTTCTGTTGAAATAAAGTGAAGCTCCACATCTCCCTTTTGAACATGATCCCTTATGAAGTGATATCGAACGTCAATGTGCTTCGTTCTAGAATGCATTACAGGATTGTTGGTGATGGCAATTGCACTTGTGTTTTCACAGTAGATTGGAGTTTTTGTAACATGAACACCATAGTCCTTCAGCTGGCTTTGCATCCATAGTACTTGAGCAGTACAACTATCAGCAGAAACATATTCTGCCTCAGCAATGGATGTGGACACGGTATTTTGCTTTTTGCTCGTCCAGCTGACTAGCCTACCACCTAGTAACTGGCAACCACCAGTAGTACTTTTCCTGTCTATCTTACACCCTGAAAGTCAGCATCTGAATACCCAATTAGCTCAAAATCCTGGTCTTTGGGATACCAAAGACCACGTTTAGCAGTACCTTTCAGATACCTAAATATCCTCTTTACTGCTAACAAGTGTGACTCTTTATGATCAGCTTGATATCTGGCACAGAGACATGTGGCAAACATAATATCTCGTCTACTGGCTGTGAGATAAAGTAGGGATCCAATCATACCTCTATATTCAGTAATATTGACTGGTTCACCATTGGGATCAGCATCTATTTTAATGGATGCTGCCATTGGGGTCCCTATATCTTCTAAACAGGTCAGACTAAATTTCTTTAACATATCTTTGATATATTTATCTTGACTTATAAAAATTCCATCATCAAGTTGTTTAATCTGCAACCCAAGAAAGTATTGCAGATCTCTTTGTAAGCTCATTTCATATGTCTTTGACATAAGTTTTCAAAATTCTTGACAATGTGTTTATTTTTAGAACCATAAATAATATCATCCACATATATCTGTACCAGTAAGAGATCACCATCTATCTCTTTTTAGAATAGAGTGGTATCAATTATTCCAACTTTAAAACATATACCAGTGAGATACACATGTAGTGTCTCATACCATGCTCTTGGTGACTGTTTGAGGCCATAAAGAGCTTTATCTAGTTTGTAGACAAGGTCTGGATATTTACTGCTTACAAAACTAGGAGGCTGTTTGACATAAACTTCTTCTTGCAGCTTCCCATTTAAAAATGCAGATTTAACATCCATCTGGAATACCCTAAAGTTCATCTTAGCAGCATATGCCAATAACAGTCTGATAGCTTCCATCCTAGCCACTGGAGCATATGTCTCTCCATAATCCAATCCTTCTTCCTGTTTGAAACTTTGAGCTACCAACCTAGCTTTATTTCTGATCACAATCCCATCTTCATCCATCTTATTTTTGAAAACCCACTTGGTACCAATGATCTTTTTAGTTTCATCATCAGGTTGAGGTACCAAAGTCCAAACCTTATTCCTATCAAACTGGGAGATCTCTTCTTGCATAGCTCCTGCCCAGCTTGGATCTTTGATTGCTTCTTCAGGACATGTAGGTTTAATGGTAGATACAAAGTTTACATGCATACAAAAATTGCTGGTTGCATGTCTTCTTGTTTTAACACCACTGGCTAGATTACCAATAACTTGTTCAATTGGATGCTCCTTTGTCCATGTAGTGTTATGAATAGGTGAGCTTGTTGTGGAACACACATCATCTATCATCATCTGTGAAATGTCCCATTCACATTGATTATAAACGTTCAATATTAATTGATTTTGTCGCGAGGTTTTGACCTCTATATGAGACGTTTTTCAAAGACTGCATTCATTTTTAAAACAACCATAACCTTTATTTTATCGATAAAGGTTTAAAAAGCATTACGTAGATTATCAAATAATGATAATCTAAAATATACCGTTTAGACACGACCATTCAATAATGGTTTACAATAAGAATATATTACATCAAAAATAAGTTTCTTGAATGCAGTTTTTACATAATATCATACAAGCATGGACTCCAAATCTTGTCCTTATTTTATTATGCAACACGGAAGCTCTTAATAATCACCTGAGAATAAACATGCTTAAAACGTCAACAAAAATGTTGGTAAGTTATAGGTTTAACCTATATATTATCAGATCATAATAATAGACCGCAAGATTTCATATTTCAATATACATCCCATACATAGAGATAAAATTCATTCATATGGTGAACACCTGGTAACCGACATTAACAAGATGCATATAAGAATATCCCCTATCATTCCGGGAAATCCTTCGGACATTATATAAACGAATTCGAAGTACTAAAGCATCCGGTACTTTGGATGGGGTTCGTTAGGCCCAATAGATCTATCTTTAGGATTCGCGTCAATTAGTAGATCGGTTTACTAATTCTTAGGTTACCAAGCAAAAGGGGCATATTCGGATTCGATCATTCACCCATATAATGTAGTTTCAATTACTTGTGTCTATTTCGTAAAACATTTATAAAACTGCATGTATTCTCATCCCAAAATATTAGATTTTAAAAGTGGGACTATAACTCACTTTCACAGATTTTTACTTCGTCGGGAAGTAAGACTTGGTCACTGGTCGATTCACGAACCTATAACAAATATGTACATATATATCAAAGTATGTTCAAAATATATTTACAACATTTTTAATACGTTTTACTGTTTTAAATTTATTAAGTCAGCTGTCCTCGTTAGTAACCTACAACTAGTTGTCCACAGTTAGATGTACAGAAATAAATCGATATATATATTATCTTGAATCAATCCACGACCTAGTGTATACACGTCTCAGGCTAGATCACAACTCAAAGTATATATATATTTGGAATCAACCTCAACCCTGTATAACTAACTCCAACATTACTGCATATAGAGTGTCTATGGTTGTTCCAAATTATATATATACATGGGTCGATATGATATGTCAAAACATTTGCATACGTGTCTATGGTATCCCAAAATTACATAATATATTAGAATACATGTATAATACAATATAAGTTAGCTAGGATATGATTTGTATAGAATTGTTACAATATTTCCCGTAGCTACAACAATAAAAAAATATCCAATCTTGTTTTACCCATAACTTCTTCGTTTTAAATCCGATTTGAGTGAATCAAATTGCTATGGTTTCATATTGAACTCTATTTTATAAATATAAACATAAAAGTATAGGTTTATAGTCGGAAATATAAGTTACAAGTCATTTTTGTAAAGGTAGTCATTTCAGTCGAAAGAACGACGTCTAGATGACCATTTTGGAAAACATACTTCCACTTTGAGTTTAACCATGATTTTTGGATATAGTTTCATGTTCACAAGAAAAATCATTTTCCCAGAATAACTACTTTTAAATCAAAGTTTATCATAGTTTTTAGTTAACTAACCCAAAACAGCCCGCGGTGTTACTACGACGGCGTATATCCGGTTTTACGTTGTTTTTTTGTGTTTTCCGGTTTTAAATCATTAAGTTAGCATATCCTATAGATATAGAACATGTGTTTAGTTGATTTTAAAAGTCAAGTTAGAAGGATTAACTTTTGTTTGGGAACAAGTTTAGAATTAACTAAACTATGTTCTAGTGATTACATGTTCAAATCTTCGAATAAGATAGTTTTATATGTATGAATCGAATGATGGTATGAATATCATTACTACCTCAAGTTTAGTAGGTAAACCTACTGGAAGTGAAAAAAACTGATCTAGCTTCAAAGGATCTTGGATGGCTTGAAAGTTCTTGAAGTAGAATCATGACACAAAAACAAGTTCAAGTAAGATTATCACTCGAATTAAGATAGTTATAGTTATAGGAATTGAATCAAAGTTTGTATATGAGTATTACCTTAATTTAGAATTATATCTTACTGTAAACAACAAGGATTTCTTGAGGTTGGATGATCACTTTACACGATTGGAAGTGAGCTAGTAAACTTGGAAGTATTCTTGATTTTATGAAAGTAGAACTTGTAGAATTTATGAAGAACACTTAGAACTTGAAGATGGAAATTGAGAGAGATCAATTAGATGAAGAAAATTAAAGGATGAAAGTGTTTGTAGGTATTTTTGGTCGTTGGTATATGGATTAGATATAAAGGATATGTAATTTTATTTTCATGTAAATAAGTCATGAATGATTACTAATATTTTTGTAATTTTATGAGATATTTCATGCTAGTTGCCAAATGATGATTCCCACATGTGTTAGGTGACTCACATGGGCTGCTAAGAGCTGATCATTGGAGTGTATATACCAATAGTACATACATTTAGAAGCTGTGTATTGTACGAGTACGAATACGGGTGCATACGAGTAGAATTGTTGATGAAACTGAACGAGGATGTAATTGTAAGCATTTTTGTTAAGTAGAAGTATTTTGATAAGTGTCTTGAAGTCTTTCAAAAGTGTATGAATACATATTAAAACACTACATGTATATACATTTTAACTGAGTCGTTAAGTCATCGTTAGTCGTTACATGAAAATGTTGTTTTGAAACCTTTAGGTTAATGATCTGGTTAAATGTTGTTAACCTATTGTTTATTATATCTAAAGAGATATTAAATTATAACATTATCATGATATTATGATATATTAATATATCTTAGTATGATATATATACAGTTAAATGTTGTTACAACGATAATCGTTACATATATGTCTCGTTTCGAAATTCTTAAGTTAGTAGTCTCGTTTTACATATGTAGTTCATTGTTAATATACATAATGACATGTTTACTTATCATTTATCATGATTAAACATAGTGTAACAATATCTTAATATGATTCATATGTAATTAGAAAGACGTTGTTATAACGATAATCGTTATATATATCGTTTCGAGTTTCTTAATTCAATAAACACAATTTTATGTATATAACTCATTGTTAAAATACCTAATGAGATACTTACTTATCATAATATCATGTTAACTATATATATAATCATATATATGTCATCATATAGTTTTTACAAGTTTTAACGTTCGTGAATCACCGGTCAACTTGGGTGGTCAATTGTCTATATGAAACCTATTTCAACTAATCAAGTCTTAACAAGTTTGATTGCTTAACATGTTGGAAACACTTAATCATGTAAATGTCAATTTCATTTAATATATATAAACATGGAAAAGTTCAGGTCACTACACTACCTACCCGTTAAATAAATTTCGTCCCGAAATTTTTAGCAGTTGGAGGTGTTGACGTATCTTCTGGAAATAAGTGCGGGTATTTCTTATTCATCTGATCTTCTCATTCCCAGGTGAACTCGGGTCCTCTACGAGCATTCCATCGAATCTTAACAATTGGTATCTTATTTTATTTAAGTCTTTTAACCTCACGATCCATTATTTCGACGGGTTCTTCGATGAATTGAAGTTTTTTGTTGATTTGGATTTTGTCTAACGGAATAGTGAGATCTTCTTTAGCAAAACATTTCTTCAAATTCGAGACGTGGAAAGTGTTATGTACAGCCGCGAGTTGTTGAGGTAACTCAAGTCGGTAAGCTACTGGTCCGACACGATCAATAATCTTGAATGGTCCAATATACCTTGGATTTAATTTCCCTCGTTTACCAAATCGAACAACGCCTTTCCAAGGTGCAACCTTAAGAATGACCATCTCTCCAATTTCAAATTCTATATCTTTTCTTTTAATGTTGGCGTAGCTCTTTTGTCGACTTTGGGCGGTTTTCAACCGTTGTTGAATTTGGATGATCTTCTCGGTAGTTTCTTGTATTATCTCCGGATCCGTAATCTGTCTATCCCCCACTTCACTCCAACAAATTGGAGACTTGCACTTTCTACCATAAAGTGCTTCAAACGGCGCCATCTCAATGCTTGAATGGTAGCTGTTGTTGTAGGAAAATTTTGCTAACGGTAGATGCCGATCCCAACTATTTCCGAAATCAATAACACATGCTCGTAGCATGTCTTCAAGTGTTTGTATCATTCTTTAACTCTGCCCATCAGTTTGTAGATGATAGGCAGTACTCATGTCTAGACGAGTTCCTAATGCTTGCTGTAATGTCTGCCAGAATCTTGAAATAAATCTGCCATCCCTATCAGAGATAATAGAGATTGGTATTCCATGTCTGGAGACGACTTCTTTCAAATACAGTCGTGCTAACTTCTCCATCTTGTCATCTTCTCTTATTGACAGGAAGTGTGCTGATTTGGTGAGACGATCAACTATTACCCAAATAGTATCAAAACCACTTGCAGTCCTTGGCAATTTAGTGATGAAATCCATGGTAATGTTTTCCCATTTCCATTCCGGGATTTCGAGTTGTTGAAGTAGACCTGATGGTTTCTAATGCTCCGCTTTGAGCTTAGAACACGTCAAACATTCCCCTACGTATTTAGCAACATCAACTTTCATACCTGGCCACCAAAAATGTTTCTTGAGATCCTTGTACATCTTCCCCGTTCTAGGATGTATTGAGTATCTGGTTTTATGAGCTTCTCTAAGTACCATTTCTCTCATATCTCCAAATTTTGGTACCCAAATTCTTTCAGCCCTATACCGGGTTCTGTCTTCCTGAATATTAAGATGCTTCTCCGATCCTTTGGGCATTTCATCCTTTAAATTTCCCTCTTTTAAAACTCCTTGTTGCGCCTCCTTTATTTGAGTAGTAAGGTTAGTGTGAATCATTATATTCATAGCTTTTACTCGAAAGGGTTCTCTGTTCTTTCTGCTCAAGGCGTCGGCTACCACATTTGCCTTCCCCGGGTGGTAACAAATCTCAAATCGTAATCATTCAACAATTCAATCCACCTACGCTGCCTCATATTCAGTTGTTTCTAATTAAATATGTGTTGAATACTTTTGTGGTCGGTATATATAATATTTTTGACCCCATACAAGTAGTGCCTCCAAGTCTTTAATGCAAAAACAACCGCGCCTAATTCCAAATCATGCGTCGTATAATTCTATTCGTGAATCTTCAATTGTCTAGACGCATAAGCAATTACTTTTGTTCGTTGCAATAATACACAACCGAGACCTTGCTTTGAGGCGTCACAATATATCACAAAATCATCATTCCCTTCAGGTAATGACAATATTGGTGCCGTAGTTAACTTTTTCTTTAACAATTGAAACGCTTTCTCTTGTTCATCTTTCCATTCAAATTTCTTCCCTTTATGCGTTAATGTAGTCATGTGTTTTGCTATTCTGGAAAAGTCTTGGATGAACCTTCTGTAGTAATCAGCTAGTCCTAAAAACTGGCGTATGTGTTTCGGAGTTTTCGGGGTTTCCCACTTTTCAACGGTTTCAATCTTTGCTGGATCCACCTGAATACCTTCTTTGTTCACTATGTGACCGAGGAATTGAACTTCTTCCAACCAAAATGCACACTTTGAAAACTTAGCGTACAGTTTTTCTTTTCTCAGCAACTCTAGCACTTTTCTCAAATGTTCTTCGTGCTCTTGATCATTCTTCGAGTAAATAAGTATGTCATCGATAAAAACAATGACAAACTTGTCAAGATATGGCCCACACACTGTTCATGAGGTCCATGAACACAGCTGGTGCGTTATTCAATCCAAACGGCATAACCATAAACTCGTAATGACTGTAACGCGTCTTAAAAGTAGTCTTTGGAATATCATCCTCCTTCACCCGCATTTGATGATATCCAGAACATAAATCGATCTTCGAATAAACAGACGAGCCTTGTAGTTGATCAAATAATTCATCGATTCTCGGTAGTGGGTAGCGGTTCTTGATGGTAAGTTTGTTCAACTCTCGATAGTCGATACACAACCTAAATGTACCATCTTTCTTCTTGACAAACAAAACAGGAGCTCCCCATGGTGATGTGCTTGGTCGAATGAAACCACGCTCTAAAAGTTCCTGTAACTGACTTTGTAATTCTTTCATTTCGCTGGGTGCGAGTCTGTATGGAGCACGAGCTATTGGTACAGCTCCTGGTACAAGGTCTATTTGAAATTCAATGGATCGATGTGGGGGTAATTCCGGTAATTCTTTCGGAAATACATCGGGAAATTCTTTTGCGACGGGAACATCACTGATGTTCTTTTCTTAAGGTTTAACTTCCTCGATGTGTGCTAGAATGATGTAACAACCTTTTCTTATTAGTTTTTGTGCCTTCAAACTACTAATAAGATTTAATTTCGCGTTGTTCTTTTCTCCGTACACCATTAAAGGTTTTCCTTTTTCACGCATAATGCGAATCGCATTTTTGTAACAAACAACCTCTGCTCTCACCTTTTTCAACCAGTCCATTCCAATTATTACATCAAAACTTCCTAACTCGACTGGTATTAAATCAATTTTAAACGTTTCATCCCCCAGTTTAATTTCTCTCTCCCGACATATATTATCTACTGAAATTAATTTACCGTTTGCTAATTTGAGTAAAAATTTACTATCCAAAGGCGTCAATGGGCAACTTAATTTAGCTCAGAATTCTCTACTCATATAGCTTCTATCCGCACCCGAATCAAATAAAACATAAGCAGATTTATCATCAATAAGAAACGTACCCGTAACAAGCTCCGAGTCTTCCTGTGCTTCTGCCGCATTAATATTGAAAACTCTTCCACGGCCCTGCCCATTAGTATTCCCCTGATTCGGGCAATTTTTAATAATGTGGGCCGATTTTCCACATTTATAACAAACAGCGTTGGTATTACTTGCCCCGACACTATTCATTTCGGCATTACTTGTTCCGACATTATTTGTTCCTTTAGTTCTGTTAAACTTTGGTCCGTAGACCTCACACTTTGTCGCGCTATGACCATTTCTTTTACACCTGTTGAAAAATGTCGTGCAAAACCCCTGATGATTTTCTTCACACCTATGA
This sequence comes from Rutidosis leptorrhynchoides, assembly GCF_046630445.1. Taxonomy (NCBI): domain Eukaryota; kingdom Viridiplantae; phylum Streptophyta; class Magnoliopsida; order Asterales; family Asteraceae; genus Rutidosis; species Rutidosis leptorrhynchoides. The sequence continues at coordinate 469,028,838 of NC_092333.1, forward strand.
CATGGCTGTTTTTGGTTTTTGTTGCCGTTGTTGTTATTGAGGTTGTTGTTGGGATTGTTATTGTTGTTGAAACGGTTGTTGTAGTTATTGTTGTTGTTGGGATGTTTGTTGTAGTTATTGTTAGGATTGCGGTTATTGTTGCGATTGTTGTTGCGGTTGTTGGGATAGTTGTTGCGATTGTGGTAGTAATTGTTGTTGTTGTTGTACTGGTGACTCTTGTCACCGTTTTCCTCCCACTTCCTCTTGAGTTGTTTCGTGTTGGCTTCTTCGGCCGCCTGCTCTTTAATTCTTCCCTCAATCTGATTTATTAGTTTATGAGCCATTCGACTTGCCTTCTATATAGAAGCGGGCTCATGTGAACTCACATCTTCTTGAATCCTTACTGGTAACCCTTTTACAAACGCGTCGATCTTCTCTTCTTCATCTTCAAATGCTCCCAGACACAATAGGCGCAACTCTGTGAATCGGCGTTCATATGTGGTAACATCGAACCCTTGTGTTCGTAACTCTCTAAGTTCTGCCTTGAGTTTATTGACTTCATTTCTAGGACGGTACTGCTCGTTCATCAATTACTTGAATGCCGACCACGGTAGTGCGTAAGTAGCATTTTGTCCTACCTGTTCAAGATAGGTGTTCCACCACGTTAACGCAGTACCTGTGAAGGTATGCGTAGCATACTTAACTTTGTCCTCTTCAGTACACTTACTTATGGCAAATACCTATTCGACTTTCTCGGTCCACCGTTTAAATCCAATTGGTCCTTCGGTTCCATCAAATTCCAAAGGTTTGCAGGCAGTGAATTCTTTGTAGGAGCATCCTACACGATTTCTTGCGCTGTTAGCTGCATTGCTAGATTCAGAGTTATTGTTGGTATGTAGCGCAGCCTGTACTGCGACTATGTTTGCAGCAAGAAAGGTACGAAATTCTTTTTCGCTCATATTCATGGTGTGTGGAGTAAACGGTGCCATTTCCTTCAAAATAGCCAACTGAATCGAGTTAATCATACAGAATATTAAGAGTAGTCAATAGTATTTCGTAGCATAATATGAACTCATTTATAAAAGCTTTTTCTTCATATTAGTGTTTTATAAGTTTAAATTCGGGTACTACCTACCCGTTAAGTTCATACTTAGTAGCTAATATACAATTCAACTACTGCAATTCTATATGAAAAACAGATTATAATAATATATCACATACAAATATTCTTCAAACTTACAACTTCGCTATATTACATATAACATGAAATATAGTACACTATTATACAGGACAGTTTTGAAGATAAATCTAGTTAATATGCAAGTTGTTCAGCAAAGGAAATAAAGACACGTAATTCATAAGTCCAGAAATAAGTCATGCATTCTGGTTTTACTAAGACGACTTCCCATCCTTGGTCTTGTGGAAAATAACCGTTATGACCATTGGCTAGGCAGCATGTTGTAATGTCGTCAAAAGTACGAGGGTTTCGTAATGTCCAACAGACCCGTAATAATCTAAAAACCTTGTTTCTCACCCCAACTACTGAATCCGTCACATGTGAGAAGGTTTTATTTAAAATTTGCAATCCGATGTTCTTTTTCTCACTTTGGTAAGAAGTGAACATCACTAACCCGTAAGCATAACATGCTTCTTTATGTTGCATGTTAGAAGCTCTTTCTAATTCACGAAATCCTATGTTGGTATATGTTGAGTCAAAATAGGTTCTTAACCCGTAGCGTAAAATTGCATTTGGGTTCCCCGCATTTAATGCTTTAAAGAAAACACGACGTAACTTACGGTCTCTCCAATGGGATATAACCCACCTATCAAATGAAAGCCTTTTATAAACTAAGGCATTTCTGGAAAGTCTTTCAAATGTTTGACAAGTTAATTTCGCCATAACTAAATGTGCTGATGAATTCTGACCGACTCTAGACAAGATTTCCTCAATCATATCCTCTGGTAGGTCTTCTAAAATATTCGGTTGTCTACCCTTAACGTCCATTTTGTTTTTATACTGTAAAATAGACAAGGATTAGATTCGTAATAACAAACAATACAAGCAATTTTTACATAGAACATAAAAGTACAAGCACACTACAATACATATAATACACAACATGATTACAACCCTCTAATCTGAATCACTGGTTTCTTCTTCTTCGGACTTGGTTCGTTTTCCTAATTTTCTAGGAATATATGGTGTTCCTCTAATACGAGCCGTCGTTTTCCATAATAGTTTAGAAAAACCTGGTGGTTTAGAGGTTCCCGGGTCATTGTTACATTTTAGGAAATACGGATGTTGCCGATACATATAAAGTTCATCGGGGTTCAAATCGGGTTTCTCTATTTTTATACCTTTTCCCTTATTATTTTCTTTCGCTTTATTAAATTGGGTCGAGGTAATTTATATAACATCATCAGAATTCTCATCGGGATCCGATTCATCTGAAAATTGGTAATCTTTCCAATATTTTGCTTCCTCGGCGGAAACACCATTGACCATTATTAACTTTGGTCCGTTAGTTGAGGATTTTCTTTTATTTAATCGATTTACTATAGGTATCAATATTTCTTCCTCCGGAACCTCTTCTTCTTCTGGTTCCTCCTCTTCCGATTCCTCCTCTTCTGGTTCCTCTTCTTCCGGTTCCTCCTCTTCCGGTTCCTCTTCAGGAATTTGTGAATCTTCCCAAAATATATTCGACTCTTCATTATTATTAGGTGAATCAATGGGATTTGTACTAGAGGTAGACATCTATTACACAATATCAAACACGTTAAGAGATTAATATATCACATAATATTTACATGTTAACAATATATAGTTTCCAACAAAAAAATGTTAAGCAATCGTTTTTGAAGAAAAATACGGTCGAAGTCCAGACTCACTAATGCATCCTAACAAACTTGGTAAGACACACTAATACAATTTTCTGGTTCTCTAAGACCACCGCTCGGATACCAACTGAAATGTCCCGTTCATATTGATTATAAACGTTCCATATTAATTGATTTCGTCGCGAGGTTTTGACCTCTATATGAGGCATTTTTCAAAGGCTGCATTCATTTTTAAAACAACCATAACCTTTATTTTATCGATAAAGGTTTAAAAAACATTACGTAGATTATCAAATAATGATAATCTAAAATATACCATTTACACACGACCATTACATAATGGTTTACAATAAGAATATATTACATCAAAAATAAGTTTCTTGAATGCAGTTTTTACATAATATCATACAAGCATGGGCTCCAAATCTTGTCCTTATTTTAGTATGCAACAGCGGAAGCTCTTAATAATCACCTGAGAATAAACATGTTTAAAACGTCAACAAAAATGTTGGTGAGTTATAGGTTTAACCTATATATTATCAAATCATAATAATAGACCACAAGATTTCATATTTCAATATACATCCCATACATAGAGATAAAATTCATTCATATGGTGAACACCTGGTAACCGACATTAACAAGATGCATATAAGAATATCTCCTATCATTCCGGGAAATCCTTAGGACAAGATATAAATGAATTCGAAGTACTAAAGCATCTGGTACATTGGATGGGGTTCGTTAGGCCCAATAGATCTATCTTTAGGATTCGCATCAATTAGTAGATCGGTTTACTAATTCTTAGGTTACCAAGCAAAAGGGGCATATTCGGCTTCGATCATTTACCCATATAATGTAGTTTCAATTACTTGTGTCTATTTCGTAAAACATTTATAAAACTGCATGTATTCTCATCCCAAAATATTAGATTTTAAAAGTGGGACTATAACTCACTTTCACAGATTTTTACTTCGTCGGGAAGTAAGACTTGGCCACTGGTCGATTCACGAACCTATAACAAATATGTATATATATATATATCAAAGTATGTTCAAAATATATTTACAACATTTTTAATACGTTTTACTGTTTTAAATTTATTAAGTCAGCTGTCCTCGTTAGTAACCTACAACTAGTTGTCCACAGTTAGATGTACAGAAATAAATCGATATATATTATCTTGAATCAATCCACGACCCAGTGTATACACATCTCAGGCTAGATCACAACTCAAAGTATATATATTTTTGGAATTAACCTCAACCCTGTATAACTAACTCCAACATTACTGCATATAGAGTGTCTATGGTTGTTCCAAATAATATATATACATGGGTCGATATGATATGTCAAAATATTTGTATACGTGTCTATGGTATCCCAAGATTACATAATATATTAGAATACATGTATAATACAATATAAGTTAGCTAGGATATGATTTGTATAGAATTGTTACAATATTTCCCGTACCTACAACAATCAAAAAATATCCAATCTTGTTTTACCCATAACTTCTTCGTTTTAAATCCGATTTGAGTGAATCAAATTGCTTTGGTTTCATATTGAACTCTATTTTATGAATCTAAACATAAAAGTATAGGTTTATAGTTGGAAATATAATTTACAAGTCATTTTTGTAAAGGTAGTCATTTCAGTCGAAAGAACAACGTCAAGATGACCATTTTGGAAAACATACTTCCACTTTGAGTTTAACCATGATTTTTGGATATAGTTTCATGTTCATAAGAAAAATCATTTTCCCAGAAGAACAACTTTTAAATCAAATTTTATCATAGTTTTTAATTAACTAACCCAAAACAGCCCGCGGTGTTACTACGACGGCGTATATCCGGTTTTACGGTGTTTTTCGTGTTTTCCGGTTTTAAATCATTAAGTTAGCATATCCTATAGATATAGAACATGTGTTTACCTAATTTTAAAAGCCAAGTTAGAAGGATTAACTTTTGTTTGCGAACAAGTTTAGAATTAACTAAACTATGTTCTAGTGATTACATGTTCAAATCTTCGAATAAGATAGTTTTATATGTATGAATCGAATGATGTTATGAACATCATTACTACCTCAAGTTTAGTAGGTAAACCTACTGGAAGTGAAAAAAAATGATCTAGCTTCAAAGGATCTTGGATGGCTTGAAAGTTCTTGAAGTAGAATCATGACACAAAAACAAGTTCAAGTAAGATTATCACTTGAATTAAGATAGTTATAGTTATAAGAATTGAATCAAAGTTTGTATATGAGTATTACCTTGATTTAGAATGATATCTTACTGTAAACAACAAGGATTTCTTGAGGTTGGATGATCACTTTACAAGATTGGAAGTGAGCTATTAAACTTGGAAGTATTTTTGATTTTATGAAACTAGAACTTGTAGAATATATGAAGAACACTTAGAACTTGAAGATGGAACTTAAGAGAGATCAATTAGATGAAAAAAATTGAAGAATGAAAGTGTTTGTAGGTATTTTTGGTCATTGGTATATGGATTAGATATAAAGGATATGTAATTTTGTATTCATGTAAATAAGTCATGAATGATTACTAATATTTCTGTAATTTTATGAGATATTTCATGCTAGTTGCCAAATAATGGTTACCACATGTGTTAGGTAACTCACATGGGCTGCTAAGATCTGATCATTGGAGTGTATATACCAATAGTACATACATTTAGAAGCTGTGTATTGTACGAGTACGAATACGGGTGCATACGAGTAGAATTGTTGATGAAACTGAACGAGGATGTAATTGTAAGGATTTTTGTTAAGTAGAAGTATTTTGATAAGTGACTTGAAGTCTTTCAAAAGTGTATGAATACATATTAAAACATTACGTGTATATACATTTTAACTGAGTAGGTAAGTCATCGTTAGTCGTTACATGTAAATGTTGTTTTGAAACCTTTAGGTTAACGATCTTGTTAAATGTTGTTAACCCATTGTTTATTATATCTAAAGAGATGTTAAATTATTACATTATCATGATATTATGATATATTAATATATCTTAGTATGATATATATACAGTTAAATGTTGTTACAACGATAATCGTTACATATATGTCTCGTTTCGAAATTCTTAAGTTAGTAGTCTCGTTTTACATATGTAGTTCATTGTTAATATACATAATGACATGTTTACTTATTATTTATCATGATTAAACATAGTGTAACAATATCTTAATATGATTCATATGTAATTAGTAAGACGTTGTTATAACGATAATCGTTATATATATCGTTTCGAGTTTCTTAATTCAATAAACACAATTTTATGTATATAACTCATTGTTAAAATACCTAATGAGATACTTACTTATCATAATATCATGTTAACTATATATATAATCATATATATGTCATCATATAGTTTTTACAAGTTTTAACGTTCGTGAATCACCGGTCAACTTGGGTGGTCAATTGTCTATATGAAACCTATTTCAACTAATCAAGTCTTAACAAGTTTGATTGCTTAACATGTTGGAAACACTTAATCATGTAAATATCAATTTCATTTAATATATATAAACATGGAAAAGTTCGGGTCACTACAATCTGGCTTAGAGGAATGAGCAGCAGTGGGAGACAGCTGTTCATTGTGAGTGTAACCAGTACCAACTTGAGATCCATCAGAACCAGTAGACCTATGCTCAAGTTGTAAAGCTTCTGTAGATCCAGTAGGTCCACCAGGTTTAGACACAGATGGAACAGAGTATTTCATCTCATCATCAGAGAACCCAGCAACATGGATTGGTGAGGGATTTGCTGCTGGTTCTTCTTCATCATCTAGAGCTTGCTGAGTTGGCTCTTCAAACAGTAACTCCTCATCTTCTTGACCAGAAGATGAAGTAGGGGCAGTTTCATCAAATGTAACATTAATAGATTCTTCAAAATGGCTCATTCTTTTATTGAAAACCCTATATGCCTTTGACATGTTGGAATATCCAAGAAATATACCTTCATCAGCCTTAGCATCAAACTTACCTAGCTGATCCCTATTATTTAGAATGAAACAGGGAGTGCCAAATACATGAAGAAATGAAATTGAGGGTCTTCTGCCTTTGAGAACTTCATAAGCAGTTTTCTGATATCTTTTCACTATTAAAGATCTATTCTGGGTAAAACATGCAGTGTTTACAGCTTCTGCCCAATATGAATTTTTCAATCCAGACTCAGCCAATATAGATCTTGCTGCTTCAATAAGAGTTCTGTTTCTTCTTTTTGCAACACCATTCTGTTGAAGTGTTCTCACAGCAGAAAAATTCTGTGAAATACCTTTGTCAGCACAAAATTCTTCTAAAGTAGCATTTCTGAATTCTGTACCATGATCACTTCTAAGCTGCTTCACCAGTTGCCCATTTAGCAGTTCCATTCTTTTGATAAAATTGATAATTTCATCAGCAGCTTCACTCTTTTGCTCCAAAAAGAAAACCCAAGTGTATCTGAAATATTCATCAACAATCACCAGTGTATACTTCTTCCCACTACAGAAGGCTATATTAATAGGACCAAAAAGATCCATACGAAGTAGGTGAAATGGTTTCTCAACAGATGAAATCTGCTTTGACTTGAATGAGGCATGGTGATGCTTCCCTTTTTCACATCCAGGACACAATATGTCCTTCACATAAGACATTGTGGGTAGCCCAGACACCAAACTTTTACTAGATAATTTGTGAATATCTTTAAAGTTGAGATGTGAGAGTAACCATTTGAGATTGTCTGCTACCTTTGAATAAAAACAAGTATCAGTTGTTGTGACTGCTGTGTTCATGTCAATTTGATACATGTTCTCATGTCTTTTGGCTGTCAGCGGTGGCTTCCCTGTCATATTAAAAATAGTGCCAATTTTCCTTCTGAATTGAACTATCTTATTTTTGCTTTTCAGTTGGCTTATGCTGAGTAAATTGTGATTAAGCCCAACGACATATGCTACAATTGAGAATGTAACATTCCCATTTGTTAAAGTACCAAAACCCTTTGTGTAACCCAGTGAAATATCTCCATATGAAACAACTGGACCATCCTTTTCTTTATAGTCCATTAGAAGGGACTTACTTCTGGTCATATGCCTCGAACAACCACTGTCGAGATACTAGATTTGCTTGTTTTGAATGTCCTGCACAGTAGCTAAGAGATTAGTTCTTTTTGGGAACCCATCCAAGGATGGGTTCTGGAAGGGTCATCTTTGATGATCTCTTCCTGTCTGCTGGTTTGCTTGAAGAAGCAGCAGCAGTTGGGGTTAGGGTTAGAGTGCACCGGTTGGCTAAGTAAAACTTGCTGCCACATTTGTAGTATTTTCTCACATTTGGTATCGGTGACTGGTCATATACCGAGTAAATGGGTGCAGTAAGATCGGGTCTACTTTTAGATATGGCAGCTATGAGCTGGTCAAGCTTGACAGTCATTATTTCATTGATAGATGACTCAGCACATGATTCCACAAGTTGGTTTACTTTAGCTTTTCCCTTAAGGGTAGCTTTCCTTTTAGAACTAGTACCATAATCATGGTATACTGCTTCGCCTTTGTTGTTCAACGAGCTGGTGTGGGAAGTTACTGACCCGTCAGCTGATACCGGACGATTCGTGTGAATCTTGATTGATGCCTTTGACTTTCCAGTATTGCGTTTTGTTGGCTTGTTAGCAGCTACTGGTTGACCAATACAATTTTCATCAGCTGGCTCAGCATTGGTGGAATTTGAACATGAAGGGGAATCAATTGTTTTTGACTTTCTTTGGTTGTTTTCAGTGATTTCCCTTTTAATGCGTCTTTCCTTTGGAGTCATATAGTAAATGCTTGAGGGATCAGTAGTTTCATCAATCGAAGTACTGGTTTCCTTGGCTTTTACTTCATCCTCAAAAATTTCTTTCATGGACGGTGGTGGGGTCTCTGTAGGTCTGACAAACTTATTTGTTAAGACCTTTTTACCCTTAACTATCTTGGCAAAGGTATTTGGCAAGACAGCTTCAGGATTCATTTTGAGAATGGGGTCCATGTAAGTAACTTCTGCAAGAGCAGCAGCAGCAGCATAGTCACCAGCAAAGAAGGCTTCAACTTCGGCAGGCACCTGCTCATTTACACACTTAGCTGTGCGTTGAGCAGATGTACACCATGAAGCAACAACCTTCTTGAGGTCGTTTAGCTGGTTCTTAACATCTGCTGCCTCAACGTGAAGAGACTTTAAAGCAAAATTTTATTTTTCAAGTTTTGAAATTTCATCCTTCAAGATCTTAATTTCATCAGTTTTACTTTTAAGTTTATCATTTAAAGATTTGTTATCATTTTTCAAAACTTCTTCACGTTTACTGCCTCTGCATAGATCAACTCTTAGGTAGTCAAACATTTCAGCTTTTTCATCATCAGTATAAGTTCGAAAATTATCAACCTTATACAGCATTTCAGTTTTCCATTGAGGTGAATCCTTTTTCAGGTCAGCTTCCCTCATATCAGACACAAATGTACTATCATTATCATCCTCATCAGACTCCTCGACCTCTTTGGCCATCAAACACAACTTTTTACCAGAAGCATAACCAGCATCATCATCATCAGTATCACTGTCAGAAGATGAAGAAGAGCTGGTTTTATCCCAGTCATGATGCTCAGCAACTAGAACCTTTTCTGGCTTCTTTCCCTTTTTATCAGCCTTTGCACTTTCCTTCATCTGAGCTTTCATAGCTTTGTACTTGTTCTTGTACTTGTCAGCTTTTGAGAAAGAGTTAGCTTGTGAGACAGAAGGTTTCCTGGACATGCATTCAGCTGCAAAATGTCCAACCTTCCCATAATTGTAACACTCAGATTTAGGACCCTTGACTGATTTACTGCTATACCTAGCACTTGGTTTCTTACTCCCTTTGTATGACTTGTTGGTTTTATTGCGATTAAACCTTTTGAACTGCCTAGCCAGCAAAGTCATACCTTCAGCAAACCCTTCCACATTATCTTCATCATCACTGCTCTCTTTAGACCCAGTACCACTCTCCACATCATCTTCATCTGTCTCTTCTTCTGCTGTCAACTTTTGAACCAGTAAAGCCTTTTGAGCTTTCTTTTTAGCAGCAGCAATAAGAGCAGTATCATCTGTTTTAGAAGATTTTGAAGTGGTGGGGGCAGACTTAAAGTTTTCTTTCAAGTTTAGTTCAAGTTTAGCTTCTGCCTTCTCATGTACCATAGAGAGAAGACATGTTAAAGTTCTTTAAAGTCTGGGTGGTTCTTAGAGGGTCAGTCACTGGTTTCCATTTAGCAGACAATGAGTCAATGAATTTGTCTACTTGTTCAAAATCAGTATATGTGATTTTCAAAGTATGCAGATCAACAACTAAGGAGTTAAATCTAATGAAGGTTTGCTTAAGGGTCTCATTCTTATAGGCAAAGAACATTTCATACTCTCTTTTCAAAGCAATAATCTTGTTCTGCCTAACCTCGTCCATGCCTTCATAAGTAACACGACGTTTGTCCTCAGCATCTCATTTGGCTGGAGTGAGAACAACCTCTCTACCAGGGATGGCAGGAGTGTCAGCAGTGGCTGGAATGCTATCAATAGTCTCAGTTGGAACAAATGGACCATCTGTGGCAATACCAGGCATGAGTGGGTCAATATACTCCATGTGGAGCATGAACTTTGCCTTCCAAGTTTCATACTCTTCTTCATTAAATTTGGGTGGTCTATTGGATGAGCCATTTTCAAGGTAAGCTGTATTTGAGTATGCAGCCATGAGAGAATTCAGATCCAAGATATTAAATTATCAAGACTGAAGCTCTGATACCAGTTGTTGGTCCCTTGATAAACAACAGGAGTATTGTAGAGGGGGTGAATACAATTCTTTTAATTAACTTAACAGTTAAACACAATTTAGTATTCAAGCAAGTAAATTAAATAGAGTCAAAGGTAATTTTTCAACGGTTATTCTTTATTGATTAGATCACAAAGAATTACAACTATCCTTGGCGGAATGATAGTTAGTTGATACAGATTTACCTAAGTATAGCTACAGAGTGTGTGTTCTAAGCTATTACACGTTTTGAACTCTAAATAAATAAATCCTCACCACTAGTTGTTACAATAGTGGATACAACAATTTATAGTAGTCCTTTTATCCGTGTATTTGTTCCATTGTCCACCGGTACATAGGATGTCTGTACTTGTGGAGACAACTGCATCAGAGAGCGTGCTCTCCTCTTTCCTCTTTGGTAGCTATTTGCAGAAACATCCCAATTCGGTTTGGCACCACTATTTGTTTAAACAAATAGAATGTTGTGTTCCCTAGGCGTTGACAAAGTATAACACATGTCTGCACATGCGTTAAACTTCTGCATTCCCACGTGGTCTTGTAAGGTCACTTGTCAGCCACCGCCGCGTGTCCTTTTCTGTTCAACTTTGTCTTTGACTTCTGTTGAATAGTACGATTGATGTAGACCACTCAGGAAACTACTATGCTTGTAATGGAGCATAGCTATCTTGGGTAGTAAGCTGCATTCCAGCTATGCTGGTTCTTCGTTGCTGAGTCACTTGATATTATTGAATTGCTGAGTATACATCCTGTGTTGATTGAAGAACACTGTCTACCTTGTGCTGGTAGACTAAGCAGCAAACTAAACACTCGACACAGCAATATCTGCTGTCTATACATAAACAAACTTGTGCTGGATGCATATAACATTTTAGTTCAAATAAATTACAGTTTTGTCATAATTAAATCCTTAATTATTTTGGGGACTCAACAGATATCCGTCTTCATGGAAAAATTGTGAGAACCACCAATAATCCAGTCCGTCTATGTTGCGAACAAAGGAATATCATGATCGGACTAAATCTGAATCTTACGCCAAACCTCACTAGTCAAAAAGCATGTAAAGATAAATGATCAATACATGTTATACGTCTTACTCGCTCCGTCTCAATTATATTATCTTCACGCAAAAAAACATGCAATTTAAAAAGATATTGTACTTTTTTATTACTTCACATATTTATCCTTACTTTTAACCAAACTTCTCATTATATGCATACATTAAGACCATCTCTAACGCACCCGTATTGCACAGTTTTTGGAACCAACACGCCACCCAACACGGGTTAGCGCAGCGTATTGGTGGTGTTTGTGGCACGTGTGCTGGAAGTTAGCACACAATAAATGAACGCGTATTTGAACCAAATTGCCGACGTGTACTCACCCCACCCACACATGTATGCAACGCAAACTTTTTTGTTTTGATTTCTAGCCGTATATATACATATATACATAAAATAAATATACACTATATTAAATCGAACACACATATTCACTTTAATCAAACACAACTCAAACACAACTCAAACATAACTCAATAACACTACATCAAAATCAAACACAAACAATGTCTCATCCGAATGAGTGGTCGATTTATAACAATATTATGATCGGCACCGGTAAACCGACTACTCCGAGCTCATCATCTTCATCTCGACCTTCTTCTCTTGGTTTTGTCAACTATACCACTAGCTCGTTTAATATGAGCCAACAAGAACTTGAGCAACAAATCCAAATATTACAACAAATCCAAAAATTACAAGAGATTCAAAGAGAGCTCGGTCTTAGCCCGCAACAACTCTCACAACTTAACTCTCAAACACAACCAGAAACTCAACCACAAACACAACCCGAAGTTGAGCCCGGACAACCCGGTGGTGTGAGGAGAAGAAAACACCAACGAAAAGCCAAAGATAAGGTACGGGAACCAATCCAAAAAAGAGTTTGGACATCGTTCGAAGAGTTTTGGTTGGCGAGATGTTGGCTTGATGCGTCCAAAAATCCAATTGTCGGAAACTCTCAAAAATATCAATCTTTGTGGCACTCTGTAATGAACAAATTCAACACTAACGAGCACGGATGGTATCGAAATGAAGATGCGTTATCGGGGAAATGGCTTTATGTGGACATGGGGTGTTAAGCTTTTCAAGGTGATTATGAGGCGGAAAAACCCAATCCAAGGCGTAGTGGGAAAACCGAACAATGCTTTTACGGGGGTGCGGTAAAGGCGTATTGTACTAATGAGATGAAGTCGTGGGCGTTTAAAGATGCTTGGGAATTTTTAAAGGACAAACCAAAGTGGATTGCGCCTGCTCCGGTTGGTGGAGCAGTTTATGGAGGTTCGCGTGATGAGGATGACGAGGAGGTCGCGGTCCACACGTTTGATATCACGGATGATCGTCCTAATAACGTGCTTTTAGGTGATGATCTAATTGAAAGGCCCATGGGAAGGAATCGATCAAAGAATGCGGCTAGGACTTCTGCATCTTCCGACGCGACGCAAAGCTCTCGGTCAACAAACTCTTCAAAGTTTGAAGAGTTATGTGAACAACTTAACGAGTACAAGTCCGAAGTTGCACAGAAAAAGCTTCAACAAATGGATGCAATCACCAAAGCGGAACGTATGAAAGCCGCACTCGAAGCCACAAAATTTCTGTCGAACTTGCACCTTAATAACATCGCGAACCCGAACGAGAGAAAGCGTTGCATGAAGATGAAGAAGAACTTGTTCCAAGAGTTCGTCGACTTAATTCAGTTGTCGGGTGAAGACGACGAGTAGTAGTTTAAATTTTTAGGATCTTTTTTTTAAAAATAAAGTAAGTTTAGGTTGTCTTTTTATTTATTGTAATTTTTTATTTTTAAGACTTTTTTAATGTAATCGTATTTTTATTATTAATTTTAGTGTGTTTTATTAAATTAATTTGTTATTATAATTTCAAAATAATAATATAACTAATTAAACAAAATAAAATAAATACATGAAAAATGAAAAAGAAATAAAAAATACCCCACCTCTATCCAGCAACACGCCACTCAGCATGCCACCCATTACAGAGCAGTCTGGTAGTACGCTCATTAAACACCCCACCCCCACCCAGCAACACGCCAACACGCCTCACGGGATTAAAAATGGTCTAAGATTATTTTATTTTATTAATGTTATGTATATATGAAAGCGAACAATTTACTCATAACCACTCAAAAAGGAATAGTATATATAAATTAGTGATATAAAAAGTATAATTTTTAGATTAGTTACACATCATCTTATTACATAATAAATTTTGTAATACACCAAAAAAAAAAAAAAAAAAAAATTGTATACCATTTTATTTATTAAAATGGTTCTTGATTATTATACACCAATTTACCCATATTTTTCTCTCTCATTCATAATTTAAATTTATCCATATAACAAAAGTAACTTTTGAAGACTTCAATAAAAAATATTAAGAATATTAAAATGACATGTTCTAATTCTTGATGGGTTTTAATTTTTTTGCCCGAATTTTTTGACAACCGACTGTCTTAGTGGGCTACTTATAGTTCCTTCATGCCATGCCTCAAATGCTGGACCGTCCACGAGTTACATCTGAAGCTTAAATTATTAAAAAAAAACACACGTTAACAAATGTATTCAGCGAGCGTCTGAGAACTCACTGAGAACTCGCGCGTTGCTGTGGAAAACGATTCGCTTAATACTTTTATAATTATAATTCACTCATCGATGAATGTTTTCTTAGATTTATTTACATCAAAGTTCAAATATGTAGAAAAGTTAGCATTATTTAAAAAGATTAGATGTAGCTCAATGAAGTTAATGGAATGTATGAACATAAATACCAACTTATATTGTATTAGATACACTAAATTAATTGTAGTAAATAGTAAGTATTTAACCCGTAGTCAACATTGGTACTCCCTCCGTCTTGAATCTATTATTCTCACATAAAAAACACACAACTTTAAAAAAAAATATATTATTAAATGTATTTTTTTGTTAATTTTTCAGTCTTACCCTTTACTTTTTACCTATCTTTTTGTTTTAAATGAATAACGTAAGGACACAAAAGATTTTTATAACATTATTCTTTTTTATTTATAGAAGTGGACAATAAATTTGAGACATTCTAAAATAAAATTATATGGAACGGATAATTTATTAAGAATAACATAATTATTTACAAAATTAGAAAAAATAATAAAACAAAAATAAATATAAAAATTGACAAAAGTATACTTTATCCATCAACTACAACACTAAAATTAAACCACATCGACAACAATAGTAAAATAAAGTCACATCATTGTGCTAGTAATGTTGAATGAACTTTGGTGGACAAAAGGCATGAAACGACACTAAGTATGATGTAAAACTACATAAAATGTCACCTCTTTTAAGTATGATATAAAACTACATAAAATCGCACCTCTTTTAGTATGTAGAAGATATGGGACGGAGGAACTATTAAGAAAAACATAATTACTTAAAAAAATTGGAAAAATAATAAAACAAAAATAAAAATTGACAGAAATATACTTCATCCATCAACCATAACAGTAAAATTAAATTATATCGACAAAAATAGTAAAATAAAGTCACATCATTGTGTTAGTAATGTTAGAATGAACTTTTGTGGACAAAAGGCACGAAACGACATTAGTATGACATAAAACTACACAAAATCCCACCTGTAACCAATCGGGAGGAAGCGGGGGAAGCAAATTTTTTTTCTTTCGTTTTTTGAAAAAACTTTGTTCACAAACATTATAGATTGGATGAAAATATGAACATTTAATAAAGACACTTTGTCATAAATATTTTTATTTTGGAAGGAAAACGCTCGAAGAAGTAATATATAACAATTATTGTGTTTTTCGAGCCTATGTTGAGGTTTTAGATATTAGGGTTTAGATATTAGAGTTTAAATATTAGGGTTTATAAGGTTTAGATATTAGGGTTTAGAAATTTAGGGTTTAGGGTTTAGATTTAGGATTTAGATTGAGTTTTTAACACGAACGGTTTAGAGTTTAGGGTTTTGGGTTTGGTATTTTGGGTTTATGGAATAAACCCAAAACACCAAACCCTAAACCCTAAACTCTAAATCGGGCTAAATTTACTTCACAAAACATGAAAAAAAAAAAAAACTTTCACATTCTTCACGAACAATATTATCTTGAATGTTATTTTTGTCTGATCGTTTTCCCGCCTAAATAATAACGTTCATCACGAAGTGTCTTTTCAAAATGTTCATATTTTAGAGTGATCTTGATGCCGGAAAAAAAATTCCAAAAAAACGAAAAAAAAATTCGCTTCCCCCCGATTGGTTACTTCCCCATTGATCCTGCATATATATATATATATATATATATATATATATATATATATATATATATATATATATATATAGTAGTAGGATCAAGAGGGAAGTAACCAATCGGGGGGAAGCAAAAACTTTTTTTTTCGTTTTTTGAAAAAACTTTGTTCACGAACATTATAGATGAGATGAAAATATGAACATTTAGTAGAGACACTTTGTGATAAATGTTTTTATTTTGGCGGGAAAACGCTCGAAGAAGTAATATATAACAATTATCGTGTTTTTCGAGCGTATGTTGAGGTTTTAGCTATTGGAGTTTAGATATTAGGGTTTAGATATTAGGGTTTAGAAATTTAGGGTTTAAGGTTTAGATTTAGGGCTTAGATTTATGATTTAGATTGAGTTTTTAACGCGAGCGGTTTAGAGTTTAGGGTTTAGGGTTTAGGGTTTAGGGTTTGGTGTTTTGGGTTTATGGAATAAACCCAAAACACCAAACCCTAAACTCTAAATCGGGCTAAATTTTACTTCACAAAACATGAAGAAAAAAACGTTCATATTCTTCACGAACAATATTATCTTGAATGTTATTTTTGTCGATCGTTTCCCGACTAAATAATAACATTCATTACGAAGTGTCTCTTCTAAATGTTCATATTTTCGTGTGATCTTGATGCCGGAAAAAAAAATTCCAAAAAAACGAAAAATTTTTTTTTGCTTCCCCCCGCTTGGTTACTTCCCCATTGATATATATATATATATATATATATATATATATATATATATATATATATATATATATATATATATATATATATATATATATATATATATATATATATATATATATATATATATATATATAATTGACATTTTAGAGCTCCGATTTAAATAAAAAAAAACTGTGATTAACTGATATTGTGTAGATTCATAATTTTTTTTTTTTTTTAACAGGAGCTTAAAATGCATGTGATGTATGTTATCGTGTTTTGAAGATTTTTTGAGTTTTTTTTAGAATTTAGCCCGATTTAGAGTTTAGGGGTAAGGGTTTAGAGTGGTCTGGGTTTACTCCGTAAACCGAAAACCTTAAACCCTTTGCGTGATTTTTTTCTATCTCTAACTTTCTCTTTCTAAAATTCTCTCTACCTGCGTACTGTACAGACACTCAATTTCGACCACTATTCCCTTGATTTTTCATCCAATCCTTTGTTTCTTTCGTTAGTTTTTTTCGATCTGAGCAATGGATTCATCTTCTAAACCACCTGATTTTATCATTCAACCGCCAGATCCTCCTGATCTGAATGATTTGTCACATTTTCCTACACCGCCACCACCTGTGATTCGTCAATCCTCGGCTGAAATTCGAGCTAATCGAAAGAGTAGTTCTATTTCTTCTGGTTTACCTGGTATTAATCCACTGTTGATGTTCGAAAACATATGATTGCTGATCCGATTGTGGAATTGAGTGATTTGAGGAATAATGACCTGAATCTGATTGAGCTGGATAAGTCACAAATTCATGCTCGTGATAAACCTCAGAATAAACCTGGTATTAGTATCCTTGCTTGCACATTCAGTAATCCTCTTCCTGAAGCTGACTCGTCTGATTCGATTGTGCATTCGCTGTCTGTTGGAAACATTGCTACGATGAAAAAAAGGAAACAAAAGAGGGTTGGTAAGAAGCAAGTGAAGGTTGATTGTATGCGGTTTACTAGGAGTTAGAATAGTAAAGTGGTGCAGAATCAATGGAGTCCATCTAGCAATGAAGAAATTACAGGAAAAACTGAATCTGATGTTGCTAATTTTAAAGGTATTATTAATGATGCATCTGTTTCGGTTGAGTCTATGTCTCAAACTCCTAATGCTCTTGATTCTGATAATAGTAGGATTGCTAGTCCTGGTTGTGTTGATAATAAAGGTATGAATGTTGTGGAGAATGAGTCTCAGAATATTTTAGTTGATAATACTTCAAGTGCTGCTATGCATAAACCTATTAGTGTTAAATCTGTTGCTACTATTAAGAAGTTTTTTGAAAAGCATAAGTCTCCTGTTAGTACTGAGAATAGGAGTAGTAATAATGTTGTTATGCAGACTTTGAAGGATAATGTGAATGCTCAGAGTGACTCTGGTACTATTTTGAACAAAAAGGATGTGAGTGATACTGTAATGGAGGATAATGTAACTAATAATGGTGCCCAGGCTAATCATCAAATTGGTTTTGAACAGAAAGCTAGTACTAATGTTTGGAAAAATCAAAGAGTTACTTTTGCTGATCTGATTAAGACTAACAATGAGAATGATGAAGTGAAGCTGGAATTTATCCCTCCTGTTGTGCTTGAAAATGGTCAGAAAAGGGTTAGGTTCACGGCCGATGAGGTTAAACAAGGGGGTAGTGCTTTCTCCTTGCAATTATATGGCTATTTTGTGGGTATATCAATGGATTATAATGTTGTTAATATTAATCTCAGAAGAATGTGGAGAGATTATGATCTAAAGGAGGTTACTAAAACTAGAGCTCGATTTTACTTATGTAAATTTAAGAGTGAAAAAAGTATGATGGCTGTATTGGAGAATGGGCCTTGGTTGATCAATAATGTACCGTTCTTTATCAATAAATGGGTATTTGGTTGGAGAAAATTGAACCTCAAAAAGTTCCACCATGGGTATGTATTCATAATATTCCATTGGAATTGTAGAATGGTAGAGGTATTGGAAAATTGATGAGCAGTATTGGTAAACCTTTGTTAATGGATAAAGTCACAATTGACAGATGTTTACAGAAATTTGGGAGGTTTGGTTTTGCAAGAGTGTTAGTGGAGGTGAATGCTGAGGAAGAACTGCCTAATTTTGTTGAATTTGAATATCCTCCAATGGATATGTTTGAGGCTAAAGTTGGGAAACTTGATGTAAGTTACCAATGGAAACCTCCACTATGCACACATTATAAGGTATTTGGTCATTCATATAAACTATGTAAGAAAAGGCCTGTGTCAAAAGAGGAAGAAGAGGCTAGGGAAAAATAGAATGTTCATACCATTAATCAGGAGCCTCTTAATGTGAATAATGGATCATTAGATGATGATGGATTCCAAATAGTGGGAAGAAAGAACAAAGTTGTGGATTGGTTGAATAAGCAATGGCAACAGATTATGGGTAATGGATATAGGAATAGACAACAAACTAGAGGTCCTCAAAAAGTTGGTCAAAATGTGGTAAACCAAAGATCCCAAAGTGGTAATAATCAACAGTTTAAGAAGAGTGGAGAATTGCCTTTTAAGGGTAATGTGTTTGATAGAATTAGGTTTGGTGGTCAATGGAGGAAAGTTGATGATAGTAATAAAAGAGATATGGCAAAGATCATTAAGGAAAAGTCAACTCTAGTCCAAATTGAGAAACCTGACAATTCTAAAAAGCAAGATAAAAATGTAACTACTAAGATTGTTGTTCCAGAGGCTAAGGTTATGTTTATGGGTAGCAGTAGTGGTGGTGTAAAGGGTAGAAGTAAGAATGAAGATGTTGCGATTGAGGAGAGTAATACTGAAGTTAGGAAAGGGTTTGGTAGTTATGTTTCTACAAATCCATTTGGGGCTTTGGCAGAGGGTAATGTTGGGAAGGATGACTTTGAAACAGATGATGATGAGTGGGATGTTGAATATGAGCTTCATGTTGGTGACATTAAGAAAGTTGGGAAAATCTTAGAAAATCATGAAATTCCTCCTATTGATGTTGTTATGAACTGGAGTCAAAAACAGGTTGAAATACTTCAATTCTAATTGTCATAAAAATGGATTATTGCCTATCTTTGATTTGTATGATGATGTTGCTTCTGAAAATAATGGTAGTGCTCGGTTCATGAATATGGATATTGGTGGTTATTCTACCCAGGATTAGATGTATGCAGGACATGACTAACCTAGTGTTCATCAATGACGTTTAAAATAGCAACATGGAATGTTAGATGGTTGAGTAACACCTCTAACCAAAGGGAAGTAGCTAAGTTTATGCAGAATGGTGATTTTATTATTTGTTGTTTTTTTAGAAACTCATATATATAAGAATAAGTTGAAAAGAGTAGGTGATAAATGGTTTGGTAGTTGGGAATGGACATCTAATAGTGTTCATTGCAACGGAGGTACTAGAATATTATTAGGATGGGATCCTAGGTCTGTTAGGATTATGGTATTGGATCAACATGAGCAAGCATTACACTGTTATATTGATCTTGTGGATTGCCAGAATGGGTTTTTTTTTTTTTTTTTGTTCTTTCATCTATGGTTATCATAGGATGGTGCCTAGATGGAGGCTATGGGAAAGTCTTAGGGTACATAGTAGTGTAGTTAAGAATAAACCTTGGGTATTAGTGGGGGATTTTAATGCTACTTTACATATTTGTGAACACTCTGCTGGTCACTCCAAGGTTACTAGTAGTATGGCTGATTTTAGAGAGTGTGTTAGTGATCTTCAACTTAATGATATAGCAAAATTTGGTTTGAATCTTACTTGGAATCAAACTCCTGGTAGGACTGATGGGGTAATGAAGAAGTTAGATAGGGCTATGGCAAATGTTGAGTTTATGTCATTGTTTCCTTTCGCCCAGGCTACTTTTCTCCCTTTCATGCATTCTGATCATAGCCCTATTATTATTGAATTTACCGAGGTATTGAAATCTAAACCTAAGTCTTTTAAGTTCCATAATCACTTAGTTAATAAGCCTGAATTTTTGATGATTGTGAAAGAAAAATGGGATGAGCACATTGATGGGTATGCTATGTATAGAGCGGTTAGTAAGTTGAAGAGGTTAAAAAGGCCTATTAGGAATCTTATTCGTGTTCATGGTAATGTGTTTGAGAAGACTGCTAAACTTAAATGTGAGCTTGAGAGGGTTCAAATTGCTGTGGAGCAGAATTCTAATGATGCAGAGTTGAGAATGGAGGAAGAAAGGTATGTTAAGGCATACAATGATGCTATTAAATATGAAGAGATATTTCTTGAACAAAAAGCTAAGGTGAAATGATTAAAGGAGGGTGATAGGAATACTAAATACTTCCATAAGGCTATTAAGGGTAGATTAAATAGAAGTAGGGTTGAATCTGTAGAAAACATGTTGGTGGATAGATTTTTTAGTAGGGATGTTGTTGAACAGTTTGTGACTTATTTTAAGAATGTACTTGGAAATAATAGTGTGATTGAGCCTATTTATGATCCTGAGTCTCTATTTTCTAAAAACCTATCTTACTCCCAAGCTGTTGATATGGTGAGATATGTTAATGATGATGAAATAAAGCTTGCTTTATTTGAGATCAATGATGATAAGGCTCCTGGTCCTGATGGCTTCTCTTCTAAATTCTTTAAGTCTGCTTGGAATGTGATAGGTAAAGAGGTGTGTATTGCTATTAGGGATTTTTTCCATATTGGGAAGCTGCTATAAGAGATTAATGCAACTGTTATTTCACTTGTTCCCAAAGTTCAATCCCTCAAAAAGTTTCTGATTTTAGACCCATTGCCTGCTGTAATGTGATTTATAAAATCATTAGTAAGGTGATTTCAAACAGGATTAAATATGGGTTGGATTCTATTATTGATGAAAATCAAAGTGCTTTTACACCGGGTAGGCAAATTAGTGATAATATACTGCTTAGTCAAGAATTGATGAGAGGATATCATAGAGATAGGGGCATTCCTAGATGTGCTTTCAAAATTGATGTTCAAAAGGCTTATGATTCTGTGGAATGGCAATTTTTGAAGATATGTTTACAAAACTTTGGTTTTCATCCAATGATAGCGATGTGGATTATGAACTGTGTTACTTCTACATCATTTATGATTAATGTCAATGGTGATCATGTGGTTTCTTTCAAGGCAAGAGAGGGTTAAGGCAAGGTGATCTATTGTCACCCTATCTTTTTACTTTGATGTTGGAGGTTCTTACTTTGATGATTAAAAGACAAGTCAAAGCAAATAGAAGGTTTAAATACCATTAGAGATGTAAAGAACTTGAGCTGACCCACTTATGTTTTTCTGATGATCTTCTTCTTTTTTGTAATGCTGACTCCATTTCAGTTAATTGTTTATTCAAGCTTTGAAGGAGTTTAGTTAGGTGTTTGTATTGATTCATAGTATGGAGAAAAGTACTACATTCTTTGGCAATGTTAAAAATGATATTAAGGCTCAGATCTCCTCTATTATGCCATTTACTGTAGGCATGCTTCCAGTTAAGTATCTTGGTGTTCCTTTGATTTCCACAAGATTAAAGTCCAAAGATTGTGTTAAATTGGTTGAAAAAGTGAATAAGAGGGTCTTTGATTGGAAGAATAAGTCCTTATCATTTGCTGGGAGAATGCAACTTGTTTCTTCTGTATTGGCATCTATTCAAGTGTTCTGGTCATCTATGTTTATATTACCTAAGAAGATCTCTACTGATATTGAAAGAATAATGAGAAGTTTCTTACGGTGCCAAGGTGAATTTAAAAGAGGTAAGGCTAAAGTCAATTGGAAGTGTGTTTGTTTGCCTAAGAGTAAAGGTGGGTTGGAAATTAAAGCTCTACATTCTTGAAATGTTGCATTAATGTCAAAACATGTTTGCAACATTATCACCAATAAAAAGTCTGTTTGGGTTAAATGGGTAAGATGTGTAAAGATGAAGAAGAAGAGTTTTTGGGAATATAATGCTCCTGCTGATTCTAGTTGGACATGGAAGAAAATAATGAGATTCAGGCATAAGATTAGAAGGTTTATTGTCCATAGCATTGGTAACGGTGGTAAAACAATGGCATGGTATGATAATTGGCATCCTGTGGGTCCTCTGGATGTCATTATTTCCAGGAGAGATATTTATACAGCTGGCTATAGTGCTCAAACTACTGTAGTTGATATTGTACAAAATGGTGAATGGGAAGTACCTGATGCTTGGAAGGATAAATATGGTATGATTTTTGATGTCTGTCCTCCTTTGCTAATTAGAGATAGGAATGATGTTGTGTTGTGGAAGTCCAAAGATAATAAGCTTGGTCATTTTAAGGTTAAAACAGCTTTTAGTGATTTAAGTGCTGATATTGATGAGGTGGGTTGGGCAAAACTAGTGTGGTTCAGTCAATGTATCCATAGGCATTCATTTGTGTTGTGGGTTGCTATGTCTAATAAACTTAGAACTCAGGACAAGTATATGAGGGTTGAAATGAATAATAGCTTGAAGTGTCCATTTTGTTTAGAATGTAAAGATAGTCATAATCATCTGTTTTTAGTGTGATTTGTCTAATTCTAT
Organism: Rutidosis leptorrhynchoides; assembly: GCF_046630445.1. NCBI lineage: Eukaryota > Viridiplantae > Streptophyta > Magnoliopsida > Asterales > Asteraceae > Rutidosis > Rutidosis leptorrhynchoides. The sequence goes on from NC_092333.1 coordinate 469,052,050, forward strand.
TTCGAATCACTTCAAGGAAATGGCTAGATTAGACCATGTTCCTGATACTTGGGATGAGATTGTGAGTTATATGCAAAATAGACCTATCAACAAATCGATCTGGAGTGCTGTGCAAAGATTAGTGTTGGGTGCTTGTGTTTATTATGTGTGGCAGAAAAGAAAAAATCTAGACCAACAAATAAGATTTTTGATATTATTAGAAACATGGTTAGGTTTAAGTTGATAAGTTTGAGGATTAGAAGTACTATTCAGGCTAAATATGCTGCTGATATATGGGAAATCTATTTGAATGATGGTGGTATTAAGCCCTGTTCAAATGTTGACAACTGATCATGTGTTTGTTGTTATGGTGATAAGGTGTAGAGAATTCCAGTTTATGGGAATGATTAGAGAGAATAAAAATCACCTTCACATATTGCAAATGAAAATCTAAATGGGTTGGGTGGGTGGTTTGGGCGCTTACTATTATTGTTTGACTTTTTCAAGTCAAACCTGTATGGTGATATGCAAGTATGAAACTTTCAGGAATTATTCGCTGTACATATTGTCTTTAGGTTATAAATGGGTTTTTAGAGTTATAAGGTGTTGCTTGGGTAGAGTCTGTAACAGTTTTTCTACTATAATTGTGGCTGTGATGTGCATCAAGTCTTTAAACCATTGGCCTGTATGTTTTTCTAGGCCAATGTGTATTTTTTGTGTCTACTTTCTAATTTGTTGCATTAGGATGGAGACATTGGTAAGTGTGCGTGAACATGGTGGCACCACTTTCTTGTTTAAAGGAGTGATAAGGATGGAAATTTATCTCACTTTTATTCCTTTGGTGTGTCTTGTGCTTAGCTTTTTTATTGGAGGTGCGATGGGTATCTATGAATGGAAATATGAACATAAAGCTGGTTGTAGTTGCTGCTTTTTATTATTGGTGTGTTAGTTCATATTAAGGATGTTCATATATAGTCCAGGCTGCCATGGTGATCATCAACTATCACCATTGTGTCTTAATAGGGTACCACATATATTCAGGTACCCTTTCTGTCTAGTTTCAGTCTGTGTTAGTTTGGTCTGGTTACTACTTCATTGGTTTAGTTATCCTACGGTTCCTATAGAAGATTTATACTTTGATGCTGGTAGCAATTTAATATGTAGTATTGATGATTGGTGGTCTTATGTTAAGACTTGTTATGTTTATTATGGGTTGGATCATTCTTGTAGCTACATATTGGGTCATCAATACTTTAGCATATGGAAATTGGGTCATTATTTCTCCTGTGTATTTGTCAAGAGTTATTGGATCAATCTTGGTCATGATAGATGTAACACCCTGATTTTTTTTTTTAAACACAGCGGAAGTATTTACAAAATTATCAAAACAACCTTAGTTAATGTTTACAAACCATAGTTAACAAATCAACTTAGTTAATGTTATTAAAATATGAAATGTCCCGTTCATATTGATTATAAACGTTCCATATTAATTGATTTCGTTGCGAGGTTTTGACCTCTATATGAGACGTTTTTCAAAGACTGCATTCATTTTTAAAACAACCATAACCTTTATTTTATCGATAAAGGTTTAAAAAGCATTACGTAGATTATCAAATAATGATAATCTAAAATATACCGTTTACACACGACCATTACATAATGGTTTACAATAAGAATATATTACATCAAAAATAAGTTTCTTTAATGCAGTTTTTACATAATATCATACAAGCATGGACTCCAAATCTTGTCCTTATTTTAGTATGCAACGGCGGAAGCTCTTAATAATCACCTGAGAATAAACATGCTTAAAACGTCAACAAAAAATGTTGGTGAGTTATAGGTTTAACCTATATATTATCAAATCATAATAATAGACCACAAGATTTCATATTTCAATATGCATTCCATACATAGAGATAAAATTCATTCATATGGTGAACACCTGGTAACCGACATTAACAAGATGCATATAGAATATCCCCATCATTTCGGGACACCCATCGGACATGATAAAATCGAAGTACTAAAGCATTTCAAATTCCAGAATAGGGCTTGTTGGGCCCGATAGATCTATCTTTAGGATTCGCGTCAATTTGGGAGTCTGTTCCCAAATTCTTAGGCTACCAAGCTAAAAAGGGGCATATTCGGCTTCGATCATTCACCCATATAATGTAGTTTCATTTACTTGTGTCTATTTCGTAAAACATTTATAAAATTGCATGTATTCTCATTCCAAAATATTGGATTTTAAAAGTGGGACTATAACTCACTTTCACGAATTTTTACTTCGTCTGAAAGTAAGACTTGGCCATTGGTCGATTCACGAACCTATAACAAATATGTACATATATATCAAAGTATGTTCAAAATATATTTACAACATTTTTAATACGTTTTAATGTTTTAAATTTATTAAGTCAGCTGTCCTGGTTAGTAACCTACAACTAGTTGTCCATAGTTAGATGTACAGAAATAAATTGATATATATCATCTTGACCCAATCCACGACCTAGTGTATACACGTCTCAGGCTAGATCACAACTCAAAGTATATATATTTTTGGAATCAACCTCAACCCTGTATAGCTAACTCCAACATTACTGCATACAGAGTGTCTATGGTTGTTCCAAATAATATATATAGATGGGTCGATATGATATGTCAAAACATTTGCATACGTGACTATGGTATCCCAAGATTACATAATATATTAGAATACATGTATAATACAATATAAGTTAGCTATGATATGATTTGTATAGAATTGTTACAATATTTCCCGTAACTACAACAATCAAAAAATATCCAATTTTGTTTTACCCATAACTTCTTCGTTTTAAATCTGTTTTGAGTGAATCAAATTGCTATGGTTTCATATTGAACTCTATTTTATGAATCTAAACAGAAAAAGTATAGATTTATAGTCGGAAATAAAAGTTACAAGTCGTTTTTTTAAGAGGTAGTCATTTCAGTCGAAAGAACGACGTCTTGATGACCATTTTGAAAAACATACTTCCACTTTGAGTTTAACCATGATTTTTGGATATTGTTTCATGTTCATAAGAAAAATCATTTTCCTAGAAGAACAACTTTTAAATCAAAGTTTATCATAGTTTTTTTAATTATCAAACCGAAAATAGCCCGCGGTGTTACTACGACGGCGTATGTCCGGTTTTACGGTGTTTTTCGTGTTTCCAAGTTTTAAATCATTAAGCTACCATATCATATAGATATAGAACATATGTTTAGTTGATTTTAAAAGTCAAGTTAGAAGGATTAACTTTATTTGCGAACAAGTTTAGAATTAACTAAATTATGTTCTAGTGATTTCAAGTTTAAACCTTCGAATAAGGTAGTTTTATATATATGAATCGAATGATGTTATGAACATCATTACTACCTCAGGTTTTATGGATAAACCTACTGGAAATGAGAAAAATAGATCTAGCTTCAAAGGATCCTTGGATGGCCTAAAAGTTCTTGAAGCAGAATAATGACACGAAAACAAGTTCAAGTAAGATTTCCACTCGAAATAAGATTGTTATAGTTATAGAAATTGAATCAAAGTTTGAATATAAGTATTACCTTGTATTAGAAAGATATCTTACTTAAATAAGAAAGATTTCTTAAGGTTGGATGATCACTTTACAAGATTGGAAGTAAGCTAGCAAACTTGGAAGTATTCTTGATTTTATGAAACTAGAACTTATAGAATTTATGAAGAACACTTAGAAATTGAAGATAGAACTTGAGAGAGATCAATTAGAATGAAAGTGTTTGTAGGTGTTTTTGGTTGGTATATGGATTAGATATAAAGGATATGTAATTTTGTTTACTTGTAAATAAGTCATGAATGATTACTAATATTTTTGTAATTTTATGAGATATTTAATGCTAGTTGCCAAATGATGGTTCCCATATGTGTTAGTTGACTCACATGGGCTGCTAAGACCTGATCATTGGAGTGTATATACCAATAGTACATACATCTAAAAGTTGTGTATTGTACGAGTACGAATACGGGTGCATACGAGTAGAATTGTTGATGAAACTGAACGAGGATGTAATTGTAAGCATTTTTGTTAAGTAGAAGTATTTTGATAAGTGTCTTGAAGTCTTTCAAAAGTGTATGAATACATATTAATACATTACATGTATATACATTTTAACTGAGTCGTTAAATCATCGTTAGTCGTTACATGTAAATGTTGTTTTGAAGCCTTTAGGTTAACGATCCTGTTAAGTGTTGTTAACCCATTGTTTATTATATCAAATGAGATGTTAAATTATTACATTATCATGATATTTTGATGTATTAATATATCTTAATATGATATATATACAATTAAATGTTGTTACAACGATAATCGTTACATATATGCCTCGTTTCGAAATTCTTAAGTTAGTAGTCTTGTTTTTACATATGTAGTTCATTGTTAATATACTTAATGATATGTTTACTTATCATAATACCATATTAACTATATATATATATATATATATATATATATATATATATATATATATATATATATATATATATATATATATCCATATATATAACATCATATAGTTTTTACAAGTTTTAACGTTCGTGAATCACCGGTCAACTTGGGTGGTCAATTGTCTATATGAAATCTATTTCATTTAATCAAGTCTTAACAAGTTTGATTGCTTTACATGTTGGAAACACTTAATCATGTAAATAACAATTTCATTTAATATATATAAACATGGAAAAGTTCGGGTCACTACAGTACCTACCCGTTAAATAAATTTTGTCCCGAAATTTTAAGAAGTTGGAGGTGTTGACATATCTTCTGGAAATAAGTGCGGGTACTTCTTCTTCATCTGATCTTCTCATTCCCAGGTGAATTCGGGTCCTCTACGAACATTCCATCGAACCTTAACAATTGGTATCTTGTTTTGCTTAAGCCTTTTAACCTCACGATCCATTATTTCGACGGGTTCTTCGACGAATTGATGTTTTTCGTTGATTCGTTAATGCAGTCAAGGGTTTCGCTATTTTGGAAAAATCTTGTATGAATCTCCTGTAATAACCAGCTAGTCCTAAAAATTGGCGTATATGTTTCGAAGTTTTTGGGGTTTCCCACTTTTCAACGGTTTCAATCTTTGCTGGATCCACTTGAATACCTTCTTTGTTCACTATATGACCGAGGAATTGAACTTCTTCCAACCAAAATGCACACTTTAAAAACTTAGCGTACATTTTTTCTTTTCTTAACAACTCTAGCACTTTTCTCAAATGTTCTTCATGCTCTTGGACATTCTTTGAGTAAATACGTATGTCATCGATGAAAACAATGACAAACTTGTCAAGGTATGGTCCACACACTCGGTTCATGAGGTCCATGAACATAGCTGGTGCGTTAATCAACCCAAACGGCATAACCATAAACTCGTAATGACCGTAAGGCGTCCTAAAAGCAGTCTTTGGAATATCATCCTCCTTTACCCGCATTTGATGATACCCAGAATGTAAATCAATCTTTGAATAAATCGACGAGCCTTGTAGTTGATCAAATAAGTCGTCGATTCTCGGTAGAGGGTAACGGTTCATGATGGTAAGTTTGTTCAACTCTCGATAATCGATACACAACCTAAATGTACCAATCCTTCTTCTTGACAAACAAAACAGGAGCTCCCCATGGTGATGTGCTTGGTCGAATGAAACCACGCTCTAAAAGTTCCTGTAACTGACTTTGTAATTCTTTCATTTCGCTGGGTGCGAGTCTGTATGGAGCACGAGCTATTGGTGCAGCTCCTGGTACAAGGTCTATTTGGAATTTAACGGATCGATGTGGGGGTAACCCCGGTAATTCTTTCGAAAATACATCGAGAAATTCTTTTGCGCCAGGAACATCACTGATGTTCTTTTCTTCAGGTTTAACTTCCTTGATGTGTGCTAGAATGAGGTAACAACTGATGTTATGCGAGGTGTATATAAAATAGCTATTAAATTTTACAAGGAAATACTATTAAATACGATACAATTTTACACAAGATATTTATTTATTTAGAGAATGAATATACTTAAACCTTGCTACAACACTTATAGGCAGTGTACCTAATCGTACAATAGTGTAGTTTTTAGTAAGTCCGGTTCGTTCCACAGGGAAAATCTTTTAATCAAAGCTTAACGCTATATTAGTTTAATTTTATAAAAATACAAATATATATATAAGTAATATTATTATTATAAAGGGGGTTTTTTTACCGTTTAATGACCGGTTTGTCGATTTTAAAACTTTAGTCGCAGTTAAAACAAAATGTAAAATATTAAATAAATAAAAGACTTAATTTAAAGCATAAAGTAAATAACGATAATGAAATTGCGAATAATAAAAGTGCGATAAAATAAACTTGCGATAATTAAAAAGTACGATAATTAAAAGTGCAATTAAATACAATAACAATAAAAATGCGATAATTAGAAGTGCAATTAAATATAAAATAAAGGAAATTAAATATGAAATAAAAGAATTATGCTTATTTAAACTTCCGTAATCATGATGTTTGACGTGTTGATTTTAGTTTTATGCCCATGGGTTAATTGTCTTTTGTCCTGGATTATTTAATATGTCCGTCTGGTTTTTGTCCATAACAGTCCATCAGTCATAAATATAAAGTGCGAGTGTCCTCGTCAAATTATTCTTATACCCGAAGTCAAATATTTCAACTAATTGGGGACTTAAACTGTAACAAGATTTTAATACTTTGTTTAATAATTACACCAGGATGTCAACTGAGTGTAACCCAACGTTTTAATACTTTGTTATCAATTATGCCAAGTGTCCTTGTACATAATTTCACCCCTGTTTTAATAATTCTAGTGACTATTAATCCATTCCCGTGTCCGGTTAAATGAACGATTATTCATACATATAAATACCCCGCCCATCGTGTCCGATCGAGTGTATATGGTTATTTATAGGGACGTCCAATTGTAAATCTTTATATTAAAATTAACAAACTATCATTTAGTTAAACAAATATAAAGCCCATTAATAATCCATAGTCTAATTTCCACAAGTGTTGTTCTTTTGTCCAAACCTCAATTATGGTACAAAGCCCAATTACCCAATTTTAGTAATTAGTCCAACATCATGATTACTTCTGATTAAATAAGCATAATAATAACTTAGCTACGAGACATTAAATTAAAAAGGTTGAACATAACTTACAATGATTAAAAATAGCGTAGCGTTACACGGACAGAATTTCGACTTACACCCTTACAACATTCGCTAACATACCCTTGTTATTAGGATTTAAAATTAAAATTAAAATTAAAATATAAATTATATATATATATTTACGTATATATTGAGAGAGAGATAGATTATGGATATTTAAAATGATCAGAATTCGTTTGCATTTATAGGAAATTGAGTTCAGGGGGTCTCCGCGACTCGCGGCCTTTTCTGCCTTCAAACTCCGCAAGTCGCGGAGTTTGAAATTCCAGCTCACCAACTTTGGAGTCTTTCTTGCCGACGGATTTTTATTATTTATATAATATATAAATAATTATAAGAATTATTTAAATATTATATTATATTTATGTGCATAGTTGACTTGTAATTTTTAGTCCGTTGCGTTGAGCGTTGAGAGTTGACTCTGGTCCCGGTTCCGGATTTTCGAACGTCCTTGCGTACAATTTAATATCTTGTACTTTGCGTTTTGAATCTTGTACTCTTGTAATTTCGAGACGTTTCTTATCAATAATTGGAACCTCTTTGATTGTATTTTGTACTTTTGAGCTTTTTAGTCATTTGCGTCTTCAATTCGTCGAATCTGTCTTTTGTCTTCACCTTTTAATATTTAAACGAATATCACTTGTAAATAGAACAATTGCAACTAAAAGCTTGTCTTTCTTGGGGAATAATGCTATGAAATATAAGTTCATTTTTAGCATTATCAACAACCTTTTCTTATCAGTTTATGCGCCTTCAAACTACTAATAAGATTTAATTTCGCATTGTTCTTCTCTCCGTACACCATTAAAGGTTTTCCCTTTTCACGCATAATGCGAATCGCATTTTTGTAACAAACGGCAACTGCTCTCACCTTTTTCAACCAGTCCATACTAATTATTACATCAAAACTCCCTAACTCGACTGGTATTAAATCAATTTTAAACGTTTCATCCCCTAGTTTAATTTCTCTATCCCGACATATATTATCTGCTGAAATTAATTTACCGTTTGCTAATTCGAGTAAAAATTTACTATCCAAAGGCGTCAATGGGCAACTTAACTTAGCACAAAAATCTCTACTCATATAGCTTCTATCCGCACCCGAATCAAATAAAACATAAGCAGATTTATTATCAATACGAAACGTACCCGTAACAAGCTCCGGGTCTTCCTGCGCTTCTGTCGTATTAATATTGAAAACTCTTCCGCAGCCCTGCCCATTAGTATTTGTCATAACCCGTCCTTAACCATAAGAACGAGTTAGATAACGTATGATTTCATTGCGAGGTATTGACCTCTATATGCGACATTTTTAAAAGAACAACTGCATTTATTTTACATTACAAACCATAACTCTTATGTTAATACAAGCTTTAGACAATATCAAGATGATTATCGTTTAGCGATAATCTTAGACTTACAAACTTTACATGTGATGATAACAATACGATTTCTAGCATATTTTACATTACAATTCCTCGGATATGCAGTTTTATTTTTGACACAAATATGCATACTCAAGATCTTGCTTAAATTCAACATGTTGCAGCGGAAGCTTTTAGTTATCACCTGAGAATAGACATGTTTAAAACGTCAACATAAAGTTGGTGAGATATAGGTTTAATGCCGGCAGCGATATAAATATAGACCACAAGATTTCATATGTAAACATTTTAATAAAAATATTCTAAGTGGTTGAGCACTTGGTAACCATACTTAACATTTAATCACGTCGCATATTCCCTTTATTATGAAATCTAACTACACCGTACCAAGTGTAGTCACGAAACGAAGTACTGTGCAACCGTTGAATACTGGTCGTCCAGTCCGGTTGGGGTTGTCAGGCCCGATAGATCTATCAACAGGATTCGCGTTTACAATACCGCTGTAAATAATAGTTACCAAGCTACAGGGAAGTATGCCAGTGGTACAACTCAACGTAGAATATATTTTTCAGTTACTTGTGTCCATAACGTAAACATAAAATACATGTATTCTCATCCCGAAATACTTAGAGTTTAAAAGTGGGACTATATACTCACTTTTGCCTTGAAGATATATATATTTTGACTTGGTCTCCGGTTGATATCACGAACCTATCCATATATAATTTATCAATATATTTTCATTTAAAACAATCGTCACATATATATATATACTTATAATACTTTTAATGTCTTCTTAGTCCGTAGTTAGCAGTCCGATGTTAGTAATTCAATTTTAATGGTTCATATTTAGGTGTTTAATAAATAAATAAAACCCCCATCGAAATAAATAAAACCCCATCGTATTTGTATTGGTCGGGATTAATCTTGACCCACGGTACCGGTGTTGTCAAATGACGTGTTGCGTACATAAAGTACCGGTGTTGTCAAATGACGTGTTGCGTACAATCATGGAATCTTATGATTAATCTTCTCGTATTGTTTACGGGTGGTCCTGAAATATATAAAATTAAATTATGAGTACATATATATAAAATATCATGTTATTTTAGAAATATGTGATTCATTTAATTTTTCTCCAACTATTTTCGTGGCTAAACTAGTTTTGGATATCCGATCTTGTTTTGGTCATAGTTTCTTCGTTACAACTCCGTTTTCGTTGGTTCAACTTGCCACTTCCTTGGATCGAGTTCTTCTTTAAGACTATGAACTGTAAATACCTTAGTTTGTATTCGAAATCACAGGTCATAGGTCAACTTTGGTGAAACTTATGAAGTTAATCATTTTCCCTTATGTAAACAACATTAAATGATTATTTTTCTAAAATTACTTATACTTTGAGTTAAATCATGAAATTTTTATGTGTTATCATATTCATAGTAAATATCATTTTTCCAGAAAATAAACCTCCAATTCAAGGTTCAAAATAGTTTTTAATTATCCAACCCAAAACAGCCCCCGGTTGCACTCCGACGTCGTAAAAACAGTTTTTAAGGTGTTCTTTGAAAAACCAAGTTATACCTTGTTAAATTAGCATATATTTATGATATATTACAGGTCTTGAAGTATTTTAAAAGTTAAGTTAGAAGGATCTATTTAGTTTGCAAACAAGTTTGAAAACATTCAAACTATGTTCTTGTTGTTAAAATTTTATACCATAAAATAAGATAGCTATATATATATGAATCGAATAAGGTTATGAACAAAGTTACTACCTCAAGTTACTTGGACAAGATTTCTGTAAAAGAGGAGTAAAAACCTAGAACCAAAAGAGTGGTGGAGTTGGATCAAAAGGTTGGAAGTAAACTTGTGTTCTTGGAAGGATTCTTGAAGTGTTTTTGTAAGGGTTTTCTTATGGTGATTAAGTGATGTTTTTATGGCTAGATCTTCATGGTAACTTGCTGAATTGCTTAAGGTGTCTAAGGGTTATGAAAGAGTGTGTGTTTAACTAAGAAATGAGGTTAGAAATTGAACTAGAAATGGTGATCCTTATAGCCTTAAAAAAACGTGTATCATGGAGAACATGATAAGATTTTTAGTTTGTTATTTTATGTAATTAGTCAACAAGCTTCCAAATTCTAATTACCTTATACCTAGGGTAGTAACAAGGGCTGGTTAGGTGGTGATTTGATGTGTATATACCAATAGTAAATACGTATAGAAGCTAGGTATGATACGGGTACATATACCGTAGATATACGTATAGAAATCTTGTGAAAAATGGAATGAGAATTCAAATATAGCTATCTTTTGTGAATACACTTATATTGTTTTATGTATTTAAGTCCTTAAAAAGTGATTAAATACATTACTTATACGATATATGTATAAACATTATAGGTCATAAGTATTTATGTCAAATAACGTTACGTATGGTTATCGTTTTGAAAACTTAAGTTAGTAGTTTCAAAATATACTTATAACTTATTGTTATTAATACAAAATGAGGTATTAAAACATCCTTAGATCATGTTAAATATGTATATATACATATATATACACAAACGTATAATTATCATATATTATATAGTTCGTGATATCATCGATCAAACTAGACGGTCAAACGTTGTGTAAAACTCTTTTCGAAAACATAAATCTCAACAATTTGGATTGCTTATCATGTTGGTAAGGTTTAATTTATGTAAATATTAATCTTATAAGTATAGAACGATCGAAAAAGTGCGGGTCATTACAGTACCTACCCGTTAAATAAATTTCGTCCCGAAATTTTAAAATTGTACCTATTTTGCGTCATCGGGAAACAAGTGTGGATATTTTCGTTTCATCTGGTCCTCCCGTTCCCACGTAAACTCGGGACCTCTTCGAGCATTCCAACGAACCTTAACGATCGGTATGTTGCTCTGCTTGAGCTGCTTAACTTCACGGTCCATGATTTCGACTGGTTCTTCTACGAATTGTAATTTCTCGTCAACTTGGATTTCTTCAAGAGGAATGGTGAGGTCTTCCTTTGCAAGACACTTCTTAAGGTTTGAGACGTGAAAGGTATTATGTACTCCGGCGAGTTGTTGCGGTAATTCGAGTCGATAAGCTACCGGTCCAATGCGTTCAATGATCTTGAACGGGCCTACATATCTTGGGTTCAGTTTACCCCTTTTTCCGAAGCGTATTACACCTTTCCACGGTGACACCTTTAACATAACCATGTCCCCGATCTGAAACTCTAATGGTTTCCTTCGGACATCGGCGTAGCTCTTTTGGCGGCTACGGGCTGTTTTCAATCTCTCCTTGATTTGTACTATCTTCTCAGTCGTTTCGTGTATGATCTCGGGACCAGTTAATTGTCGATCTCCTACTTCATTCCAACAGATAGGAGATCTACACTTCCTTCCATACAGTGCTTCGAATGGTGCAGCTTTAATGCTCGCATGATAACTATTATTATATGAGAATTCTGCTAACGGTAAATACTTATCCCATCCGTTTCCAAAATCGATCACACATGCCCTGAGCATGTCTTCAAGAGTCTGAATTGTTCTTTCACTCTGCCCATCAGTTTGCGGATGATATGCGGTGCTCATATCCAAACGAGTTCCTAGTGCCTCCTGTAGTGATTGCCAGAACTTTGAGGTAAATCTACTATCACGATCAGATATAATGGAAATAGGTATTCCATGCCTTGAAACTATTTCCTTTATATATAATTGTAATAATTTCTCCATTCTATCCGTTTCCTTTATAGGCAAGAAATGTGCAGATTTGGTGAGACGATCAACAATTACCCAAATGGTATCGTATCCCCAGGCAGTCTTTGGTAACTTCGTGATGAAATCCATGGTAATACCATCCCATTTCCATTCTGGGATTTCTGGTTGTTGAAGTAGCCCTGACGGCTTTTGGTGTTCTGCTTTGACTTTGGAACAAGTTAAACACTCCCCAACATATGTTGCAACGTCTGTCTTTAAATTAGGCCACCAATAATGTGTCTTAAGATCTTGGTACATCTTTCCAACTCCAGGATGTATCGAGTATCTTGTCTTATGTGCCTCATTCAATATCAACTTCCTTAATCCACCCAACTTCGGTACCCAAATACGGTTTGCAAAATATCGAATTCCGTCTTCCCGTATAACGAGTTGCTTCTCATACTTCTTCATTATTTCATTTCTTATGTTTTCTTTAGTAAGTGCTTCTCGTTGAACTTCTTTGATTTGTGAGTTGAGATTCATGCGAATTTTTATGTTCATCGCTCGTACTCGAATTGGTTCTCGTTCCTTTCTGCTTAGTGCGTCAGCCACCACATTCGCTTTCCCGGGATGATAACGAATTTCACAATCATAGTCGTTTATTAACTCGACCCACCTACGTTGCCTCATGTTCAGCTGTTTCTGATCAAAAATATGTTGAAGACTTTTATGATCAGTAAACACAGTGCATTTAACCCCATACAAGTAGTGTCTCCATATCTTCAATGCAAACACGACTGCTCCCAGTTCTAGATCATGAGTCGTATAATTCCGCTCGTGAATCTTCAATTGTCGGGATGCGTATGCAATAACTTTCTTCCGTTGCATAAGAACGCAACCAAAACCTTGTCGCGAAGCGTCACAATATATTTCAAAATCATCGTTCCCTTCTGGTAATGATAAAATAGGCGCCGTAGTTAACTTCTTCTTTAGTAATTGAAATGCACTCTCCTGCTCAGAGGTCCATTCATATTTCTTCCCTTTTTGCGTTAACGCTGTCAACGGCTTAGCTATTCGGGAAAAATCTTGAATAAACCTTCTATAATAACCGGCTAAACCCAAAAATTGGCGTATCTGCGTTGGTGTCTTAGGAGTCTCCTATTTTTCAATGGCTTCAATTTTTGCTGGATCAACCTGAATTCCTTTGCTACTAACAACGTGGCCAAGAAATTGCACTTCTTTCAACCAGAAAGCACATTTATAAAATTTAGCATATAGCTGTTCTTTTCTCAACAACTCTAATATTAACCTTAAATGCTGCTCATGCTCTTGCTCACTCTTGGAATAGATAAGAATGTCATCAATGAAAACGATAACAAACTTATCTAAATACGGACTACAAACTCGATTCATAAGGTCCATGAATACAGCTGGCGCATTTGTCAACCCAAATGGCATGACCAAAAATTCGTAATGACCATAACGTGTCCGAAAAGCAGTTTTCGGTATATCTTCTTCTTTGACGCGTAATTGATGATAGCCCGATCTTAGGTCAATTTTCGAGTACACACATGATCCTTGGAGTTGATCAAATAAGTCGTCAATTCTCGGTAGTGGATACCGATTCTTGATAGTTAACTTATTTAATTCACGATAATCTATACACATCCTAAAAGATCCATCTTTCTTTTTAACAAATATAATCGGAGCTCCCCACGGTGAAGTACTTGGTCGTATAAATCCACGATCCAGTAATTCTTTTAACTGACTCTGAAGTTCTTTTAACTCGGATGGTGCAAGTCTATATGGAGCACGGGCAACTGGTGCAGCTCCTGGTACTAAATCTATTTGAAATTCTACAGATCTAAATGGAGGTAATCCCGGCAACTCTTCCGGAAAAACTTCAGGAAAATCTCTTGCCACAGGCACGTCGTTGATGCACTTCTCTTTTTCTTTCTTTTCGACTTTATTAACATGTGCTAGAATAGCATAACATCCCTTTTCTAAACACTTCTTGGCTTTCAAACAGCTAATGAGTTTTAGCTTTGAGTTACCCTTCTCTCCATAAATCATCACCGGCATTTTATCCTTACAAGGAATGCGAATTGCCTTCTTGGCACACACAACTTCAGCTCCTACTTTGGACATCCAGTCCATGCCGACTATTACATCAAAACTTCCTAATTCTACGGGTATTAAGTCAATTTTAAATGTTTCTCCGGCTAAATTTATTTTACAATCGCGGCAAATTTTATCGGCTTTAATTAGTTTACCATTAGCTAACTCAATCTTGTACTTAGCATCTAGAGGTAATGATGAACAATTCAATTTAGCGTAAAAGCCTCTACTCACGTAACTTCTATCGGCACCAGTATCAAATATAATAGATTCAGATAAGTTATTAATGGTAAACGTACCCGTAACAAGCTCCGGGTCTTCACACGCTTCTCTAGCATTAATAACAAATGCTCTTCCACGTGCAGATCCATTATTCTTCTCTGGATTCGGACACTGGCTCTTATAGTGACCTTGTTTTCCACACCCATAACAAATAATGGTAGCCAAAGCAGTTCTATTTGCATTGGTGGCAGGAGTCTTGGTACCATTTGTATTTATAACGAGAGCCCTACAATCTTCAGCAAGATGACCCTTTCGATTACATTTGTTGCATACCACATTACAGTAACCAGAGTGATGTTTGTGGCATCGGTTGCATAAAGGATTTTGTCCTTTATAACCAAAGCTTAAACCACTACCCGCACCTCGCGTGATTTCTTGTTTCTTAAAAGATTGTTGTTGGTTACCCCGATCATAATTTCCATTCCACTTTCTTTTGTTACATGATACCTTCACATCAGTATTGGATGCTTTCTTATCCATGATGACCTGATCCATTAGCTCGTTTGCCATGGTTATAGCTTCATGAATTGTCTTAGGTTTCGATGCTGTAACGTTTGCCTTGACCTTTTTGGGCAAACCATCTTTGTAAATTTCAATCTTCCGTTCTTCGGTTGGAACCAATTCAGGACATAGCAAAACTAATTCCATGAATCGCTGATTGTAGTTGGTGATTTCAGTACCAACAACCTTCAGACTTCGTAATTCATCTTCCAACTTCCTAACCTCGTTCCTTGGACAATACTCGTTGATTAACATTGTTTTGAATTCTTCCCATGGAGTATCATAAGCTACATCTCCTCCTACAGCCTTTACATAATTTTTCCACCACGTGAGTGCACTATCTTGTAAAGTGCACGATGCATACTTGGTCATGTCCTTTTCAACACAACCACTGATTTTAAACACAGTCTCCATCTTTTCTATCCATCGGGTTAAACCGATCGGTCCTTCTGTTCCACTGAATGATGAGGGCTTGCAAGCTTGAAAAGTCTTGTAGGTGCATCCTACACGAGGATTTGGGTTAACTGCAGCAGCTCTTGCAGCTTCGACCCATAACATTCTGTCGTTCACTCGCTGGTTGATGAATTCCTCTACTTCTTGTTCCGTCATTCGATTCAATCGCGCCATATTCTTCTATAAGAATGAAAAGAAAATAATTATTCACATGGAATATTATAGATGTAGTGTATATTTACAGTACATTATAGCTTGTTAATAATATGAACCAGGTATTATTATAAAAGCCTTTTCTTCTTATTAGCATTTTATAATTATATCTAGGGTAGTACCTACCCGTTAATGTTCATACTTAATAGCTTAGTACAGAACCAATTACTACCATCTAAATAATACTTAACCATGGAAAATTATTGCATTTCATACTTCACTATTTTACATATGCTTATCTTACATCGAACATTAAGCAAACCACACTAATAATATTATACAAAACATTATATGATCCCATGGTTTAATACGGCAGCGCATCGTTTGGTCTATTTTCTAGGACGTGTAGGTTCAAGGAATGGCCTAACGCTTATCCTAGCTGTCTGCCTATATTTTGGCTGTGGGGCTGAAGAACTAGATGCCGGGATAGAACGAATAGGAATAGCGGGAATAGGGGTGGTAGTGTCTAGTGGAGTTGGTGCCACATCATCCTCTTCGAGATTTGAATTTTCTAATTCATTAGCCTTTCGTTTCTTTCCTAGTTCGAACTTGTCTTTCGTAATTTCCTGTATTTCTTCCTCGGGTTCACTTTCCTCCTCGGGTTCACTTTCCGGGTTCCCTATAGTTGGTTCATCCAGAATTTGTGAGTCTTCCCCAAAGATATCATTTTCGTCATCGGATAGGTTAATGACTGGAACACCATCTGAAGATTCTGGTTCGGAGTCGCTGAATGTGATAACAAGTTTTGAGCCCGACATCTATCACACAACAACTAACCCATTAGTACTACATAATATTTACATATAAATTTTAACCAACAATGATAAGCAATGGTTTTTAAATCAGACCCGGTCAAAGTCCAGACTTACTAATGTATCCTAACGACTTATCAGTTAGACACACTAATGCAAACCTGGTTCGCTAAGACCACCGCTCTGATACCACATGTCATAACCCGTCCTTAACCATAAGAACGAGTTAGATAACGTATGATTTCATTGCGAGGTATTGACCTCTATATGCGACATTTTTAAAAGAACAACTGCATTTATTTTACATTACAAACCATAACTCTTATGTTAATACAAGCTTTAGACAATATAAAGATGATTATCGTTTAGCGATAATCTTAGACTTACAAACTTTACATGTGATGATAACAATACGATTTCTAGCATATTTTACATTACAATTCCTCGGATATGCAGTTTTATTTTTGACACAAATATGCATACTCAAGATCTTGCTTAAATTCAACATGTTGCAGCGGAAGCTTTTAGTTATCACCTGAGAATAGACATGTTTAAAACGTCAACATAAAGTTGGTGATATATAGGTTTAATGCCGGCAGCGATATAAATATAGACCACAAGATTTCATATGTAAACATTTTAATAAAAATATTCTAAGTGGTTGAGCACTTGGTAACCATACTTAACATTTAATCACGTCGCATATTCCCTTTATTATGAAATCTTACTACACCGTACCAAGTGTAGTCACGAAACGAAGTACTGTGCAACCGTTGAATACTGGTCGTCCAGTCCGGTTGGGGTTGTCAGGCCCGATAGATCTATCAACAGGATTCGCGTTTACAATACCGCTGTAAATAATAGTTACCAAGCTACAGGGAAGTATGCCAGTGGTACAACTCAACGTAGAATATATTTTTCAGTTACTTGTGTCCATAACGTAAACATAAAATACATGTATTCTCATCCCGAAATACTTAGAGTTTAAAAGTGGGATTATATACTCACTTTTGCCTTGAAGATATATATATTTTGACTTGGTCTCCGGTTGATATCACGAACCTATCCATATATAATTTATCAATATATTTTCATTTAAAACAATCGTCACATATATATATACTTATAATACTTTTAATGTCTTCTTAGTCCGTAGTTAGCAGTCCGATGTTAGTAATTCAATTTTAATGGTTCATATTTAAGTGTTTAATAAATAAATAAAACCCCCATCGAAATAAATAAAACCCCATCGTATTTGTATTGGTCGGGATTAATCTTGACCCACGGTACCGGTGTTGTCAAATGACGTGTTGCGTACATAAAGTACCGGTGTTGTCAAATGACGTGTTGCGTACAATCATGGAATCTTATGATTAATCTTCTCGTATTGTTTACGGGTGGTCCTGAAATATATAAAATTAAATTATGAGTACATATATATAAAATATCATGTTATTTTAGAAAGATGTGATTCATTTAATTTTTCTCCAACTATTTTCGTGGCTAAACTAGTTTTGGATATCCGATCTTGTTTTGGTCATAGTTTCTTCGTTACAACTCCGTTTTCGTTGGTTCAACTTGCCACTTCCTTGGATCGAGTTCTTCTTTAAGACTATGAACTGTAAATACCTTAGTTTGTATTCAAAATCACAGGTCATAGGTCAACTTTGGTGAAACTTATGAAGTTAATCATTTTCCCTTATGTAAACAACATTAAATGATTATTTTTCTAAAATTACTTATACTTTGAGTTAAATCATGAAATTTTTATGTGTTATCATATTCATAGTAAATATCATTTTTCCAGAAAATAAACCTCCAATTCAAGGTTCAAAATAGTTTTTAATTATCCAACCCAAAACAGCCCCCGGTTGCACTCCGACGTCGTAAAAACAGTTTTTAAGGTGTTCTTTGAAAAACCAAGTTATACCTTGTTAAATTAGCATATATTTATGATATATTACAGGTCTTGAAGTATTTTAAAAGTTAAGTTAGAAGGATCTATTTAGTTTGCAAACAAGTTTGAAAACATTCAAACTATGTTCTTGTTGTTAAAATTTTATACCATAAAATAAGATAGCTATATATATATGAATCGAATAAGGTTATGAACAAAGTTACTACCTCAAGTTACTTGGACAAGATTTCTGTAAAAGAGGAGTAAAAACCTAGAACCAAAAGAGTGGTGGAGTTGGATCAAAAGGTTGGAAGTAAACTTGTGTTCTTGGAAGGATTCTTGAAGTGTTTTTGTAAGGGTTTTCTTATGGTGATTAAGTGATGTTTTTATGGCTAGATCTTCATGGTAACTTGCTGAATTGCTTAAGGTGTCTAAGGGTTATGAAAGAGTGTGTGTTTAACTAAGAAATGAGGTTAGAAATTGAACTAGAAATGGTGATCCTTATAGCCTTAAAAAAACGTGTATCATGGAGAACATGATAAGATTTTTAGTTTGTTATTTTATGTAATTAGTCAACAAGCTTCCAAATTCTAATTACCTTATACCTAGGGTAGTAACAAGGGCTGGTTAGGTGGTGATTTGATGTGTATATACCAATAGTAAATACGTACAGAAGCTAGGTATGATACGGGTACATATACTGTAGATATACGTATAGAAATCTTGTGAAAAATGGAATGAGAATTCAAATATAGCTATCTTTTGTGAATACACTTATATTGTTTTATGTATTTAAGTCCTTAAAAAGTGATTAAATACATTACTTATACGATATATGTATAAACATTATAGGTCATAAGTATTTATGTCAAATAACGTTACGTATGGTTATCGTTTTGAAAACTTAAGTTAGTAGTTTCAAAATATACTTATAACTTATTGTTATTAATACAAAATGAGGTATTAAAACATCCTTAGATCATGTTAAATATGTATATATACATATATATACACAAACGTATAATTATCATATATTATATAGTTCGTGATATCATCGATCAAACTAGACGGTCAAACGTTGTGTAAAACTCTTTTCGAAAACATAAATCTCAACAATTTGGATTGCTTATCATGTTGGTAAGGTTTAATTTATGTAAATATTAATCTTATAAGTATAGAACGATCGAAAAAGTGCGGGTCATTACAGTATTCCCCTGATTCGGGCAATTACTTCTAATGTGACCCGATTTTTCACATCCATAACAAACAAAGGCGGCATTACTTGTTTCGCCACTATTTGTTCCTTTAGTTCTGTTAAACTTTGGTCCATAGACCTCACACTTTTTCGCACCATGGCCAGTTCTTTTACACTTGGTGCAAAATGTCGTACAGAACCCATTCTGGTGGTACTCTTCACACCTTTGGCATTTTTGATTTTTGTTGTCGTTGTTGTTATTGAGGTTGTTGTTGGGATTGTTATTGTTGTTGGAACGGTTGTTGTAGTTGTTGTTGTTGTTGGGACGTTTGTTGTAGTTATTGTTGGGATTGCGGTTATTGTTGCGATTGTTGTTGCGGTTGTGGTTATAATTATTGTTGTTGTATTGGTAACCCTTGTCACTGGTTTCTTCCCACTTTCTCTTGAGTTGTTTCGTGTTGGCTTCTTCAGCCGCCTGCTCTTTAATTCTTCCCTCAATCTGATTTATGAGTTTATGAGCCATTCGACTTGCCTTTTGTATGGAAGCGGGCTCGTGTGAACTCACATCTTCTTGAATCCTTACTGGTAACCCTTTTATAAACGCGTCGATCTTCTCTTCTTCATCTTCGAACGTTCCTGGACATAATAGGCATAACTCTGTGAATCGTCATTCATATGTGGTTAATGTCGAACCCTTATGTTCGTAACTCTCTAAGCTCTACCTTGAGCTTATTGACTTCGTTTCTAGGACGGTACTGCTCGTTCATCAATTGCTTGAATGCCGATCACGGTAGTGCTTAAGCAGCATTTTGTCCTACTTGTTCAAGATAGGTGTTCCACCACGTTAATGCAGTACCTGTGAAGGTATGCGTAGCGTACTTAACTTTATCCTCTTCAGTACACTTACTTATGGCAAACACCGATTCGACTTTCTCGGTCCACCGTTTCAATCCAATTGGTCCTTCAGTTCCATCAAATTCCAAAGGTTTGCATACAGTGAATTCTTTGTAGGAGCATCTTACACGATTTCTTGTGGAATTAGTTCCACTGCTAGATCCAGAGTTATTGTTATTTTGCATCGCAGCCTGTACTGCGGCTATGTTTACTGCAAGGAAAACACTAAAGTCTTCATCGCTCATGTTCAAATTCTTACGAGTCGCCGGTGCCATTTCCTTCAAAATAGCCAAAAGAATTGAGTTAATCATATAGAATTTAAGAGTAGTCAATAGTATCTCGTAGCATTATATGAACTTATTTATAAAAGCTTTTTCTTCATATTAGCATTTTATAGTTTTAATTCGGGTAGTACCTACCCGTTAAATTCATACTTACTAGCTACTATACAACTCAACTGAAATGTCCCGTTCTTATTGATTAAAAACGTTCCATATTAATTGATTTCGTTGCGAGGTTTTGACCTCTATATGAGACGTTTTTCAAAGACTGCATTCATTTTTAAAACAAATCATAACCTTTATTTCATAGATAAAGGTTTTAAAAAGCTTTACGTAGATTATCAAATAATGATAATCTAAAATATCCTGTTTACACACGACCATTACATAATGGTTTACAATACAAATATGTTACAACAAAATAAGTTTCTTGAATGCAGTTTTTACACAATATCATACAAGCATGGACTCCAAATCTCGTCCTTATTTAAGTATGCGACAGCGGAAGCTCTTAATAATCACCTGAGAATAAACATGCTTAAAACGTCAACAAAAATGTTGGTGAGTTATAGGTTTAACCTATATATATCAAATCATAATAATAGACCACAAGATTTCATATTTCAATAAACATCCCATACATAGAGATAAAAATCATTCATATGGTGAACACCTGGTAACCGATATTCACAATATACATATAAGAATATCCCCATCATTCCGGGATCCTCCATCGGACATGATATAAATTTCGAAGTACTAAAGCATCCGGTACTTTAGATGGGGCTTGTTGGGCCCGATAGATCTATATTTAGAGTTCGCGTCAATTAGGGTGTCTGTTCCCTAATTCTTAGATTACCAGACTAAAAAGGGGCATATTCGGTTTAATAATCCAGCCATAGAATTTAGTTTCGATCACTTGTGTCTATTTCGTAAAGCATTTATAAAAACAGCGCATGTATTCTCAATCCCAAAAATATATATTGCAAAAGTATTTAAAAATGGAATAATGAAACTCACACATATAAATATTGTAAAACAGTTAATAAAGCATTTGCATGTATTCTCAGCCCAAAAACGTAAAGAGTAAAAAGGGCAAATGAAACTCACTTTCACAGATTTTTACTTCGTCGGGAAGTAAGACTTGGCCACTGGTTGATTCACGAACCTATAACAATATATACATATATATCAAAGTATGTTCAAAATATATTTACAACACTTTTAATATATTTTGATGTTTTAAGTTTATTAAGTCAGCTGTCCTCGTTAGTAACCTACAACTAGTTGTCCACAGTTAGATGTACAGAAATAAATCGATAAGTATTATCTTGAATCAATCCACGACCCAGTGTATACGTATCTCAGTATTGATCACAACTCAAACTATATATATTTTGGAATCAACCTCAACCCTGTATAGCTAACTCCAACATTCACATATAGAGTGTCTATGGTTGTTCCGAAATATATATAGATGTGTCGACATGATAGGTCGAAACATTGTATACGTGTCTATGGTATCTCAAGATTACATAATATACAATACAAGTTGATTAAGTTATGGTTGGAACAGATTTGTTACCAATTTTCACGTAGCTAAAATGAGAAAAATTATCCAATCTTGTTTTACCCATAACTTCTTCATTTTAAATCCGTTTTGAGTGAATCAAATTGCTATGGTTTCATATTGAACTCTATTTTATGAATCTAAACAGAAAAAGTATAGGTTTATAGTCGGAAAAATAAGTTACAAGTCATTTTTGTAAAGGTAGTCATTTCAGTCGAAAGAACGACGTCTAGATGACCATTTTAGAAAACATACTTCCACTTTGAGTTTAACCATAATTTTTAGATATAGTTTCATGTTCATAATAAAAATCATTTTCTCAGAATAACAACTTTTAAATCAAAGTTTATCATAGTTTTTAATTAACTAACCCAAAACAGCCCGCGGTGTTACTACGACGGCGTAAATCCGGTTTTACGGTGTTTTTCGTGTTTCCAGGTTTTAAATCATTAAGTTAGCATATAATATAGATATAGAACATGTGTTTAGTTGATTTTAAAAGTCAAGTTAGAAGGATTAACTTTTGTTTGCGAACAAGTTTAGAATTAACTAAACTATGTTCTAGTGATTACAAGTTTAAACCTTCGAATAAGATAGCTTTATATGTATGAATCGAATGATGTTATGAACATCATTACTACCTTAAGTTCCTTGGATAAAACTACTGGAAAAGATAAAAATGGATCTAGCTTCAACAGATCCTTGGATGGCTCGAAGTTCTTGAAGCAGAATCATGACACGAAAACAAGTTCAAGTAAGATCATCACTTGAAATAAGATTGTTATAGTTATAGAAATTGAACCAAAGTTTGAATATGATTATTACCTTGTATTAGAATGATAACCTACTGTAAGAAACAAAGATTTCTTGAGGTTGGATGATCACCTTACAAGATTGGAAGTGAGCTAGCAAACTTGAAAGTATTCTTGATTTTATGTAACTAGAACTTGTAGAATATATGAAGAACACTTAGAACTTGAAGATAGTGTAGCGACCCGACCAAATCGTCATTGACGGCGCCGACTACTTAGGTCCCGTTGCGTGGTCGTAGTCCCTATATGAGACTCGTTTGACCAAAATTATGTCGCGTTCATTTGAAAGGTACAAAGTTTAGTTTAGCAAACGGATCGACAATAAGTTTAAGTTTACAAAGTTATAAGGTATGAATGTATAACTTGCGACATAATTAGTTTGAAACCACAGTTGCTAAAAATAGCGTAAGTATGTAAACAAAAGTTTGAATCCAAAGGTGCTATCACTAGCGTATGTATGTATGTATCTTGACTCCAAGCAAATAATCAGAGTGTATGCATGTATGCTTGACCCCAAGCAAGTATGAGTGTACGCGGAAGCATGTATCAAATAGCCAAGTATGAACCTGAGAAACATATAGAAAACTGTCAATGCAAAAACGTTGGTGAAATCATAGGTGTATTAGTAAAAGTTATATTTTGAACCACAAGATTTAGTATTTCCATAAATTGATCATCCAAAAGTTGCATTCCAAAAGTTGGTTCGCGAGCACCCAATTATCAAGACTTAACGTTTCCTTCCATAGAACCCCATCACAATAGTGTTAGAACATACACTGTTTCCCGAAAATATATTTCATCCGTAGACGGTAGCGAACCGTCCGTAATGAGGGTTTGTCAAACCCGTATGGCCACACAATATAAGTTCTCGCTTACACCCTGCAAGTGTAACTAATGATAATCGAATTGAGGATTTTTGTTCTAACTCGCTGTGGAATGTTTGTTTTCCTTGTACTTGTGTTCAAAGTATAAAAGCAAGTAGTACAAAATGTAACAAAGTATATGTTTCTCAGCCCACAATTTAAAGTATAAAAAGTTGTTGAAAAGGTGGGACTATGATCTCACCTCGAGTGCACGAGTATAAAAGTACTTCAACAAGTAAACGTGTGCATGAAAGTTGCTTAGCCTTGACCTAAACAAGTAAGTTATATCAATTAACCGGTTACGACACAAGGTCGGGTGAAATGTGTTCAATTAGTCCTATGGCTCGTTACGACTCGATTAAGTATAGCATGTGAATCACGTTGTCAAGTTTCATACAAGAAACAAGTATAAAAGCATGTTAGAATGATTGTATAAAAGTTTGGTTAAGTTTGACTAAAAGTCAAACTTGGTCAAAGTCAACGAAAAAGTCAACACGTTCGGGTTCGGTCCCGAACTATTTTTCTGAGGTTTTTATTCATATATAAGCATATTAGAACAAGTTTCATGTGAATCGGAGGTCGGTAGCTAGTCAAACATTTCGCGTGAAATGTGACAAAGTGAGCAGAATCTGGCCAGGCGATTCTGCGCGCCGCGCGGGTATGTGGCGCGCCGCACCACTACCTGGCCAGAGAATTCTGGTCAGTTTTTCCAAGTGTGCACGAACCAAAACCTTTTCCAACCCAATTCTTGACCCGCAAACACTTATAATGCCTATCATATATCGTCGGAAAGGTATTTTGACGAGGAATACAACTAACCACATATCATCAATCAAAAACATCATTTACAATAACCGAAAACTCGTCAATTGATCAAGAAAGGTTTATTTTCAAAGTTTCAAGTTCGTAAAACGTATTTTATGATTCGGGAATCCAATTTACACATACGATATGCCGTTTTGAAGGTAATGAGGCATACATTACAACTAAACACTAACAATTAACATTCCATGGCATTCAAGCATCCAAAAATTCATGTCAAGAACTATCAAACCCTAGTCAAACATCACAAAATCAATATTCATGTTTTTGAAGTTTTCTTAATCAACCTACGCATCAAAACGAAGCTAGTGATACTAGTAACACAATTAAAACATGCACTTTAACAATCTAACAACATTAACTCATCCAAAATCAAGGATTAAGCACACCCATTTCAAGTTCATGCTAGTTACTCCAAAAACAACAAATCGAGCAAACCAAACATATATTCATGTTAGACTTGAGCCATAGACACTAACTAACACCATTTCAAATCAAAAACACGAATTTAGAGAAATCTAGAGTTTTAGAAATGTTACCCAAACGAGATGAAGTTGGTATCAAATTGTAGAGGATGAAGAGAGGATTCCAAATATGTAATTTGTTTTGAAGTTTGCTTCCAATCCCGAATTTAGATGATGATTCTATGAAGTTGGGGTTTGTGTGTGTTCTTGAGATGGAGAGAAAAGGGATGAGGGAGATGATGGAATGGATGAAATGGGTTGACTAGTTGACCTAGTCAACTAGTTTGCCCATTTGGCAACTCCGGTCCCTCGAGTTTCAAAGCGGGTGCGGGATTTAACCGATCGAGTATTTTTAAAACGCAAGTTAACGAGAGATGTTATAATTAAATGACGGAATTATTATGAACGTTAGTCAACGGAAACTACGAATTTAAATAACGAAATGTATTATTTAAAAGAAAAAGACGGTGTTAAAAATAAATTTAACGGAAAAAGGCGGGATGTTACATTATCCACAACTCAAAAGAAATTTCGTCCCGAAATTTAGTTGGAAGTAGTAGTTGTTGAATCTTACTCGAGACCTTGCGTTGTAAATTCTACGAATAAGTGAAGGTACGTCCTTGAGTATTTCCACGAATTTTGACGGTCGGGATCATATGTTGTTTTAAGGTTTGGCTTCCATGATTCATGGTTTCAACCGGTCCTCCTAGGAAGTGAGGGTTATCGTCGATAGTGAGTTCATCAAAGGAGATAACAAGTTCTCGTTTCGCAAAACACGTCTTTGAGTTGATACATCGAATGTAGGATAAACGGAGACCCAAAATGAGTCGGAAAAGTCTAAACGGCTAGCGACGGGTCCAAAACACCCCAAGAATTTAAAGGATCAAAATACCGCGGATTTAGCTTCCTACGTTTTCCCGAAACGGATTGCACCTTTCCAAGGTGCGACTCTTAACGTGACGCGGTTTCCCACGTGGAATTTGAAATGTTTACGTCTAACATCGGCGTAGCTCTTGGTGATTACGAGTCGCGTAGGGTTTTACCTGAATATGAATAAATTTTCTCGGTTGCTCATGAATAACCTCGGCCCCGGTGAATTGATCATCGTTTACTTGGTTCGATAAAGGAGAATGACGTTTCCGGTCACATGTGGTTTCAAAAGGAGTGACGTTAAAACTCGAATGAAAATCATTGTAGTACGAGGATTCGGTTAAAGGAAAATACTTTTCTCAAGTAAATTTGAAGTTGGTAATACAAATTCGTATTATGGTTTTCAAGACTTAAATCGTATGTTTGTTCGGTCCGTCGGGTTATGGTTGATGTGCGGTACTCATGTCTAAACGTGGTCCCGAGACTTTTTGTGAGGCACTCCAAAATCTAGAAGTGAAACGAGGATCTCGGTCCGAAACGGAGTACATTCCGTATGGTATATTTGGACAAGTTTGTTAGGACAAGTTTCTCAAGAAAATTCGCGTCGCGGAAGATTTATCGGTTTCCAAAAACGTTCGTCGGGGCAAGTTCTTATCGGGTTTTGAAAACGATTGTTAGGACTATCCACCCTCGCGGCGAATACTTGTATGACGTGAAGAGTCGCTCTCCATTGAGATTTTAGAATAAGGACCTCCTGAACCGGAAGTACGAGGGTGATGCAAGAGAAGTTCCCGCCCCGATGTGAGCATAACGAGTAAATTGTAGTTAGTCAATAAGACTGCGCGAGGACGAGCTAGTATACCCGTGTGACATACGGTTGAAGTCGAATGGAATCGGTAATTCATTCGGAAGCATAAATATAATTTGACAATAACTGAAGGTGTGTCCCCGGTATGGTTGTTATAAATATTCTCGGAGTTTTCGGATGTCCAAACCTGAAAAGATGAAGTCATGTACATGGCACATGGTGGTGTTTAGGTTGATCGAGTCTAACCACCATCACGCGTCACTAGAACTTTGGTATGTCTTACCGTAATATAACCACGTTGATCGAGTGTCGTTATATTACGCTAACTCATACCTCCATTCCCACATCACTCTATAGATTCAAGTTCGTGTCATCGCGAAAATCTAAAATGAACAAAATGTAACGACGTCTCAAACGTGACTCATATTAAATCGAAAGAATTTCTGCAAATCTAAGGAAGCGTTCCCCGAGGGAAGTGTATAAATGATTGTTCACGTCATTGTGGTTCAAGTCAAGCGATAATGCCCTTAGGCACGAAAGGAGTAACGAATCATGATAACAAAAAGTACGCAACCGTAGTGATAAACGTTGATGACGATACTCACCTAGAGTAGTGATGGTAGTAACACCAAAAAGTAGATAGTAAGAAACACCAGTGGGAAACCGATAGTAAGTTGAAACGGTGGCAAATAACAATCCGGGAGACAGAGTTCCCGAACAAGTGTGACTAATGAAGTCGTCGTCATCCATACGTGTATGAATCATGAATTTGCGTGTGTTACCAAAAAGTGGCGGTATACGAGTTCGTATGATGAAGGTTGGGCATCATTAAAAAGTTTGCCTAAGAATGATTCAAGTATAATGCACAAGTAGTCAAGTAAGTGCTATCTATAGCAAATGTATGTCAGAATGCAAATGCTAACTATCCGGTTGTAGTCTAGACTCACTAATGCGTCCTAACGACTCTGTTAGACACACTAATGCACGTCCTAGTTCCCTACAACCAACGCTCTGATACCATCTGTAGCGACCCGACCAAATCGTCATTGACGGCGCCGACTACTTAGGTCCCGTTGCGTGGTCGTAGTCCCTATATGAGACTCGTTTGACCAAAATTATGTCGCGTTCATTTGAAAGGTACAAAGTTTAGTTTAGCAAACGGATCGACAATAAGTTTAAGTTTACAAAGTTATAAGGTATGAATGTATAACTTGCGACATAATTAGTTTGAAACCACAGTTGCTAAAAATAGCGTAAGTATGTAAACAAAAGTTTGAATCCAAAGGTGCTATCACTAGCGTATGTATGTATGTATCTTGACTCCAAGCAAATAATCAGAGTGTATGCATGTATGCTTGACCCCAAGCAAGTATGAGTGTACGCGGAAGCATGTATCAAATAGCCAAGTATGAACCTGAGAAACATATAGAAAAC
Source organism: Rutidosis leptorrhynchoides (assembly GCF_046630445.1). Classification (NCBI taxonomy): domain Eukaryota; kingdom Viridiplantae; phylum Streptophyta; class Magnoliopsida; order Asterales; family Asteraceae; genus Rutidosis; species Rutidosis leptorrhynchoides. Next base: position 469,080,570 of record NC_092333.1, read on the forward strand.
TGTCAACGCAAAAACGTTGGTGAAATCATAGGTGTATTAGTAAAAGTTATATTTTGAACCACAAGATTTAGTATTTCCATAAATTGATCATCCAAAAGTTGCATTCCAAAAGTTGGTTCGCGAGCACCCAATTATCAAGACTTAACGTTTCCTTCCATAGAACCCCATCACAATAGTGTTAGAACATACACTGTTTCCCGAAAATATATTTCATCCGTAGACGGTAGCGAACCGTCCGTAATGAGGGTTTGTCAAACCCGTATGGCCACACAATATAAGTTCTCGCTTACACCCTGCAAGTGTAACTAATGATAATCGAATTGAGGATTTTTGTTCTAACTCGCTGTGGAATGTTTGTTTTCCTTGTACTTGTGTTCAAAGTATAAAAGCAAGTAGTACAAAATGTAACAAAGTATATGTTTCTCAGCCCACAATTTAAAGTATAAAAAGTTGTTGAAAAGGTGGGACTATGATCTCACCTCGAGTGCACGAGTATAAAAGTACTTCAACAAGTAAACGTGTGCATGAAAGTTGCTTAGCCTTGACCTAAACAAGTAAGTTATATCAATTAACCGGTTACGACACAAGGTCGGGTGAAATGTGTTCAATTAGTCCTATGGCTCGTTACGACTCGATTAAGTATAGCATGTGAATCACGTTGTCAAGTTTCATACAAGAAACAAGTATAAAAGCATGTTAGAATGATTGTATAAAAGTTTGGTTAAGTTTGACTAAAAGTCAAACTTGGTCAAAGTCAACGAAAAAGTCAACACGTTCGGGTTCGGTCCCGAACTATTTTTCTGAGGTTTTTATTCATATATAAGCATATTAGAACAAGTTTCATGTGAATCGGAGGTCGGTAGCTAGTCAAACATTTCGCGTGAAATGTGACAAAGTGAGCAGAATCTGGCCAGGCGATTCTGCGCGCCGCGCGGGTATGTGGCGCGCCGCGCCACTACCTGGCCAGAGAATTCTGGTCAGTTTTTCCAAGTGTGCACGAACCAAAACCTTTTCCAACCCAATTCTTGACCCGCAAACACTTATAATGCCTATCATATATCGTCGAAAAGGTATTTTGACGAGGAATACAACTAACCACATATCATCAATCAAAAACATCATTTACAATAACCGAAAACTCGTCAATTGATCAAGAAAGGTTTATTTTCAAAGTTTCAAGTTCGTAAAACGTATTTTATGATTCGGGAATCCAATTTACACATACGATATGCCGTTTTGAAGGTAATGAGGCATACATTACAACTAAACACTAACAATTAACATTCCATGGCATTCAAGCATCCAAAAATTCATGTCAAGAACTATCAAACCCTAGTCAAACATCACAAAATCAATATTCATGTTTTTGAAGTTTTCTTAATCAACCTACGCATCAAAACGAAGCTAGTGATACTAGTAACACAATTAAAACATGCACTTTAACAATCTAACAACATTAACTCATCCAAAATCAAGGATTAAGCACACCCATTTCAAGTTCATGCTAGTTACTCCAAAAACAACAAATCGAGCAAACCAAACATATATTCATGTTAGACTTGAGCCATAGACACTAACTAACACCATTTCAAATCAAAAACACGAATTTAGAGAAATCTAGAGTTTTAGAAATGTTACCCAAACGAGATGAAGTTGGTATCAAATTGTAGAGGATGAAGAGAGGATTCCAAATATGTAATTTGTTTTGAAGTTTGCTTCCAATCCCGAATTTAGATGATGATTCTATGAAGTTGGGGTTTGTGTGTGTTCTTGAGATGGAGAGAAAAGGGATGAGGGAGATGATGGAATGGATGAAATGGGTTGACTAGTTGACCTAGTCAACTAGTTTGCCCATTTGGCAACTCCGGTCCCTCGAGTTTCAAAGCGGGTGCGGGATTTAACCGATCGAGTATTTTTAAAACGCAAGTTAACGAGAGATGTTATAATTAAATGACGGAATTATTATGAACGTTAGTCAACGGAAACTACGAATTTAAATAACGAAATGTATTATTTAAAAGAAAAATACGGTGTTAAAAATAAATTTAACGGAAAAAGGCGGGATGTTACAGATAGAACTTGAGAGAGATCAATTAGATGAAGAAAATTGAAGAATGAAAGTGTTTGTAGGTGTTTTTGGTCGTTGGTGTATGGATTAGATATAAAGGATATGTAATTTTGTTTTCATGTAAATAAGTCATGAATGATTACTCATATTTTTGTAATTTTATGAGATATTTCATGCTAGTTGCCAAATGATGGTTCCCACATGTGTTAGGTGACTCACATGGTCTGCTAAGAGCTGATCATTGGAGTGTATATACCAATAGTACATACATCTAAAATCTGTGTATTGTACGAGTACGAATACGGGTGCATACGAGTAGAATTGTTGATGAAACTGAACGAGGATGTAATTGTAAACATTTTTGTTAAGTAGAATTATTTTGATAAGTGTATTGAAGTCTTTCAAAAGTGTATAAATACATATTAAAACACTACATGTATATACATTTTAACTGAGTCGTTAAGTCATCGTTAGTCGTTACATGTAAGTGTTGTTTTGAAACCTTTAGGTTAATGATCTTGTTAAATGTTGTTAACCCAATATTTATAATATCAAATGAGATTTTAAATTATTATATTATCATGATATTATCATGTATGAATATCTCTTAATATGATATATATATACATTAAATGTCTTTACAACGATAATCGTTACATATATGTCTCGTTTAAAAATCATTAAGTTAGTAGTCTTGTTTTTACATATGTAGTTCATTGTTAATATACTTAATGATATGTTTACTTATCATAGTATCATGTTAACTATATATATATATCCATATATATGTCATCATATAGTTTTTACAAGTTTTAACGTTCGTGAATCACCGGTCAACTTGGGTGGTCAATTGTCTATATGAAACATATTTCAATTAATCAAGTCTTAACAAGTTTGATTGCTTAACATGTTGGAAACATTTAATCATGTAAATATCAATCTCAATTAATATATATAACCATGGAAAAGTTCGGGTCACTACAGTACCTACCCGTTAAATAAATTTCGTCCCGAAATTTTAAGCTGTTGAAGGTGTTGACGAATCTTCTGGAAATAGATGCGGGTATTTCTTCTTCATCTGATCTTCACACTCCCAGTGAACTCGGGTCCTCTACGAGCATTCCATCGAACCTTAACAATTGGTATCTTGTTTTGCTTAAGTCTTTTAACCTCACGATCCATTATTTCGACGGGTTCTTCGATGAATTGAAGTTTTTCGTTGATTTGGATTTCATCTAACGGAATAGTGAGATCTTCTTTAGCAAAACATTTCTTCAAATTCGATACGTGGAAAGTGTTATGTACAGCCGCGAGTTGTTGAGGTAACTCAAGTCGGCAAGCTACTGGTCCGACACGATCAATAATCTTGAATGGTCAAATATACCTTGGATTTAATTTCCCTCGTTTACCAAATCGAACAACGCCTTTCCAAGGTGCAACTTTAAGCATGACCATCTCTCCAATTTCAAATTCTATATCTTTTCTTTTAATGTCAGCGTAGCTCTTTTGTCGACTTTGGGCGGTTTTCAACCATTGTTTAATTTGGATGATCTTCTCGGTAGTTTCTTGTATAATCTCCGGACCCGTAATCTGTCTATCCCCCACTTCACTCCAACAAATTGGAGACCTGCACTTTCTACCATAAAGTCCTTCAAATGGCGCAATCTCAATGCTTGAATAGTAGCTGTTGTTGTAGGAAAATTCTGCTAACGGTAGATGTCGATCCCAACTGTTTCCGAAATCAATAACACATGCTCGTAGCATGTCTTCAAGCGTTTGTATCGTCCTTTCGCTCTGCCCATCATTTTGTGGATGATAGGCAGTACTCATGTCTAGACGAGTTCCTAATGCTTGCTGTAATGTCTGCCAGAATCTTGAAATAAATCTGCCATCCCTATCAGAGATAATAGAGATTGGTATTCCATGTCTGGAGACGACTTCCTTCAAATACAGTCGTGCTAACTTCTCCATCTTGTCATCTTCTCTTATTGGCAGGAAGTGTGCTGATTTGGTGAGACGATCAACTATTACCCAAATAGTATCAAAACCACTTGCAGTCCTTGGCAATTTAGTGATGAAATCCATGGTAATGTTTTCCCATTTCCATTCTGGGATTTTGGGTTGTTGAAGTAGACCTGATGGTTTCTGATGCTCAGCTTTGACCTTAGAACACGTCAAACGTTCTCCTACGTATTTAGCAACATCGGCTTTCATACCCGGCCACCAAAAATGTTTCTTGAGATCCTTGTACATCTTCCCCGTTCCAGGATGTATTGAGTATCTGGTTTTATGAGCTTCTCTAAGTACCATTTCTCTTATATCTCCAAATTTTGGTACCCAAATCCTTTCAGCCCTATATCGGGTTCCGTCTTCTCGAATATTAAGATGCTTCTCCGATCCTTTGGGTATTTCATCCTTTAAATTTCCCTTTTTTAAAACTCCTTGTTGCGCCTCCTTTATTTGAGTAGTAAGGTTATTATGAATCATTATATTCATAGATTTTACTCGAATTGGTTCTCTGTCCTTCCTGCTCAAGGCATCGGCTACCACATTTGCCTTCCCCGGGTGGTAACGAATCTCAAAGTCGTAATCATTCAATAATTCAATCCACCTACGCTGCCTCATATTCAGTTGTTTCTGATTAAATATGTGTTGAAGACTTTTGTGGTCGGTATATATAATACTTTTGACCCCATATAAGTAGTGCCTCCAAGTCTTTAATGAAAAAACAACCGCGCCTAATTCCAAATCATGCGTCGTATAATTTTGTTCGTGAATCTTCAATTGTCTAGTCTCATAAGTAATCACCTTCGTTCGTTGCATTAATACACAACCGAGACCTTGCTTTGATGCGTCACAATAAATCACAAAATCATCATTCCCTTCAGGCAATGACAATATAGGTGCCGTAGTTAGCTTTTTCTTCAATAACTGAAACGCTTTCTCTTGTTCATCATTCCATTCAAATTTCTTCCCTTTATGCGTTAATACAGTCAAGGGTTTTGCTATTCTGGAAAAGTCTTGGATGAACCTTCTGTAGTAACCAGCTAGTCCTAAAAACTGGCGTATGTGTTTCGGAGTTTTCGGGGTTTCCCACTTTTCAACAGTTTCTATCTTTGCCGGATCCACCTTAATACCTTCTTTGTTCACTATGTGACCGAGGAATTGAACTTCTTCCAACCAAAATGCACACTTTGAAAACTTAGCGTACAATTCTTCCTTCCTCAATACTTCTAACACCTTTCTCAAATGTTCACCGTGTTCTTGGTCATTCTTTGAGTAAATAGGTATGTCATCAATGAAAACAATGACAAACTTGTCAAGGTATGGTCCACACACTCGGTTCATAAGGTCCATGAACACAGCTGGTGCATTAGTTAAACCAAACGGCATGACCATAAACTCGTAATGACCGTAACGTGTTCTGAAAGCAGTCTTTGGAATATCATCTTCTTTCACCCGCATTTGATGATACCCGGAACGTAAGTCAATCTTTGAATAAACAGACGAGCCTTGTAGTTTATCAAATAAGTCATCGATTCTCGGTAGTGGGTAGCGGTTCTTGATGGTAAGTTTGTTCAACTCTCGGTAGTCGATACACAACTTAAATGTACCATCTTTCTTCTTGACAAACAAAACAGGAGCTCCCCACGGTGATGTGCTTGGTCGAATGAAACCACGCTCTAAAAGTTCTTGTAATTGGCTTTGCAGTTCTTTCATCTCGCTGGGTGCGAGTCTGTAAGGAGAACGAGCTATTGGTGCAGCTCCTTGATATCGCATATTTTATACGCATTTTTCTTAGCGATATCGGGTACATTTTGGTCCTTTTGGATACGATTTGGAATTATTTCGGTGAAAGTTGTGAAAAGTTTGAGTTCCAAGACCAAGGAGGTTAATTTTGAAGTTATTTGATGGTTTTGGGTGATTTTTGATGTAAACGAGTGAAAGGGTTTGGGCCGATTCGAGTTTTGGTGTTTGTATTAAGTTTTTCAGCTCATTTCAGCAAAAATGACATGGAGCGCCGCTCCAAAACGTGGCGCGCCACACCATTCCACATAAAATACAGTTCGAGCGTTTTTAAAAGGCAGATTTCAGCTCACCAGTTATTTGGCGCGCCGCGCGAGGAAATGGCGCGCCGCGCGAGTAAGGGCGCGCCGCGCAGGGTCTTAACCGGGTTCAGAATTACACCTATTTAAAGCCCGAAAATTACCCTAATTTATGATTTATCGTATCCAGACGAATTCCAGCAGCTTTTTGACGAACTTAGGTGATTTTTGGGGATTTCCAAGGTCATTCTAAGGTATCAATCATTCCGGAAACAAGTCTCGATTCGTTTATCTTTCAGGATTCAATCATTGATTAGGTTAATCTCTTGTCATAAACAATGAATTTCTCTATTACTTTATTTGTGATTTTTATTGTTGCCATGATCATTGGCTAAGTTCTTTAATGTTTGTCTAGATTTAATAACCTATGTATTGGATGCTACTTATCAGTTGTTTGATTAATTTATGATGATTTGATGTTTGAATTAAAGAACCATTCTTATTGAAGCTAGACTCTTCGATTCAATTGGTTGTGTACTTGTTTGATAGGACGAGAGTTCATTAATTTAGTGCATTAATTTACAATTGGTTTGTCTTAATTGATTGTTTGCTTACTCGGAGACGAGAGTAAATTGAATTCAAAAGGCTAGAAGAAATAGGGGTGAATTATGCGCAACGAGAGTTGGTGTGATTGTGATTTGAGTCTTCATCTCAGTTGAACTGTTTAGTCACAATTAGGAGGTCATAGGCTACGGGGAATTCCGTGTCGTGTAATCTTAATTGAAGTGTTTGCGCTGGGGAATTCCAGGTGAACCGACTAGATAATTCACATAAGTTAGATAATAACTGGGGCTTAATCTAAATGCATCCAATACTAGGTGAAAAAGGTCTAGACAAGCATTCGTTTTTTTTAATTGTTTACAACTATCTTATTTTACTCGTTTGTTTGCTTTAAAGCTTAAAACTGAAAACACCAAAAATATTGTTCAATCTTGTTATTAATTAAAGCTATCTTTGATTTTGGCTAATCGTTAAATAGCCAACCAAACAAATTATCTCGTAATTCAATTTTCTAGATTTAACTTAGTTTAATTCATTAGTTACAATCTTAATTTTCACGTCTAAACTGTCCTTGGAACGATCTTGGATTTACCAACTTTATACTATTGCACGATCGGGTACACTGCCCGTTAGTGTGTAGTAAATCTTTAAACCGGTTTTTCCCATTATAAATAATAGACGTGATTTCACACATCAAGTTTTTGGCGCCGCTGCCGGGGACAGTTGTGTCGAAGATTAAGATTGCTATCTAATTGTTCTTAGTTTAGTTTAGTTATAGATTATTATTTCTTTTCGTTATTCTCAAGTTGAATCGGTGCGTTTAATCGGTTGTTAGTGGTGATTTTGCAGGTAACAGGTAGTGCATGCCACATACGCATTCTTCTAATTCTCCGATTTTTCAACCATTTGCAGAACCCGAAAGAGAGTTATTCAGAGCGTTAAGTCACGAACAACAGTCTACAGTGGATTCATCTTTTTCTTCAAGTGCTAATATAATTAATTTGGGAAGTAGTTCTGAAACTGTGGTGCCCGATACACCACCTGAAATCAGAGAAGAAGAAGAATCTTACATTTCCTTAGATCTTTTCGAGACTGAAGATATGGCTGACCAAGAACAACCACCTCGTCCTCAGACTATGGCACAAAAGTTGAAGGCCAAACGAGGGGGCCAAGGCAATTCGATTACTCAACCGAACATCACTCAGCCTTTTCAAATTACAGGGCCGATCCTGAATTTGATTTCTTCTGATTGCCGATTTTATGGCAAGGATACTGAGGATGCTAACGAGCATCTTCGTAATTTTAATGATGTTTGCAATTTGTTTAAGCTACATGAGGTTGTCGATACTTCAATCAAGACAAGGCTTTTCCCTTGGATTCTTAATGGAGAAGCTAAGAGATGGTTAGATAAGCAACCAGAGGGCACGATTACCTCTTGGGAGACATTGGAGGATAAGTTTTTGTCGAAGTTTTTCCCTGCGTCTCGAGCTGCTAGACTTCAAGCAGAAATTTCACAATTTAGACAAAAGAGCAGTGAGACATTATTTGATGCTTGGGACCGTTTTGCTACTTTGTTACGCTCGTGTCCACAACACGGGTTGAATGATTTATAAAAGGTTCAGATTTTCTACAAAGGTTGTGACATTCCAACTCGTCAGAGTATTGATCAAGCAGCAGGTGGTACGTTAATGGATAAGACCAAAGAAGAGGCGTTAGAGATAATTGAAAAGCAAGCTGCTTACTCTCACGAATGGCATCAAGATCATGAGTCATCCCATTCAGCTTCAGTTAAGAGAACCGAGACCACTGGTGCGTATGATGATTTTGGGTCTATCAGTGCTAAGTTGGATTCTTTTGGTAGAAATTTAGAGAAGATGAATAAGGATATTCATGGTATGAAGGTTGGTTGTGAGTATTGTGGGGGTTTACATTTAGCTAAAGATTGTGATGCGGGGTTAACGATAGGTCAAAAGGAAGAGATAGTGTACATCAGTCAGTAAAATAATAATCAGTTTCAAGGGCGCGCTCAGTTTAACCGCAATTTTAATAATCCCTACAATCCTCAAGGTCGTCAGGGAGGTAGTAACAGTAATTATCAGAATTCGCCGGGTGGAGGATTTCAGCAACAAGCTCCTGGGTATTTTCAAAAGCCCCAAGCCGAAGAGAAAAAGTCGAATCTTGAAGCTATGATCGAAAAGCTTGTGATATCTCAAACTCAGCTTGTTACTACTGTTACTTAGAATAATGAGAAGAATGATCAGATGTTCCAGAATCAACAAGCCGCGATTCATAATTTGGAACAACAGATTGGTCAACTTGCTAATCAGAGAAATGAGAGAAAACCGGGGGAGTTACCAAGTAACACGGATGCTAACCCGAAAAATGGGCACGTTAATGCTATCACCACCCGAAGTGGTATAGCATATGATCCACCAAAGAAGCCTGCTGAGTATGATGCGAGTTCCATTGGTTAAAGATAGTGATCCGGTAGTTGATAGTGAACCGGAGGGGGATAAGGAACCGGAACAGGTGATTGAGTAAGTTGAAAATATACCGGTAAAGGTTGTTGCTAAACCGGTAGCTAAGGAGTATCAACCACCGCTCCCATACCCGAGAAAACAGAGGTTAGAGAAGTTAAAGGCGGAAAAATAAAAGTTCATGGAGTTGATCAAGAAAGTGAATGTCAACTTACCTTTCATTGATGTTATTGCGGGGATGCCCAAGTATGATCGGTTCATGAAGGATTTGCTTACCAACCGAAAGAAGATGGAAAGTGTTTCATCCGTGACGTTAAATGCAGCATGTACAGCGGTGGTGACAAACCAACTTCCCGAGAAGTTGGAAGATCCGGGTTGTTTTACTATTCCTTGTTTATTGGGGGATCTTGCTTGTATGCGGGCATTGGCGGATTTGGGTGCTAGTATTAATTTAATGCCCTACTCTATTTACCTTAAACTAGCACCTGGGGAACTTAGACCCACTCGTATGGCCATACAACTAGCGGACCGCTCTATTAAATACCCTCGTGGGATTATAGAGAACATGCTAGTTAAGACCGGGACATTAGTTTTCCCCGCCGACTTTGTAGTTCTAGACATGGAAGTGGATGAAAGGATTCCACTTATTTTGGGAAGGCCATTTTTGAATACCGCTAGATGTCTAATTGATGTTTATGGCCAATAGTTGACCCTTAGAATAGGTGACCAAAAGGTGTCCTTTGCTATTGATAAGGCATTAAAATACCCCGGTTACCTAGATGACACTTGTTATTTTTTGCAAACCGTGGACACACTTGTTGAGTTTTTGCAGGAGTTTCCAGAATTGCAGGGAACAGGGGAATGTGAAATAGCAAGTGATGAAGGGGATGTGTTAGATGAGGTGGATTTGATGACCACCCTAATGGCTGAAGGTTATGAGCCAACCGAAGAAGAGCATGAGAAGTTGGAGAAAGCAAATGCATACAGGAGCAAAACTTCAATTGAAGAGGCTCCTGAATTAGAGTTGAAACCACTCCCGGATAATTTGGAGTATGCTTTTCTTGGGGAGGAGTCTAAACTCCCGGTGATTATTGCTTCCGGTCTTTCTGTAAGTCAAAATTCTAAACTTGTCTCCATGTTAAAAGCCCACAAACCGGCTATTGCATGGAAAATTCAGGATATTAAGGGTATTAGTCCCTCTTATTGTACACACAAAATCCTAATGGAAGATAACTTCAAACCGTGTGTGCAACGACAAAGGCGACTAAACCCACATATGCAGGAAGTGGTTAAAAAGGAGATTGTTAAACTCCTTGATGCAGGTCTTATTTATCCTATCTCTGACAGTCCTTGGGTGAGTCCGGTTCAATGTGTGCCCAAAAAGGGTGGCATGACCGTGATCACAAACGAAAAGAATGAATTAATTTCTACCAGGACTGTCACGGGATGGCGGGTGTGCATTGACTATCGAAAATTAAATGATGCCACCCGAAAGGACCATTTTCCCCTACCCTTCATCGATCAAATGTTGGAGAGGTTGGCGGGAAAAAGTTTCTATTGTTTTCTTGATGGTTTTTCGGGATATTTCCAAATCCCTATTGCACCCGAAGACCAAGATAAAACCACGTTCACGTGCCCGTATGGCACATTCTCTTATCGGTGTATGCCGTTCGGTTTATGTAACGCCCCTGCTACCTTTCAAAGGTGTATGGTGGCGATTTTCCATGATATGATCGAAGACTGCATGGAGGTGTTTATGGACGAATTTTCAGTCTACGGAGACACCTTCGAGTCATGTCTTCTTAATCTTGAGCGTATGTTGATTCGGTGCGAAAAAGCCAGTCTTGTGCTCAACTGGGAGAAATGCCACTTTATGGTTCGTGAGGGCATCGTTCTCGGGCACAAGATTTCTAAAGTTGGAATTGAGGTAGATAAGGCGAAAATCAATGTTATCGCCGGGCTTAAAGCCCCTACCGATGTTAAAGGTGTTCGAAGTTTTCTTGGGCACGCCGGGTTTTACCGGCGGTTTATCAAGGATTTTTCCAAAATTGCCACGCCCTTAAATAAACTTCTTGAAAAGGACGCTCCGTTTGTTTTCTCGGAGGAGTGTCACAAAGCTTTCAATCTTCTTAAAGCAAAGCTCACTAATTCACCTATCCTTATTAGTCAGGATTGGTCTTTGCCATTCGAACTTATGTGTGATGCTAGTGACTTTGCAATTGGATCCGTCTTGGGGCAACGTGTTGGTAAACATTTTCAGCCCATTTACTATGCTAGTAAGACATTGCAAGGAGCGCAACTAAATTATACCACCACCGAAAAGGAACTCCTAGCAATTGTTTTCTCTTTTGACAAATTTCGTGCGTATCTCATACTAGCAAAGACGGTTGTGTATACGGACCACTCGGCCCTTAAGCATTTGTTCTCTAAACCCGATGCTAAACCGAGATTGATACGTTGGGTATTGCTTTTGCAAGAATTCGATGTAGAAATCCGGGATAAAAAGGGTGCCGAGAATTTAGCGGCCGATCACCTTTCACGTCTTGAGAACCCCTCCCGTGAGGTTCTCGATGAGACTTCTATTCATGATGATTTTCCCGATGAATATCTCATGAAGGTGGAGGAGTGTGAAGACCCTTGGTTCGTTGATTTTGCGAATTATCTAGTTGGTGGATTCTTAGAGAAGGGTTGGTCACATCATAAACGTAAGAAGTTCTTTAGTGACCTTAAGTATTATTTTTGGGAGGACCCTTATCTCTTTAGGCGTTGTTCCGATGGAATGATCTGCCGGTGTGTTTCCGGAGAAGAATGCGAACGCATTCTTGTCCAATGTCATCATGGTCCGACAGGTGGGCATTATGGTCCCCAAGTTACGGGGCGAAAAGTCTTTGAGGCCGGGTTTTATTGGCCTACTATCTTCAAGGATGCCCACCGGATTTGTCAATCGTGCGATGCTTGTCAACGGGCGGGCCAAATCACCCAACGAGACGAGATGCCTCAAAATGTCATTCAAGTTTGTGAGGTTTTTTATATTTGGGGGATTGATTTCATGGGCCCGTTCCCGAAGTCGAATAATAAGCTCTACATTCTTGTAGCTATCGATTATGTTTCAAAATGGGTTGAAGCACAAGCTTTACCCACTAATGATGCACGGGTCGTAGTTTCGTTCCTAAAGCAACTCTTTTCTTGGTTTGGTTCCCCGAAAGCTTTAATTAGTGATCGGGGAACTCACTTTTGTAATGCCCAACTCGAAAAGGTGTTGAAACGGTATGGGGTAACCCATAAAGTTTCGACATCCTACCATCCTCAAACGAATGGGCAAGTCGAAAACACCAACCGAGCTTTAAAGAGGATTCTTGAGAAAACTATTGGTTCTAATCCTAAGGAGTGGTCGTTTAAGCTCGATGATGCCTTATGGGCAATTAGAACGGCGTACAAAATGCCAACCGGAACCACTCCTTTTCAGTTACTTTATGGCAAAGCGTGTCATCTCCCGGTGGAGATTGAACACAAAGCTTATTGGGCTCTAAAAACGAGCAATCTTGATCTTAAGGAGGCGGGTCGCCTTCGGTTGAGTCAATTGAATGAGTTAGAAGAGCTAAGGCTCGATGCGTATGAGAACTCATTGATTAGTAAGGAAAGAACGAAGAAGTGGCACGATAGTCGCTTGAAGGATCCTAAAGAATTTAAGGAAGGGGATCGTGTGCTTCTTTTCAATTCGAGGTTTCGTTTGTTTCCCAGGAAGTTAAAATCTAAATGGTCGGGACCTTTTGTTGTTCGAAAGGTTTATTCTCATGGGGCGGTTGATTTGGTAAATTTGAAAGGGGAAGAGTTCAAGGTTAACGGTCATCGGTTAAAACACTATGTCGATGGACCGCAAGAGGTGGACGATGAGATTAAACTCATCTTTACCTCTAACGACGCGTAATAATCATGGTTAAAACCATTGTTGTAGAGTTTGTATATTTTTGTGCTTGTTTGACAATATGTGCAATATAATCATGCTTGGATTTTTGTTGGGGTTAGTTTGGTGGTTTTAGGTTGAGAAAATGGGATTTAAAGCTTTAAAAATACGAAATTCTGGTGTACCAGCACATGGAGCGCCGCTCCAGATCATGGCGCGCCGCGCCACTTTGAGACACCTGATGTACCAGATATTGAAAAAAGCTCGACATGATTTTTCAGTTAATCGGAGCGCCGCGCGACACTTCGGAGCGCCGCGCGACAGTTTGGAGCGCCGCGGATACCCTGCGCGCCGCGCCATTTCCTGTCGGCCAGCTGTTTTCTTTTATAATTAAAATCAAACCCGAATTTTTACATCCACACAATTAGAAACGGGTTGGTAGCTGTATTTACCCCAATTCCTTTTATTCTTTTCATTCATAACATCTCTTTAACACTTACAAACACTTTGATTTTCAAAACCCTAAATCTCAAAACTTTGATTTCTTGTTTCAATTAACTTCAATCTTTCAAGAATGGCTCCCACCAAGGTCCGAATTTGTTTCTTTCGAACTAATTTCATCTTATTATGTGTAATTGTTTGTTTAATTTTTGAGTATCATGATGAATTAGTGTGGGGTTGCTTTAATTTGGGTTATGTGATTCAATTAGTCATGGGTTTTGTTAGATTATCATTGTATGCTTTGATTTCATGATTAATTTGTGTTTTTGGAAAGTTTAACATGAACCTTGGGTTTGTAGGTTTAAAAATCCGAATTTTGTAAGTGAGAAAGGGGATATTTGCTTGAAGGTGTGGTAGTTCTTGAATTGTTCATGTGTTTTTGAGCTAGTGTGGGGTTGTGTCCATATGGGCGGGTCAAATTGTTTTGAATGACTTGAGCTATATTGTTCTAATTATGTGTAATGCCATGCTAGTAAGGATTAAACATATGATTTTGAATTGTGATGAAGATTTTGTTAATGGTTGTTGGAATTGGTAAAAGTTGCAAACATGATGAAGTTTATTGGATTGTTGGAATCTAAATGAGTGATAAGTAATCATGTTTGTCATGTTTTGGGTTATGTTGATTTATGATTATGGTTCATGAGTTGTTTGTTTTAAGGGATAATGTGGTTTGGTTGAGAGTGTAGTTTTTGACATGTTTTTTTATTTTTTTAAGTATTATTTGTTAACTTGGAGATTGTTTTCAAAAGTGGATTGGCATGAAACCTGATTTGGTTGTGAATGGTACTTGGTGTCTATTATTATGACTAACATTACCTTTTGAGTTTGTTGTTTTGTTTTCTTTACTTGTTTCATGAATGTAGAGATCAAGAGGATCCCAGGAACAACCAAGGCAACCACCGAATAACCCTGAATTATGGTTATCTCATATCTCGAATAATGAGGATTTGGAGGAAAGGTTCACCACAAATAGCGCTCGTTCGATTGAGCGAACTTATTATTTAGATTGGATGCATCTTTCATCAGCGGGTCCTAATATTGTTCGGGAGTTGCGTCGTTACTTGTGGGTAGTCTATGCGGGCAATGAGTTGAGACCTTATGAAAGGTTATTTGAGATTAATGAGGATATTTATGAGCAGATAACTATAGAGTTTTTCTCAACTGTTAGTTGTCGACCTCGAGTCTCTCCGACCGAGGCAGATTTCTTATCGTTTAGGCTTGGCGGGTTAGAGCGTCGTATGTCTAAGATTGAGCTGGCTTGGGCATTAGATCTATATCCCGAGTTGACTGATAATGATTTGAAGTGGCATTTGATGAATTACAGAGTGTTTGGGGAGCAAGTTTTCAGTGAAAGTGATTATTGGCCGACTGTGGCAACTGCTAGTGCTGGTCCGTTTAGTTCGAGTCGAAGTGTTCAGTCGATGCTTAGACTTCATGAGGATCGAATAATTTTTAAGATGATAGCTACTATGTTTATGGCAAGGAGAAACGCAAACAAAATTCAGCGAAGGGATCTTTGGATCCTACAACAAATTAAACTGAGGGAGCCGATCGATGTCCCATGTATGTTAGGGGTATGGTTGCAGGAAATTGGAATGGACAACTGCACGGAACGCCCATTGTTAGGTGGGCATTTTGTTACTAGGTTAGCTCGGGCGTTTTCGGTCCCGACGAGTCGATGTGATGTGGTTGGAGTTGAGGCGATGCCCACCAATATTCTGTTTTTCTCTAAGGCTGAGTTTATCCGTCGTGGTTCAGCATGATGGGTTTTGTGGTCTCATGAAGAGCAACAGCAACAGCAACAGCCAGGTGACGGTGCAGGTCGAGGACGTGGACGTGGAGCTAGTCGATCCACGTATGAGGCTGGGAGCTCGAGTGGTGCGAATGTACAGGGTACGTGGTCAATGGGTGAAGAGAGTTGGAATTCTTTGGTGAACAGTGTGGACGGTCTTCATTTAGAGTACAGGGACAGCAGGTCAGCATATGATGCTCAGGTGGAGCATAATCAGCGGATGTTGGCAGAGCAGCGTAGGCATAATGAGGATTTGATGACTTGGCACCAACAAAATTATGGGTCGATTAACACAACACTGGGACAGTTTGGAACAGAGTTGGGTCATTTGGGAGAGCGTGTTGACAGGGTTGAGTACGATGTTAGGGGAATTAGGGCCCACAATCAGTGGGAGATCCATCAGCGACAAATTCAGCGTCAGATGCGTCATAACCCGGAGGCGTATATTCCGACGCGAACTACCATTCCCGATTATACGTCTGTTACTCCTCCGAGACCGGATCCTTCATATGAACCGTACCAAGCTTGTCAGGATACGTATGGTGTGAACTGGGACCCTACCAGAGATTTTTGGCCAGGAAGTGATTGATTGTTGAGCGTGATTATGTTGTAATTTGTTTTAAACTATTTCCGTTTCGTTGGTTTGTACTTGGATAGTTTTTTTATTTTGCTTATGTATTGTGGATTTATTTAGGGACAAGGCGTTTCGGTACCGGGTGGTGCCACCTTGTCCCATTTATGTAGTTCGTGTGTTTTTCTTTTCTTAGGTATGTTGGTGAAACAAATTTTTTTTCAAGTCTGGCATTAAGTTCAGCAAAACTACTTGAGTGATGATATTGGTGTGAGGATCGGGAATGAACGATGTTCTTATGCTGGCAGTCAGTTCAGCGCCATCTATCACTGTCATTCCACGATTAGTGGTTAAGCTCGATAAGTTTTTATTTTTCTTACCCTTTCGATTTTAATCCATTTTTGATCTCAAGTAATGGGGACATTACTTGATCTCAAGTGTGGGCTGGGGGATGTAAAATCTCTCGGGTTGGTTGTTAATAGAATCATCATTATTTTGGTTTTGATATCTAAAAGACTTGACGTTTCACGGGGTTTTGGTCGTGAAAAAAAAAATTGAAAAATTTAGGAAAAAAAAATGAAAAAATTAGTTAGCGAAAAAGAAAAAAAAAATAGAAAAATAGTTAAAAATTCGACCAAAACCCTTGTTTAAGATTTGGCTTGGTATTTTTATTTTGTGAATTTGGAGAAGCCAAAAGTGCTCCACATGTTCATTTCCATTGAACATGAAATCCTACTAGTTCAAAGAACTCAATAGTAGGTCACCTGTACCAAAACGGGTGTAAACCGTGAGAGAGCGGTGATTGCATAGCGTGATTGTGACCGAATCAAGTGCCAGATCAAAAACTTTTGGTTACTTGGTATAGCAGACTTCCGAAACTATATCATTTTATTATTGCATCATTTAATGATGTGATACTGTGGGAAGAGGAGCCTTGAGCTTCACCAGTGCTGTCCTTTTTAGGAGCAATAGCTACGTGCTTGTGTTTGCTTAGACAACACAACCCATAGCCAAAAGCTATGGAACCCGAAGGTTTTCGGGATTTATCGGGAGTAAAGTCTTCCGAAAAGTTGTTTCAAAACCAGTGTCAATTGAAACAGATTGGCACTTCCGAGTGACTCAGATCCACTCATTAAGGAAGTAAAGTCTTCCGACCATTCTACTTGGTACGTATACCTCTTAAGCGTGCCATTTCATTACCCATCATTTTACGATGAGGTACTGTTAGAGGAGAAAGTCTTGAACTTTCAAAACATGTTCATTATTTTGAATGTGAAATCCTACATGAACATAACAGTTCATACGTAGGTCACTTGTATAAAAACGGGTGTCAACCGTATGAACGGTGATTGGATCGTGTGGTCAAAACCGGGCCATGCGCTAGATCAAAAACTTAAACAGGGCGGTCTTCATTGTTTCTCCTAACAAGGACAATGATGCGCCCGACCACCTAACATAACCACATAGGATGTATCCATTCCATCCTTAAGGGAGTCAAGTCTCCCGAACGACACACTTGCTGATTCATTTCAGAAGTTGTAGTCCAGACCAGTTGTAGGGTGACGAAAAGTCTTGAAAAGTCATTGCTAAAATCGACTGGAAATCTACCAGGCCTCAACGTCAAACAGGGAAACTGGTAGTCGAAGCTTATCTCAATGAGGGAGATTTGCTAGCCAAATGGGAAGTGCACCGTGATACACAAAATGTCAGTGATTGATCAGATTCTCAGTGGATAACCTCCGGAAAGGTAAGATATTAGCTTTTAAGCCTGATGAACTTCAATCTTTATGATTGACTTAACGGATTAGATGATTACCTCATAATTGTCGATGATATCTGGACGTAATGTGTATCCTCCTAAGCACATTATTTTCTACCGACATCTCGCGATGTTAGGTACTGTGGGAGGCTTGGCTTGACCAATTGCGGGGTAGCTCGTGCGTTCTCTTGGCACACATGTTCGATTGTTATATCTCTGGTGCTCGGTTCCCACTTGATTCCCGGTTCCATTGAAGACTTATGTTATGATTCGAGATTCTCTATTTCATCATTACGGTACGTTATCGAGATTATTTTGGTTACTATATTCATTCATATTGTTTGCGGTTGGGAAGTTACATCGGGGGAATGCAAGTGGGAACTATGGTTGTTATTTATTCCAAATCGTGCCCACGCTAGTTGCTTGTTTGGTTTCTTGTTCGTTTGGTTCTACATACATGTTTGAAGACATTATTATATGGTAGAAGATTATTATCGAGTTTATTTGCTTGAGGACAAGCAAAACTCTAGTGTGGGGTTGTTTGATATCGCATATTTTATACGCATTTTTCTTAGCGATATCGGGTACATTTTGGTCCTTTTGGATACGATTTGGAATTATTTCGGTGAAAGTTGTGAAAAGTTTGAGTTCCAAGACCAAGGAGGTTAATTTTGAAGTTATTTGATGGTTTTGGGTGATTTTCGATGTAAACGAGTGAAAGGGTTTGGTCTGATTCGAGTTTTGGTGTTTGTATTAAGTTTTTCAGCTCATTTCAGCAAAAATGACATGGAGCGCCGCTCCAAAACGTGGCGCGCCGCGCCATTCCACATAAAATACAGTTCGAGCGTTTTTAAAAGGCAGATTTCAGCTCACCAGTTATTTGGCGCGCCGCGCAAGGAAATGGCGCGCCGCGCGAGTATGGGCGCGCCGCGCAGGGTCTTAACCGGGTTCAGAATTGCACCTATTTAAAGCCCGAAAATTACCCTAATTTATGATTTATCGTATTCAGACGAATTCCAGCAGCTTTTTGACGAACTTAGGTGATTTTTGGGGATTTCCAAGGTCATTCTAAGGTATCAATCATTCCGGAAACAAGTCTCGATTCGTTTATCTTTCAGGATTCAATCATTGATTAGGTTAATCTCTTGTCATAAACAATGAATTTCTCTATTACTTTATTTGTGATTTTTATTGTTGCCATGATCATTGGCTAAGTTCTTTAATGTTTGTCTAGATTTAATAACCTATGTATTGGATGCTACTTATCAGTTGTTTGATTAATCTATGATGATTTGATGTTTGAATTAAAGAACCATTCTTATTGAAGCTAGACTCTTCGATTCAATTGGTTGTGTACTTGTTTGATAGGACGAGAGTTCATTAATTTAGTGCATTAATTTACAATTGGTTTGTCTTAATTGATTGTTTGCTTACTCGGAGACGAGAGTAAATTGAATTCAAAAGGCTAGACGAAATAGGGGTGAATTATGCGCAACGAGAGTTGGTGTGATTGTGATTTGAGTCTTCATCTCAGTTGAACTGTTTAGTCACAATTAGGAGGTCTTAGGCTACGGGGAATTCCGTGTCGTGTAATCTTAATTGAAGTGTTTGCGCTGGGGAATTCCAGGTGAACCGACTAGATAATTCACATAAGTTAGATAATAACTGGGGCTTAATCTAAATGCATCCAATACTAGGTGAAAAAGGTCTAGACAAGCATTCATTTTTTTTTAATTGTTTACAACTATCTTATTTTACTCGTTTGTTTGCTTTAAAGCATAAAACTGAAAACACCAAAAATATTGTTCAATCTTGTTATTAATTAAAGCTATCTTTGATTTTGGCTAATCGTTAAATAGCCAACCAAACAAATTATCTCGTAATTCAATTTTCTAGATTTAACTTAGTTTAATTCATTAGTTATAATCTTAATTTTCACGTCTAAACTGTCCTTGGAACGATATTGGATTTACCAACTTTATACTATTGCACGATCGGGTACACTGCCCGTTAGTGTGTAGTAAATCTTTAAACCGGTTTTTCCCATTATAAATAATAGACGTGATTTCACACATCACTCCTGGTACAAGATCTATTTGAAATTCAACGGATCGATGTGGGGGTAATCCCGGTAATTCTTTCAGAAATACATCGGGAAATTCTTTTGCAATGGGAACATCATTGATGCTCTTTTCTTCAGTTTGTACTTTCTCAACGTGTGCTAGAACAGCATAGCAACCTTTTCTTATTAGTTTTTGTGCCTTCAAATTACTAATAAGATGTAGTTTCGTGTTGCCCTTTTCTCCGTACACCATTAAGGGTTTTCCTTTTTCTCGTATAATGCGAATTGAATTTTTGTAACAAACGATCTCTGCTTTCACTTCTTTCAACCAGTCCATACCGATTATCACATCAAAACTCCCTAACTCTACTGGTATCAAATCAATCTTAAATGTTTCGCTAACCAGTTTAATTTCTCGATTCCGACATATATTATCTGCTGAAATTAATTTACCATTTGCTAATTCGAGTAAAAATTTACTATCCAAAGACGTCAATGGACAACTTAATTTAGCACAAAAATCTCTACTCATATAGCTTCTATCCGCACCCGAATCAAATAAAACGTAAGCAGATTTATTGTCAATAAGAAACGTACCCGTAACAAGCTCCGGGTCTTCATGTGCCTCTGCCGCATTAATATTGAAAACTCTTCCGCGACCTTGTCCATTCGTGTTCTCCTGGTTCGGGCAATTTCTAATAATGTGGCCCGGTTTTCCACATTTATAACAAACTACATTGGCATAACTTGCTCCGACACTACTTGCTCCGCCATTACTCGTTCCAACACCATTTGTTCCTTTCGTTCTATTAACCCCTGGTCCGTAGACCTCACACTTCGCCGCGCTATGACCATTTCTTTTACACTTGTTGCAAAATTTGGTGCAGAACCCCGAGTGATACTTTTCACACCTTTGTCATAGCTGCTTCTGATTATTGTTGTTGTTGCGGTTATTATTGTTGTTGGGATGATTGTTGTAGTTGTTGTTGTTGTTGTTGTTGTTGTTGGGCCGTTTGTTGTAGTTGCGATTGATGTTGCGATTGTTGGGATAATTGTTGCGATTATTGTTGTAATTGCTGTTGTTGTTGTATTGGTGATTCTTATCACCGTTTTCCTCCCACTTTCTTTTGACTTGCTTCACATTGGCCTCTTCAGCAGTCTGTTCTTTAATTCTTTCTTCAATCTGGTTCACTAGTTTGTGAGCCATTCTACATGCCTGTTGTATGGAGGCGGGCTCGTGTGAACTTATATCTTCTTGGATTCTTTCAGGTAATCCTTTCACAAACGCGTCGATCTTCTCTTCCTCATCTTCGAATGCTCCCGGACACAATAGGCACAATTCTGTGAATCGTCTTTCGTACGTGGTAATATCAAATTCTTGGGTTCGTAACCCTCTAAGTTCTGTCTTGAGCTTATTGACCTCGGTTCTGGCACGGTACTTCTCGTTCATCAAGTGCTTGAATGCTGACCACGGTAGTGCGTACGCATCGTCTTGTCCCACTTGCTCTAGATAGGTATTCCACCATGTTAACGCAGAACCTATGAAGGTATGCGTAGCGTACTTCACTTTGTCCTCTTCAGTATACTTACTTATGGCAAACACCGATTCGACCTTCTCAGTCCACCGTTTCAATCCAATCGGTCCTTCGGTTCCATCAAATTCCAAAGGTTTGCAGGCAGTGAATTCTTTGTAGGTGCATCCTACACGATTTCCTGTACTGCTAGATCCAAGGTTATTGTTGGTATGTAGCGCAGCCTATACTGCGGCTATGTTTGAAGCTAGAAAAGTACTGAATTCCTCTTCATTCATATTCACGGTGTGTCGAGTAGTCGGTGCCATTTCCTTCAAAATAGTCAAATGGAACAAGTTAATCATACAGAATATTAAGAGTAGTTAATAGTATTTCGTAGCATAATATGAACTCATTTATAAAAGCATTTTCTTCATATTAGCGTTTTATAAGTTTAAATTCGGGTAGTACCTACCCGTTAAGTTCATACTTAGTAGCTAATATACAATTCAACTACTACAATTCTATATGAAAAACTGATTATAATAATATTTCGCGTTCAAACTTTTACACAATATTTTACAAACTTACAATACCGCTTATTTACATATAGCATGAAATATAGCACACAATAAATTTGATACAAGATGGTTGTGAAGATAATTCTAGCTAGTACACAAGTCGTTCAGCAAAGGCAATAAAGACACGTAATTCATACGTCCAGAAACAAGTCATGCATTCTGGTTTTACTAGGATTACTTCCCATCCTTGGTCTTGTGGAACATAACCGTTATGGCCGTTGATAAGACAGCGTGTTGTAACGTCATCAAAGGGACGAGGGTTACGTAATGTCCAACAGTCCCGTAACAATCTAAAAACCTCATTTCTTACCCCAATTACCGACTCCGTCACTTGTGGAAACGTTTTGTTTAATAGTTGTAGCCCGATGTTCTTGTTCTCACTTTGGTGAGAAGCGAACATTACTAATCCGTAAGCATAACATGCTTCTTTATGTTGCATGTTAGCCGCTTTTTCTAAATCACGAAGTCCAATATTCGGATATATTGAGTCAAAATAATTTCTTAACCCATTGCGTAAAATAGCATTTGGGTTCCCCGCAATATATATGCGTCAAAGTAAACACATCGTAACTTATGGATTTCCCAATGTGATATCCCCCATCTTTTGAACGAAAGCCTTTTATAAACCAAGGCATTCTTGGAACGTTCTTCGAATGTCTTACAAACTGATCTCGCCTTAAATAGTTGTGCCGAAGAATTCTGACCGACTCTAGACAAGATTTCATCAATCATGTCTCCGGGTAGGTCTCTTAAAATATTGGGTTGTCTATCCATTTTGTGTTTTTATACTGTAAAATAGACAAGAGTTAGATTCATAAAAAAAAATACTTATTAATACAAGCAATTTTTACATATATCATAAAGCATAAGCACACTATATTACATATATTACACCACACGAATACAACTATCTTATTCCGACTCGCTTGTTTCTTCTTCTTCGGTTTTGGTTCGTTTTGCCAAGCTTCTAGGGATATATGATGTTCCCCTAATACGAGCCGTCGTTTTCCACATTGGTTTAGAAAAACCTGGTGGTTTAGAGGTTCCCGGGTCATTGTTACAACTTCAGGACTTCGGGGGTTGACGATACATATAAAGTTCATCGGGGTTGGAATTAGATTTCTCTATTTTTATGCCCTTTCCCTTATTATTTTCTTTTGCCTTTTTAAATTCAGTTGGGGTAATTTCTATAACATCATCGAAATTCTCGTCGGAATCCGATTCATCGGAGAATTGGTAATCCTCCCAATATTTTGCTTCCTTGGCGGAAACACCATTGACCATAATTAACCTTGGTCGGTTGGTTGAGGATTTTATTTTACTTAACCATTTTATTATTTCCCCCACCGGTTCTGTTTCTTCATCCGGTTCCGATTCTTCTTCCGGTTCCGATTCTTCTTCCGGTTCCGACTCTTCTTCCGGTTCCTCTTCGGGAACTTGTGAATAAGTCCACGAATCATTCCAATTTACATTTGACTCTTCATTATTATTAGGTGAGTCAATGGGACTTATTCTAGAGGTAGACATCTATCACATAATATCAAACGCGTTAAGAGATTAATATATCACATAATATTCACATGTTAAAAATATATAGTTTCCAACAAAATTTGTTAAGCAATCATTTTTCAAGTAAACACGGTCGAAATCTAGACTCACTAATGCATCCTAACAAACTCGATAAGACACACTAATGCAAAATTCTGGTTCTCTAAGACCAACGCTCGGATACCAACTGAAATGTCCCGTTCTTATTGATTAAAAACGTTCCATATTAATTGATTTCGTTACGAGGTTTTGACCTCTATATGAGACGTTTTTCAAAGACTGCATTCATTTTTAAAACTGAAAGGATCCGTTCATATACATTATAAACGATTCACAATAGTTGATTACATCGCGAGGTATTTGACCTCTATATGATACATTTTACAAACATTGCATTCGTTTTTAAAAGACAAACTTTCTTTACAACGAAAGTTGACGGCATGCACACCATTTGATAATACATCCAACTATAATTGACATAATAATAATCTTGATGAACTCAATGACTCGAATGCAACGTCTTTCAAAATATGCCATGAATGACTCCAAGTAATATCCTTAAAATGAGTTAATGCACAGCGAAAGATTTCTTTAATACCTGAGAATAAACATGCTTTAAAGTGTCAACCAAAAGGTTGGTGAGTTCATAGGTTTATCATAACAATCATTTCAATATATTAATAGACCACAAGATTTCCATTTATAAATATATGTACACTCGCAAGTGTATAAAAGCATTCTATAAGTTGTAGGCACCCGGTAACAAGCCTTAACATTCATGTTTTACCCTCTGAAGTACACCAGATCAGGTGTGTTTAAAATAACCTCGAAGTACTAAAGCATCCCATAGTCAGGATGGGGTTTGTCAGGCCCAATAGATCTATCTTTAGGATTCGTGCCTACCGTACATAGACAAGTAGTTTAATGTTACCAAGCTAAGGGTATATTTCTGGTTTAAACCCACATAGAATTAGTTTTAGTATTTGTGCCTATTTCGTAAAACATTTATAAAACAGCGCATGTATTCTCAGCCCAAAAATATATATAAAAAGGGAGTAATGAAACTCACCATACTGTATTTCGTAGTAAAAATACATATAACGTCATTTAACAAGTGCAAGGTTGGCCTCGGATTCACGAACCTATATTAATTATATATATTTATATGTTGGTCAATATTTGTCTAACAATTTTTGGTCAAGTCATAGTGTATCACAATCCTAATGCTCGAGACTAATATGCAAAAGTCAACAAAAGTCAACTTGACCCAAAATGACTTCTAAAATTTATACGTGTTTATTATATAACTTAACTATAGTCGTTTTATATATTTAAATATATTTATTAGATTTTATAATAATAAAAGTCATTTATTAATAAAAATTTATATTAACGTTTATATATGATAAAATATACTTTTATATATCTTAAGTAGTAAAATTTATAAAGTTCACTTAATATCGTAAAACTATAGTGGTAAGTATTATTAATGTAATTATATTACGCGTGGTGAAAAATATCTTTGTATCCCCTATTTATTTGATAAAATAATATTGATCATAATAATAATAAGTAAAAGCTGTATTATTTTGTAATAATAATTATTATTATTCTATAAAAAAATAACAATATTTATATTTACTAAAAATGGTATTATGATAAAATGATAATACTAACATAATAGTAATAATGATATTTTATAATAACAATGATATTTCTATTAAAATAATAACGACGATAGTAATAATAATCATTTTAACAATAATACTAAAATTCAGTTGACTATAACTTCTAATCCGTTCATCGAAACCATTCGATATCTAAATGAAAAGTTCTTAATTTTTCGCTAGCTTTCCAATGACATGCATATCATATACCCTATCTCAGTAGCATATGTATCTAATTCAGGATTCAACAAACCTATCTAAGGATAATATCGAATGTACAAGCATGCATAATCCTATATACTCGAGCACTAGTCAGGGATACACTATTGATATATAAAAGTTAAGTTATGAGTGCTCACGTATCAATATTGAGATTCAATATTGCAGGAAAGTACGTAGACGCAACGGAGATGATAAACACTAGATTGACCTCACGAGCATACCCATGAACCATACCCATCACCTCCATAGCTATAACCCATAATTTCCTTAGCTTCGACTCATTAAAAAAAAACTATTTTGAAATCACTCGGACATCACTCCGTCGTAATATTTTATGTATACTAATAATATCTTGAAATAATACAGAGCAAATATATATATATATATATATATATATATATATATATATATATATATGTATATATATATATATATATATGTATATATATATATATATATGTAAATCGATTGAGAGAGTTTAGAGAAATATATTTTCAAGTTTCTATGAAATAATGAAACCTATTGAATTCTATTTATAATAGATTTTTGAATTATTAAAGTGAATTATTAAAGTATGAATTATTAAAGTGAATTATTAAAGTGAATTATTAAAGTATGAATTATTAAAGTGAATTATTAAAGTATGAATTATTAAAGTGAATTATTAAAGTATGAATTATTAAAGTTAAAGTAAAGTAAAAGTAAAGTAAAGGTAAAGTTAAAGTATAGTAAAAGTATAAAAACTATGTATGTATAATACGCCTATAAATATATATAATATTAATTTAAATCGTTATATATATTTAATGAAATAAAATATAAAT